>NC_081271.1:7149497-7449497 GCF_030490865.1 Poecile atricapillus
TCCCCTCCTGCCTCCTGGCAGGGGTCGCTCAAGGAGGCTCCTCACTCTTCCCATTTCTCCCCCGTAGGGTAGGATCTCTTTGTCTCCTCACGCCACGTTTGCCTTGTGTGGCCCTTATTTCTGATGTGGTATTTATTGATGGCTGGAATGACCTTATACTTATCATGTGCTGTCTGGAAGTGCAATATCTGAGAGACTCTACAGTCACAACGTCTTTTCGGTGTATCATTTGCCTAATACAGTATTAAATATTTTTTTAATTTGAAGAGTCAGTGAGCCCTTTATATTGATGCCCTATTTCTTTCATCATATTATTGGTACTGCATGGACTCCAAACCCTGGATCGGGTCAGGAAAGGATGTATGTGTGTTCCAATAAACAGGATTTTAAAACAGTGCTGGCTTTGAGCCTTCTTTGTAGAGCCCAAATTAAAAATCTCATTAATCTGTAGCTCCTGCAAGACCTTTGGTGCACAAGGCTGAACCCCAGTTAACCAGCAGTGAAATCACTGGTCTGTGTGGGGCTGATTGAAGTGTGGCACATCCTGTGCTGAGATCCAGCTGGATTTACCGATACGAAAATCTCCAACCTGGATTTGGGGATTGTGGAACTGGGGAGACCTACACAGGGCAGGACAACAGTAACAGAGACCCCAAGCTGTCCAAACAAGAATGCCTTTATTTAAAAAAGAATCCAAATAAGTTAGCAAAAATAATCATTAAAAAACCCTAAATGGTAACCACACACAGCGTTCAGTAGAAAAGACAGGCGGGCTCCGGGTCAGCAGCACCGGCCACCGGCCGGAGAGAGACCTTGGTCAAGGAGCATCTGGAAAACTCAGCAAAGCCAACCCAGCACACACATTGGCCCCAAAGGCACCCGGCCCTGGCCAGGCAGCAGAGCAGGGCCTGGCCCCAGGGAGCCCCTCCAGGACCTTCGGCCGCTGCCCCATCCCAGCTCTGCCGGCTCTTCCAGCAGGAGCGCTCCGCAGGGAGTGGGAGGGGAGCCCAGCGGTGTCAGCCGGGCAGCCCACGGCTCTGCAGGGGTGGATGTGATTCCCAGCTCTTGGACCCTTCTGGCATCTCATTCCCACCCCGTTACTCTCCCGAGGAGCTGCCGGGGTTTGCACCAGCTCAGTTCTGACCCTGCTCCTCCAGAAACGTCACGGCCACGTCCCCCACGGCAATGCTCTCCACGATGGAAGACAGAGAGTGGAGATTGTGATCCTCAGCTGCCTCTTCAGCCAGGAGGTGATCTGGGGAGACAGGAGGGTGAGGACAGTGAAGGGAATGGGATCTGGGGAGACAGAAGGGTGAGGACACTGCAGGGAAAGGGATCTGGGGAGACAGGAGGGTGAGGACAGTGAAGGGAATGGGATCTGGGGAGACAGGAGGGTGAGGACACTGCTGGGAATGGGATCTGGGGAGACAGGAGGGTGAGGACAGTGAAGGGAATGGGATCTGGAGAGACAGGAGGGTGAGGACACTGCTGGGAATGGGATCTGGGGAGACAGGAGGGTGAGGACAGTGAAGGGAATGGGATCTGGAGAGACAGGAGGGTGAGGACACGGCTGGGAATGGGATCTGGGGAGACAGGAGGGTGAGGACAGTGAAGGGAATGGGATCTGGGGAGACAGGAGGGTGAGGACACGGCTGGGAATGGGATCTGGAGAGACAGGAGGGTGAGGACACTGCTGGGAATGGGATCTGGGGAGACAGAAGGGTGAGGACACTGCAGGGAAAGGGATCTGGGGAGACAGGAGGGTGAGGACAGTGAAGGGAAAGGGATCTGGGGAGACAGGAGGGTGAGGACAGTGAAGGGAAAGGGATCTGGGGAGACAGGAGGGTGAGGACACTGCAGGGAAAGGGATCTGGGGAGACAGGAGGGTGAGGACACGGCTGGGAATGGGATCTGGGGAGACAGGAGGGTGAGGACACTGCTGGGAATGGGATCTGGGGAGACAGGAGGGTGAGGACATGGCTGGGAATGGGATCTGGGGAGACAGGAGGGTGAGGACAGTGAAGGGAATGGGATCTGGGGAGACAGGAGGGTGAGGACAGTGAAGGGAATGGGATCTGGGGAGACAGGAGGGTGAGGACAGTGAAGGGAATGGGATCTGGGGAGACAGGAGGGTGAGGACACGGCTGGGAATGGGATCTGGGGAGACAGGAGGGTGAGGACAGTGAAGGGAATGGGATCTGGGGAGACAGGAGGGTGAGGACACGGCTGGGAAAGGGATCTGGGGAGACAGGAGGGTGAGGACAGTGAAGGGAATGGGATCTGGGGAGACAGGAGGGTGAGGACACTGCAGGGAATGGGATCTGGGGAGACAGGAGGGTGAGGACACTGCTGGGAATGGGGGCTGTGTGCTGGAGATAGCTCCTGGTTCTGCTCAGGGGGGTTTAGGTTAGTGGTGATCATGGCTGAGGGTTGGACATGATGATCTTTTGCACCCTTAACAATTCGCTGATTTTTTTTCTATGATTCTATGGCCCCATAATCCCCCACATGGCCAGAGTGACCTCGGAACCTGCTGCCAGCCCCCACCCTGGGAAGGATGAGAGAGCAACAACTTTTGAAACTTTTGGACCCTGAATAGGTTTTAATCTCCACTGGAAAATGAGATTTAAGTTTCTGCCTTCTGGGGGAAATAACAGGTGGATTTGGCAGGGTGGGGATAATGGCAAGCATGGAAAAAAAGAGCAGCAGCTGCTGAGGGGGTGCAGGGAGAGAGGAAGGTCTGGGGCAGCGCTGCCCAGCCATGCCCAGCAGCACAGACAGCAAAGCCAAGCCAAGGGATGGCAGCAGATGAAACCCTTGCTGGGGATGAAGGCACCAGGGCCCAGGCTCCTGCAGCCCAATTCCTCAGCTCCCAAGGGTCGGTGGAATCAGGGCTGGGAGAACCCTGAACTGCTGAGCATTGAGCCAAGGAGGTGCTGTAGGATTCCTGAGTTGATCACTCTGCAGCAGTGAGATGGGGAGAGGAGGACGAGATTGCTCCTGTCTTTTGCTCCAGGCATCTCCTGGTCCCTGCTGTCCCCACTCCCTGCAGAGCCCAGCGGTGCCCAGGAGGTGAGGATGGCCTTACCTGAAGGGTTGGTGCTGAACTCCAGCTGGCTGCTCCAGGCGGGGCTGCAGGAGGAGCTGCCGGACCCGCACTCGCTGGCTGCCTGCAGGAGCCCAGAGCAACCGTGTTTCATTTCCTCAGCACAGCCAAACCCCACCAACACCCCCAAAAACACCCCGGGGGCCCCTCCCACAGCACAGCATCCCTGTGGAGGGGGGCACGTCCCTCCCCACCCGGAGGAGCCAACAGCACCCCCGGGCCAGGAGCTTCCTTAACCATAAAGGCTGAAAAAACTCATTTTTTTGGGACAGTGGACACAGAGAAATGGGGCTCCCCGCTCACTGCAGGTAAATAGGTGTCTCTTTCCCACTGATTATGAAAAAGGGATGGAGATGAACAAATGCCCTTGGGCAAAACACCTTTTTGCTGAGAATCACCTAATGAGGCTCATAAAAAATGACACACAGACTGGGTGCCCTCAGGCCATCCCGAGAGGGGGGACTGGGAAAAGCTTTTGGCAGTTTGGTTTGTGGATCTGGGGAAGCGTGGTTATTTTGGGGAAAAAACAGCACTAAAAATGAGAACATTATTCAGCAAAGCTAGAATTCACTTTGTTTGGAGTGTGTCTTTATCTGGGAGTGGGTGTCAGCTCAGGTAAAACCCAAATTTTATGTGGTTTATATCAGCAACCCCATGGACCCAACTCTTTGTAGCAGACTAGAAATGGCACTTTGACTCTACAAGCTCATGGCAGCACGGGATAATTAATTAACACTTGGACTTACTTCCCATTAAAGCAGGAAATTCTTACAGATATGATCTATTTTCCCCAGAACTTTGGCTTTTGCACCAATATGTGAACCCCTGGCTACACCTGGCAGAAAGGAACAGCTCAGCACCGTTTTGGCCACATTTGCAAATCCATGTGGATTCTGGGAAGTGGAAATTGGATTCTGGTATCCAAGTGGACTCTGGCATTAAAGTGGATACTGGGAAGTCCCACGATTATGTAGGATGGAGCCTAAATCCTTTTTCATTCCTTTTTTTTTTCAGCATTAAATTGGACTACCTGGATACCTCCTGGTTTGGCCCTTAAATCCCTTAGTCTGGAAGGGGATGTGGGATTCCCTCTCCTGGGCCTGTGACAAAGCCCTTCCATATCTATATCTGTATCTGCATCAATCTATGTCTATATCTGTATATCTATATCTGTATATCCATATCTATATCTGTATCTGCATCAATCTATGTCTGTATCTGTATATCTATACCTGTATATCCATATCTGTATCTGTATCTGCATCAATCTATGTCTATATCTGTATCTATATCTGTATATCCATACCTATATCTGTATCTGCATCAATGTCTGTATCTGTATATCTATATCTGTATATCCATATATGTATCTGTATCTGCATCAATGTCTGTATCTGTATATCTATATCTGTATATCCATATATGTATCTGTATCTGCATCAATCTATGTCTATATCTGTATCTATACCTGTATATCTATATCTATATCTATATCTATATCTATATCTGTATATCTATATCTGTATCTGTATCTGCATCAATCTATGTCTGTATCTGTATCTATACCTGTATATCTATATCTATATCTGTATCTGCATCAATCTATGTCTATATCTGTATCTATACCTGTATATCTATATCTATATCTATATATGCATCAATCTATGTCTATATCTGTATCTGTATCTGTATATCCATATCTATATCTATATCTATATCTATATCTATATCTATATCTATATCTATATCTATATCTATATCTATATCTGTATCTGCATCAATCTATGTCTGTATCTGTATATCTATATCTATATCTGTATATCTATATCTATATCTGTGTATATGTACCTGTAGCAGTATCTATCTGCATCTACATCTATATCCATATATGTCATTTTTATACCCATATCTACATTACCTATTTCTGTATCTAGATCATCCTTATCTAAATTTTCTTTATCTTCATAACCTGTATCTATAGATATACCTGTATGTCATTTATATGTTATATATCTAATCTATATAATCTTTATCACTGTCTCTGTTATCTATATATATTTATATAATCTATCACTGTAATTTCTATCTCTACAGCTATCACATCCATACCAATTTCATCTCTAATTTATCTATATGATCTCTAGATCTGTAGAACCGATATCACCAATGCTTATACCCACACACACCCCTACATCTGTCGATTCCAGCTGTATCAATCATCTCTCCCTACCCCTGCAGCTGAAGGTTCAGCTCTCTGTGCATTCCCAGATCCAAACCTCAGAGCAGCAAGGGAGCACATGCCCAGCCACCCACAGGAACCAGGGGCAGATGAAAATACCTCTCAAAACCTTGGTTAAATGACCAAACCCTTGTGGAGTGACAAGTGCTGGCTCTCTGGGGCTGGTGACAGGACACAGCCATTGAGAGCCTTCAGCCAGTGCCCAAATCGGCCCCTTCAGTCCCAGAGGTGTCCCTGTCCCCTCCCATCCCTTCCTCTGCCTGGCTGTGAGCAGGGAGTGTTAATTCTATTTTATATTTTATGCTTTATATTTTCTGTATATTTCACATTTGTATTTCTATTTTTGTAGATATGATATGATATGATATGATATGATATGATGTGATATTATTACATCACGTTATATTAGGTTATGTTTTCATTTAGTTTAGTTCTGTGTTATTTGTTTTCACCATTCCCTCCCCAGCCCAGGCCCGTGTGTCACTCACAGGCACAGCCCCAGGGCACCCATTCCCGGGGCCCCTTTCCCGCAGGGCTGTGAGCTCATGGCAGGGTTGGATCATTGTCTCCGTGCCCCCTCAGGACACACTCACACACCCACTCGTGTCTGTCTGAGCCCAGGGCTGGGCTCTGTTCCCCCCAGCAGGACCCAGCGCCCCCATGGAGCAATGAACCCGCAGAGAATCATCCCCTGTGGCATCAACCCAAAACTGCAACGGCATCAACCCCTTAAAGCATCAACCCCTTAAAGCATCAACCCCTTAAAGCATCAACCCCTTAAAGCACCAACCCCTTAAAGCACCAACCCCTTAAAGCATCAACCCCTTAAAGCATCAACCCCTTAAAGCATCAACCCCTTAAAGCATCAACCCCTTAAAGCACCAACCCCTTAAAGCACCAACCCCTTAAAGCATCAACCCCTTAAAGCATCGTCCCGTAGAGCACCAGCCCGTGGAAAGTCACCTCCATGGGACACGGAGCCCTTCTCCCACCGACTGTCACCCCGGAACGGCATCGCGCCCATGGAGCCTCATCCCCACGGGGAACCACCCGGGGACAGCAGGGGACAGCCGGGACACAGCTGGGGGACACCGGGGCACACCTGGGGACAGTCGGGGACAGCCGGGGACAGTCGGGCACAGCCGGGGACAGCCGGGGCACAGCTGGGGGACAGTCGGGGACAGTCGGGGGACAGCAGGGGACAGCCTAGGACAGCCGGGGACAGCCGGGGCACAGCTGGGGGACAGTCGGGGGCAGCCTGGGGACAGTCTGGGGACAGCCGGGACAGTCGGGGGACACTGGGGGACAGCCGGGCACAGTCGGGGACAGCCGGGGACAGTCGGGGGACAGCCGGAGGACAGCCGGGGACAGCCGGGGGACACCGGGGGACAGTCGGGGGACAGTCGGGCACAGCCGGGCACAGCCGGGGGACAGCAGGGCACAGCCGGGGACAGCAGGAGACAGTCGGGGGACACCGGGGCACAGCCGGGGACAGTCGGGGGACAGTCGGGGTCAGCCGGGGGTCAGTCGGGCGCAGCCGGGGACAGCCGGGGGACAGCAGGGCACAGCCGGGGACAGCAGGAGACAGTCGGGGGACACCGGGGCACAGCCGGGGACAGTCGGGGGACAGTCGGGGTCAGCCGGGGGTCAGTCGGGCACAGCCGGGGGCAGTCGGGGGACACCGGGGCACAGCCGGGGACAGCAGGAGACAGTCGGGGGACAGCCGGGGGACAGCCGGGGACAATCGGTGACAGCCGGGGACAGTCGGGCACAGCCGGGGACAGTCGGGGGACACCGGGGCACAGCCGGGGACAGTCGGGGGACACCGGGGCACAGCCGGGGACAGTCGGGCACAGCCGGGGACAGCCGGGGGACAGTCGGGGGACACCCGGGGACAGTCGGGGGGCAGCCGGGGACAATCGGTGACAGTCGGGGGACAGTCGGGCACAGCCGGGGGACAGCCGGGGACAGCCGGGGACAGTCGGGCACAGCCGGGGACAGCCGGGGGACACCGGGGACAGTCGGGCACACCCGGGGACAGCCGGGGGACACCCGGGGACAGCCGGGCACAGCCGGGGACACTCACGGCGGGCTGGAAGCGCAGCTCCCGCTGCTCCCGCTCCTGCTGGTTGAGGGAGCTGAGCAGGCTCTGCAGCCGCTCGATGTACTGGATGGCGCTGCGCAGGATCTCCACCTTGGGCAGCCGCTGGTTCGGGTTCAGGAGGGTGCTGCGCTTCAGGGCCTCGAACGCCTCGTTCACCTTCTTGAGCCGCCGCTTCTCCCGCAGCGTGGCCGCCCGCCGCCGGTCCATGGACACGGATTTCCTCTTGCACACCTTGCAGGCCCAGGGCAGGCACTGGCCCGGACAGTGCTCGGCCAGCGCCTCCTGCTCCTCCGGAGCCACCCTGCCCTCGGCTCCCGGGGCAGCCCCGGCGCGCTCGGGGAACGCCGCGGGCTCGTAGCCCTGCAGGCGGGAGCCCAGAAAGTTTTCCCCATCGAAAAACCTCTGCTCGGGGAAGAAGTAGGGGTTGGTCTCGAAGAGCTCCATGGGCGGCTCGGGGGCTGCTGCTGCTCCCTCTCCCCGCGCCAACTGCTCGGTGCTGGCATTAAATCACGGAGATAAATATAGAAAACCCAAAGGAAACCTGAGCCCACCCTAAGCTGCTGCCTCACATGAAAACTTGTCCGTCTGATTCTGTGCGCTCTCCCCACGGGGATTACAGTGCCCGGCCCGGCTGGGGCTTTGTGGGGGCCCCGAGGTGCCACTGGGGACCCCGGGCGGGTGCAGCTCCCCCCCGGCATCCTGCGGCTCCCTTCGGGCACGGCTGGGAGCAGGCGGCACCCCCATCCCTTCACGCCGCTCTCCAGAATCCCACGGCATCCCAAACCTGTTCCTTCCCTGCTGGAACCAGCCCGGCATTGCCCCTTCCCAGCCCTTCCCTCCTCCCGACCCCGCCGGGCCCCACGCTCCCCATGGCCCCGTCCTGCCGCTCCGTGTTTCACCGATCCCGCTCCTGGATCCTCGGGACCCAGGCCTGGGAGGGAAATCCCGGCACAGGGAGCGCCCCAGGCTCCAGCCCCGTCCCTGTGGATGCTCCTCTCCGTGCTCCCGGCTCCAGCTGCTGTTCCTGCTGCTTGTCCCGCAGGAACGGGGCAGGCAGGACAGAGCCAAACCCAACCTTTCCTCTCCCGTGGGCCTCTTGAGGGTGGCCAGCCAAGTCCTTTATCACATTTTTGTCACAAAATCCACGCTGTGGCTTCTCCCACGCACCAAACCCAAGGGACACCTTCTCCCACGTGTTCCAGCAGAGCCAGGCTGGGCACTGCCTCATCCCACTCTCCTGGGCCAGCCTCTGTACCTGTGGG
Source organism: Poecile atricapillus (assembly GCF_030490865.1). NCBI lineage: Eukaryota > Metazoa > Chordata > Aves > Passeriformes > Paridae > Poecile > Poecile atricapillus. The sequence goes on from NC_081271.1 coordinate 7,158,209, forward strand.
TAGCTAAAGCCCCAGTGCCTCTCCCAGAAAAGACACATTGCTCCTGCATTCCCGACAGGGAAACTGAGGCACACCAGCAGCAGCAGTGTGAGCGAGATTTTGAGTCATCTCCAGCCCTTCACTCCAGTGAGGCTTGGCTGCATCTCTCCAGCTTTGTCTTTAATTCAGAGTGGATTTTTTTTTTCCATCTGGAACATCAGAAACCATCTCCCATCTCCTCCTATTCCTGCTCCAGGCCAGATTCCAGCTGAGGGATCGGTCAGTGGAAAGAATGTCAGCAAAGTGCAGGGCCCACCCTGCTGGGATTTTCCTTCCCCAAATTCCCCCTCCTTGGAGAGGCTGTTCTGTGGCACATTCCCTGTGCCCACCATCAGCACCCTTTCCCCCTTGGGATTGATTTCTGCCCTTGTTGGAACCTGTCACCATGCTCTTTTCTCCTTGTCGTCATTTCTTTGGGGCCAGGAGCTTTCCAACACCTCCTCACTCCAGTTCCTGCTTTCCTGGGGCCCCAACCCTGCGGATTTGCTATCCCCATGATTTTAACATCTATGAAAATCTGCGCTAAGCAAAGCAGGACCTGCAGCCTTGAGGTTCACCCTCGGCACAGCCCCCGTGCTCCCCACAGTCAGTAAAACTCCAAAACACTCAAGAAGGAAAGAAATCAGAGCACCAGCTTGGCCCTTGCCTAAAGAAACCACACTAAAAAGGTTGGGAAGAGGCAGGATTCATCCCTCAGGTATGCAGAGGCAGGAGTGAAGGCTTTAGGAGTGGATAACCTGAGCCAGAGGTCTTCATGCCAGCCCCACACCATCACATCGAGCAGATTGAGTCACTCATGGGAACCTTTATCAATGGCACTTGGTGGACACGACCCCCATGAGCCCCTGGAGCTGCAGCCACATCCCTGGGTGTGTCAGGGAGGTCTGAGAGGTGTCAGGACCACCGTGGTATAAAAGGGCTTTTTGGAGTTGCAGGATCATGTTTGTGGGGTGAGAGACCCACTCAGGAGAGCGGCCCAGCCCTGGTGGGGCAGTGCTGGCCACATGTCCCCAGCTGGAGAAGTGGGACAGGCCAGCCCCAGGAGGCCACCAAGGGCACAGTGTCCTCACAGCCGAGCAGGCAGGGCAGACAGGACACAGCTCACTGAGGAAAGGGCTCTCAGCGTGGGGTGGGCTCTGGGAACAGGGATCTCACTGGCAGCTGCACTGCCCCAGCAGGGACCTCGCTCCAGCTCCTTTTGGGGGTCTGACCCAGTGATGTGGGAGCAGGGATAACGCTGTGCCCACCCAGCTGCAGCTCTGCAGCTCCTTCAGCCCCTCCGTGCCACGGGTGACCCCTCCTGAGCACACAGGAGGACACGATGGAGTCTGTGGGTCCCGTGGGCTCATCCCAGCAGATTTCAAATCAAGGACAACGAATCCCCTTGGGCAAGCAGCCCTCCTCAAGGGGCCCCGTGCATGGGCTACAGGGCAGCTCCCATGGTGGCCACCCCATCCCACGGGGCACCTGCTGGGGATGGGCGAGCGGGGCTTCTCCCGGTGCCCACGGCCGAGGCAGCTCCTGGGATGATTCCGGAGCCGAGGGGGGATTAGGGCAGCGCTGCCGGCTGTCAGGTTATCCCGTGATGGATGCTGGCGGCTGGGAGGCAGCACAAAGCCACGCTGTGTGAGCCTGGGCAGAACGTGCTGCCATCCGTCACGGGGGAGCCCGGGGGCCCCGGGGGACGGCTCACCCCGACACAGCTGGGGGGAGCCGGGACACGAGCCCGGAGCTAAAAATACCCTTCCATTGAGAAAATCACAGCGAGGAGAGTCTGGCCTTGCTCCTCCGGGGCAGCTTCCCAAGCCCTGGGCAGCCCCACGGAGCGGGATAACGGAGACACCCAGGGGCTGCCCCGGCTCTTTTCCTTTCCCACCACCCCTGATGGTCTGAATTTGATGAGTTTTGGGGATACGGCCCGGGGAGTGTCCCTAAGCAGTGCCTGTCCCTGTTCCCTGCTGGGAGCTGCCCACACGGGCTGCACATCCCTGCCTGGGCGTGGAGCTGCGCTGTGTCCACTCTGGACAGGAGATGGTGGGGATGGTTCCGGCCAGCTCCCACTGGGAAGGGCAGAAAACCCGGGGTTTAGGGGCTGGTGAAGAGATCTGGGTGCCCCAAGCGGCATCTACAATCCGGGGTGACCATCTCAGGGACAGGGAGAAAGGGGGGAAGGCCAGGGCTCAGGGATATCATCCCTCCAGGATTTCAGCACAGGACAGGACACTCACCAAAACACCACTTCCAGCGGGATCCACCCTCCCCCCTCCATCCCACATCCCCTCTCGCTGTCCAGGCTCACCGACATCCCTTCCTGCCGCCCTGACAAGCCGTAACACATTTGGGAGCAGCTGCAGGCGGCGGGGAAATGCTCGGCCCTGTCCCCGCTCTGGGCCGAGGAATGTGAGGCAGACTCCTCCGACACCCGGGATTTCCGAGATTGGGGACAGCGACAGCTGCTCGGCCGGGATGGGCTCGGCACGGCCTCCCCGCTCAGCCCCATCAGGGTTTGCTCATCCACCTCTCGTCCCGCTGGGGATTGGGGTTGGTTTGGGGTCCAGCCCGTGGGGACAGATGGGGGATGATGTCCTGCTGTCCGTCCCGACAGGATGACAGACAGACAGACAACCCCTCCCTCTCCCGAAAGAGCCCAGCTCGTCCAGTTTGAGCTCCCTGCTGGGATGGGAGGGAGGTGAGACCGGGCTGCTCCTGCAGCTCTCGTGTCCCCTGGGGCTCAGCACCACCGGTGCCTCCTCTCACCCATCCAGGGTTCCCTGTCAGGAAATCAGGGATCATGATGGAGGTCTAAAATCTGTTTCATTTTGGTTATTAACTGTCTTTGCAGGTTTGACCTGGGAGGAAGGTGAGGGGTGACCGAGTAGTTCCCAGTCCGCTGGATCCCAGCTTGGGGATGATACTGGGTGCCCCAGCAAGGCACTGGGCCCAGTCTGTGAATCGCACTGGGTGCCCTGCTGGAATCATCCTCTGTGCCCTGACCCACCAGGATTCCCATCTGGGGACCAAACCGGGTACCCTGACCCACGAGTTTGCTGGTTCCCGGTACCCTGAGCTCCCTCCGTGCCCGCACTGCTCCGGGGATGCTCTGCCCCACTGCAGCACGAAACCTCCCGTGTTTCTGCCCCTCCATGGTCTCCTTTGCCCCATGACCCCATGGACACGACCCTTCCCTTCACTGGAGGAGGGGTTCACCCGGCAGGACCCCCACTAATGAACCCCCAGGGGGGTTTCCCTCCCCCTCCTCCCCCTGCCCCCCGCCCAGGGGCATCCCCGGCTGCTCCATCCCCTGCAGGTGCCACCAGCCGGGCTGTCCCCACACGTGTCACCGAGGGACGAGCAGGGGGGCTTGGCTTGTCAACAAGGGGCTGTTTTCCCCCGAGTGGGACACTGTGGTGGGAGCAAGCTGCAGGACAGGTGGGTGTTCAGAGGAAGACTCATGAATGCGAGGGATTCAGCAGTGACATGTGGCGGCTGTTTGTCCCCGGGAGGGGCAGCTGTCCAGACAGGGGAGAGTGAGAGGCCCGGGACGGGACCTGGGGACAGCAGAGTCCCTCGGCAGGGACAGCCCTGACACAGCCGCCTCTGGAAGCAGCAGAGGGCGCAGACAGGTCCTGGCTGGTGACATTCAGCTTGTCCCCGTGGTGGGCACGTTCCGCTCCCTCCATGGCCTGACTGCGGATGATGCTGCAGGACCAAGGCCTGGTAAACAGAGGAAAAAGGAGCTTGTGATGCTTATTTCCAACTTTCGGGACATAAACTGGTTACTCCTGTATTCTTCTGCTCCCACCCCAAGTGACAGCAAATTCTGGCACAAGGAGGGGTGACACCCACCCTCCTCTCCCCCCATGAAGAGCAGCCCGTGGTAACTCAGCGAGACCGGGAGGAACAGTTGTGACGATTTTGTGGCTTCAGAGTGAGATTCCCCGGGGGACGAGGGGCCGCAGACTCCCCCCCTTGACATGCCAGCAGCGATGCCGGACGCGCCGGTCCCCAGGGAGGGGCCCCCAGCCCTTCCGGAGTGGCCCCACCCTGAAAATTCCCTTGGCAGGGGCAAAGCCTTTCCGTACCCCGTCCCCTCCCCCGATTTCCCCCCTGGCCGGGGGTAGAGCCTCAGCAAACCCCGGCCCCACTCGCATTCCCAGCTGTCGCCGCTCTGGGGCTGGAGCAGAATCCGCAGCCCACGGGGGTGTCCTGATCCCAGAGAGCCGATGGAGCAGGGGGGGAGAGCCCAGACCATGGGAGGGGCTGGGAGGGGTGAGAAGGTCTGGTGAGTTTTGGTGTAGGAAATAGAAATGGGGTTTTTGGGGTGCTCTCCGTACCCCGTTTCAAGGGCTCAAGCTCCTCCCAGCCCATCTCAGCCACCGAGGAAATGCAACCCCTGGCTACCTGTGAGGAAAAATGCCTTGGAAGGCGAATTTGTGGGGCCGGGAGGTTGTGACCAACGATGAACGTTCCGTTCCTTGCTCAGGTCGCCCGAGGGTCCCATGGAACCAGGGAGGGGGAAGGTCCCCGGCTCCGTGCAGGGGGAACGGCAGGAGGAAGAGGAGGGGATGAAGGAGGGAGCGAGGAGGGATGAAGGAGGGATGAGGAGGGATAGAGGAGGGATAGAGGAGGGATGAAGGAGGGATGAGGGAGGGATGAGGGAGGGATGAAGGAGGGATGGCAGGAGCCATCAGCCACCGCAGCTGGACGGGAGAGGGCACCAACAGCCCGGTTATCCACAGCCGAGCCCGGATTTAAGGATGCACACCGCGACTCTGAGCCCAAAAACATCTTTGAATTCCCCTTTTTTAGGGGGAACCCGCCCTTCTCCCCGCAGGATGCAGGGTGGCGTCCCTGGGGGCTGAGGGGGGGATCAGGATCTGGAAACCCGTGGGGTGTTCCTCTTGTATCCAGATCCAGTTCTCCAGCAGGGATGATCCCAGCGATTTATTTCCGACCCCCCATGGGAGAAGATCTCGAGGTTTGTTTTTTCCCGCAGTGTAATGATCCTAACAGGTGCTTTTCCTGCCTGATGGCCGAAAATAACTCCCAAGGTTTGGCTTCCTGAGTTCCTGCTCCAGTCCCAGTTCCCTCATTCATCTTTTGGGCCAAAACATCATAATCCGGGAACGGGAGGCTCCAGGGAAGTTGAGGGACTCCCCAGAAACACTTTGCGTTTTCCAGCTCATTTGGGGATGAAATTGTCCTGGAGAAGAAACTTTTGGCCTCAGCTCTAGCAGACACATTTTCCCCCAATCTGTTTTGGGGAGCAGCTGGCTTTCATCCCATAGGGAGGGACAGGAGTGTCATTTGAGGGGTTCCCTTCTCTATTTCTTCTGCAGCAGAAATATAAAAAATATCAATAACAATAATAATCAATAATGTATCATCATCATCATCATCATCATCATCATCATCATCATCATCATCATCATCATCTCTTTTTCTGTTTATTCTCTTTCTCCTCTGTCCCGGTGCCCGTGTCCCATCTGCTCCCTTTGGCTCCATGGATTTATTTGTGTCTGGAGCTGGGCTAGGGGGGAACCCTTCAGCCACCGGAGCTCACTTTGGCCTCTGCCCTTTCAAGAGCATCTATTTAGGGATGTGAAACTGGAGTCCCAATCGGCCCTAGGGCTGGGGGGGGGTCCCTTGTACCCATGAGGGGACTCTGGGAAATTGGGAAATTAGGGAAAAAGCCCAGTTTCCAGTGCCTGGGTGCTTTTTAATCCCAGGGAATGCCTGGAGGCACAAGCTCCTGTCCCTGTGTGATATTTTGGAATGGGTGAGCAGGTTGAGTGTCACGGGGGCTCCTTCCCTGCTCCATCCCAGCGTTCCCAGCCTGGATGGAGGAGATGGGCACGGATGGCAAACACGGCTCCAGCCAAGGCTTCTCGTGGAAAGGGCTGTTTCTGGGGTGAGGAGAGGAAATTTAGGGTTACTGCCTTCACAACGCTTGCCTGCGGTCTCTGCCCTTCAGCCCGGTGCTGTTCCAGCCTTTCCCGCAAGGGAATGCGGTGCCCGCACTCCCCCTCGTCCCCCGCCGCTCCCCCAGAGCTCGGAGACAATCTGGGGGTGTCAGTCCCCCGAAAGTGACACCGCTGGGTCTGTGCAGCTCTGCTGGATCCCCCTTTCCCTCCTCTCCAGCCTCGGGAGCCGAGCATCGCCGTGGGAACGGGTCCGGGGCATCACCGAGCGACCTCCGGGGTCAAATCCCCCCGGGGCTGGGCGGTGTGAGGCTGGAGGAGCTCCCCCGATCCCCGATCCCTGATCCCCGATCCCCCATCCCCGCTCCCCGATCCCCGATCCCCGATCCCCGGTCCCCCGTCCCCGATCCCCGGGAGGAAAGGCAGGGGAAGGCTCCGCTCCGATGCTCTCGGAGCTCCTGGCAGTCACTCGCGTTCCCGAGGAAAGCTCCCGGCTCTGGGAATGTTCCCCGATGGCCCCGGGGCTGCTGCGAGCTCTGGGGAATGTCCCAAGTCCCTCTGCAGAGTCACCGGCCCGGCCGAGCCGCTCCCCGGGGAGCAGCTTTGGCAGCTCCCGGGCTGTTCCAGCGGTGTTTGCGCTGCTCCAGGGCCGCGGGGAAACGATTCCAGCTGGAGGAGAAGTGGAGCGGGGCAGGAGGCGGATCCCCTGTGCTGATAAGGAATTTTCCACGTCTGCAATAGGAATCTGCAGGTTTAGGCATGTGGGAAGGTTTTGAACAGCTTTTCCTACAACACAGAGAACCTACCCAGCGAACTGCTGTCCTGAATTAATTTCTGGATATAAAAGAATTCGCCTTAAAGTGGTTGGAAGGCAATAATTTGGGCAGCAGCAGGGTGCAGGGCTCAGAGGCTGCAGGAGAAGAAGAGCTTTCCTCTTGGAGGATGGTGAGATGGTTACAGCCTGAGAGTCTGAGTGGGGGGAAAAGCTCCACTACTGAACCCAAGAGCTCTAAGTGACAGCTGGAAGCTAAAAGCAGGGAATTTAAAAATAGAAATATGGGACAAAATGCTAAAGTGAGAGATACGGGCTTGGGGAGCAGCAACCATGATTTCTTTATTGCCGCCTCTCCCTCCTCACTCAGAGGCACCGATACAGCTCAGCCCAGTCCTCCTTGGACATTTCCCTCTGTCACTGTCACTCCTTCATCCCAGGTTTCTCCTTCACCCCAAATCCTCATTTTCCAGCACCCCTGTGGTGTCCCCAGGTGTCCCCAGACCATCTCAGCCCCAGGTCTGGGGGTGGCCCTGGGCTTTTCCAGCCACAACACCCACTCGACTCTTCATCCCCTCCCCAATATTTCCCCAAAGATCAATCAGAAAAGGCTTTTACCATCTCCGAGATCCATCAAGGGAGGTGGTTCCCCTCATTCAGCCCTTGTAGCAAACTGGAACTCATCTTCTTCCTTTTACATTTTCATCCCTCACAGATTTTTTTTATTTATTTATTTTTTCCCTGAGCAGTCACTGTTTCATGCCAATCTTTGCCCCAGCAGGATCTGTCATCACTCCTGGGTGTTCCGGAGCCCTCACAGCCCCGGCCTCCCTCCTCCTCCCCACGGCACAGCCGGGCTGGAGGCACCGCCTGCCCTTCCTCAGGCTGCTGCAGCTGGAACCAGAGGCCAAACAGCGCTGGGTCTGTTCCAGGGGTAGCCCTGGAGAGGGACAAAGGGTTCGAACCGTCCTGGAAAGTGCTCGGCAGTGCTGGAAAGGTTTAACCCTCTCCTGCCCTAGGGAGCCGGCTGGAAGCAGGGGCAGGAACAGCTCCTGGCGCTCAGCCGGGCTCGGGGACACTCACGGGGAATAAAACACCCCCGGTGTGGTGAGGAACCAAACACCCCCGGTGTGGTGAGGAACGAAACACCCCCGGTGTGGTGAGGAACCAAACACCCCCGGTGTGGTGAGGAACCAAACACCCCCGGTGTGGTGAGGAACCAAACACCCCCGGTGTGGTGAGGAACCAAACACCCCCGGTGTGGTGAGGAACCAAACACCCCCGGTGTGGTGAGGAACCAAACACCCCCGGTGTGGTGAGGAACCAAACACCCCCGGTGTGGTGAGGAACCAAACACCCCCGGTGTGGTGAGGAACCAAACACCCCCGGTGTGGTGAGGAACAGGCAGCGGAGCCCAGGGAAGGGCTCGGATCGGGGCGTGGGGGCGGATTTCGGGACAGACCCCTGCCCTACCCCGCTGCCCTGCCAGGGACTGCCCTGCCCTGGGCTCAGATCCATTTTCTCTTCCACCCCGCGATGTCTCAGCATTTCCCCCCTGACAGGGCAGCACAGAAGCTGGCAATGTCCTGCTGTGCCAAGGCGTCCTCACAGTGACCCAGCTGCCTGTGGGCAACATCTGGTGACATCTGGCAGGGATCCAAGCGGGGCCTGACCCATTTGGCTACTCTGGGAATCTGCAGCATCATGGATGTGGCATCTGCCCAGGCCAGAGGGAACTGGGGCACATCCTCGTGCCAGCGCAGGGCTGAGGGATCACAGGCACCTCCCAGGACTCAGTTTCTCCCTTGGAGCACTGGCAGCGCTGCCAAGCCCCTTCCCAGCCTGCTCTGAGGGGTGGGGTGTGCTCAGGGGGAACAGGCAGACCACAGGGAAGCAGCCTTGCCTTCATCCACTCTCCAGCATCTTTAAATTCTCTCCCGGGATATTTTATGTGCTGTGTCATTGCTGCTGAGCAGCTCCTGCCAAGCCCAGATGGGGGTGCCCACCCTACAGAAACCTGGGGCTCCTCGTTTCCCCGATGGCTCCCCAGGGCCACACATCCCATGAAACGGGAGAGAAATGGAGCACAAGTCCTGGAGCAGCTGTGTCCCGAGTGAGGGAGGTCCCCAGGGCTCTGTGTCACTGGCACAGAGTGGTGGCCCCAGCACCATGGGGTGAGCATCACTCCAAAACATCCCAGCACAGAGATTTCCTCCTTGGAAAAGCTCTGGGGTTTCCCTTTGTTTGCTGCTTCTTTCTTTGCCCTGCACCAGCCTGTGTAGATCCACCAGACCGTGGCACTCAGGGGGTCACTTGTCCTAATTAATGTCTCTCAGAGCCATCAGCCCTCCAAGCACACATCACTGTGCTGCTGGCACCAGCCACACTCCTAATCAACTTTCCTAATTAAGAGGCCTCTTTCTATGACCAGAATGGGATGGGGTGGTCACCATGATGGAAGAGGTGGAGAAATTCTCAATTTCTCCTGCCTTGATCACCCACAATGGCACCACAGAGCTGCTCTTTGTGTAGGTAAACTGAGGTAGGAGGGGGAAACTCACACCCCAGAGAAAAGCTGAAGGAAGATGGGCAGAAATGAGCTCCCCACGCCCTGACTTGTCTCCCTGGAAAAGCTTTCTTTGGCTGCTGCCCAAGCCTGGGGGTTCAGTCAGGGCTCTCATCAGCCAGCCCTGACACGCCACAGCCTTGGGTGAATCCTGCTGGCATCACAGCAGACACCAACCATCCCCTCCTGCCGTGGCCACAGGCTGCTCCTGTCCCCAGCTCACGGGAGCTGCTGCACCATGTCCCCTGTTTGTCCCACTCCATCCCCTCTCTCCCTGAGTCCCAAGGGTATTTATCCACAGCACCATCACCCATTGCACTTCTCAGGACATTTTCTCCTTAAAAACCCCAGAAAGAGCCTGCAAGACCTGAACAGTTTTCCCAGTGTTTGATGCTCCCCAGAAGATCCTTTTGAAGGAATCCCTGACAGTCTCTGGACACATCCCCAGCTCGCTGTCAGGAGAATGAGCAGATGATCCCTGTCCAGCAGGAATGGGCTCTGTGCAGCCACCTGGATCACTTTGGCCATCCAACCCCTGCAGCCTTTGCCTGTGCCCTGGGACATTGCTTGAGCTGCTGACAGAGCTTGGACCCCCTTGGCAGGTTCACAGTCAGCAGATCATTTTTGGCATAAAATGGGGGTCTTTAGGGGTGCTGCTAAAATTGAGCATTCAGGGCCACGGATCCAAGGAGGGAGAACAAACTGCAAATCCATAAAGGAAAAGGAGTGGGTTTAATCTGTGTTTGGGAGATTTGCATACAATCAGGCCGGGCCCTGCCTGCGTTTGCTTCCGCATTGCACTCCCTTGAGGAACCTGATGGTTTTCCTGCCCTGCTCCCAGCCAGAGGTTGATTGCAAGGACACTCACCCTGGGGAGGTGCTGGGCGAGGGGTTCTGGGTTCTCTGGGAATGCCCTTTCCACTGTGGGGAGCCCATCCTGAACACCCCCATCCCACCCCTAGCTCTGGATTTAGGGGCTGAGCCATAGGGGGGCACCACTTTTCCCTGCAGTGGAGGAGGTGTGAGGAGATGCTGCTGGATGTGACACTCCATAAATAGCGCTGTGTTTACAGGAGCCTGCCAGCCTCGGGTTATTTCTCTCTGCACAGCAAACACATCATTCAGACCTAACTAAGCTCACCTTGCCCTGCTGCTGGCACAGCCCAGTGCCCAGAGGTGGCACAATGCCACAGTCCCCAGCCAGCCCTAGGAGGCTGGGACCCCCAGCTCTTTGCTGGCCACTTGCCCAAGGGGGAGAGCAGGCACCCCATGAGACAGCAGCTGATGGAAAACCAGCCCTGGGTTGGGATGGTCCCACAGCTGATCCCATCCCTGCTGCGGGGGGTACAGGTTCTGATGAGGAGAGGGATGAGGGGCAGCCCCAGGGGGCAGATCCAAGAGCTGGGACAGCTCTCCCGAGGCCGAGCAGAGCAGGGGACAGCTCCAGTCCCAAGTCTCACCAGAGGAGGGACAAAGGTGCAGATGGGAGTGGGGAGAGTCCCCCTGCCCCACGGCTGAGGTTCCTTGCAGCATTTGGATAAACCAGCCGCGCTCCTGGGAGGTGATTTATGGAAGATAATTTATGTAAGATGAGCTTCGCAGGTGCCTGCTGCACACCCGGGGTCCCTGGAGGGATTGGGTGGTTCAGCTCCATCAGTGAGACCGAGCCCCCAGACCCATTTCCTCTGCACTGCCCGGCCCAGGGAGGAGAACCGGGGGGTGACCATATTCCCTCAAACTTCTCCTAGAACCTTACAGAAGGTCCAGTCCAGTCTCGGCAGCAGTTCATTCGTGTGCCCAGAGTGTGCGGACAGAACACAGCCCCTCCCCAGCCCGGGCAGGGCCGCTCGGAGGATGAAGAGTCCCCCGGAGGTCTCACAGCGGTGATTTGGGTGAGGCAGTGCCAGCCAGAGACCGGGTGAGCATCAGAGCTCCTCGGGGCTCCGATTGTTGGGTTCTAACGAGGGGTCCCGGGGCCCAGCCCCGAGCAGCGCTGCCCGTGCCGGGTTCTCGCCCACAGCAGCTCAGGCTCTGCCTCCGCCCTCCCTCCCCGCCCCGATCCTCTGCTCACACCCGACCTCAAAAACCGGTTTTCGCGTTAAAACCGGAGCCCGACTGGTGCTGGCAGCGTCGGGGCTGGGACCGACTCCGCTCCCCTCGGTCCTGCCGCTTCCCCCCGGCCCCCGGCTCCCCCTCCCCCGGCTCTCCCGGTGCCGGCGAGCCCCGAATCGGGTCAGTCGCTCTTTAAAGGCTGGAAGGCGGCACCATGTGATGCTCCGGCTCCGGCGGGGAGCGGGGCAGCGCCTGCGGGAGCCGAGCGGTGCCGGGCACCGGGGACCGAGCGCAGCCCCGGCCAGCCCGGTCCCCCCGGCCGCCCCCAGCATGAGCCCCGCCTCGCCCTGCGGGGGGACAGCGCCGGCTCTCCGGGGGTGAGCGACCCCCAAAACGAGCCCTGGCTTTGCAGGCAAGGTGAGAGGGGTCGGGGCCGGGAGCGGGAGCAGCGCTGGGCAGGGAGGGCACCCAGCGAGGGGACAGCGGGGGACAGCGGGGGGACAGCGGGAGGACAGCGGGGGGACAGCGGGGAGACAGCGGGGGGACAGCGGGGGACAGCGGGGGGACAGCGGGGGGACAGCGGGGGGACAGCGGGGGGCAGCGGGGGTCCCGCCGCAGCTCCGTCCGCCCCGAAGGCTCCGACAGAGGCCCCGGGGCGGCCCCAGGGGCGGGGGGCGCTGCCGCTCTCCCAGGACTGGAGGCTCCGGTTCCGTCTTCAGCTCCGGGAGCGGTCGCGCTGCGGGATGGAGGGTGCGGGATGGAGGAGGGAGCGGGATGATGGGTGAGGGATGGAGGGAACGGGATTGAGGAGGGTGCGGGATGGAGGAGGGAGCGGGATGGAGGGTGCGGGATGGAGGAGGGTGCGGGATGATGGGTGCAGGATGGAGATGGGTGCGGGATGGAGGGTGCGGGATGGAGGAGGGTGCGGGATGAAGGGTGCGGGATGGAGGGTGCGGGATGATGGGTGCGGGATGGAGAGTGCGGGATGGAGGGTGCGGGATGGAGGGTGCGGGATGGAGGAGGGTGCGGGATGAAGGGTGCGGGATGGAGGGTGCGGGATGATGGGTGCGGGATGGAGAGTGCGGGATGGAGGGTGCGGGATGGAGGAGGGTGCGGGATGGAGAGTGCGGGATGGAGGGAACGGGATTGAGGGGGGTGCGGGATGGAGGGGGGTGCGGGATGGAGGAGGGAGCGGGATGATGGGTGAGGGATGGAGGGAACGGGATTGAGGGGGGTGCGGGATGGAGGGTGCGGGATGGAGATGGGTGCGGGATGGAGATGGGTGCGGGATGGAGGAGGGTGCGGGATGGAGGGTGCGGGATGGAGGGTGCGGGATGGAGATGGGTGCGGGATGGAGAGTGCGGGATGGAGGGAACGGGATTGAGGGGGGTGCGGGATGGAGGGAGCGGGATGGAGATGGGTGCGGGATGGAGGGTGCGGGATGGAGGAGGGTGCGGGATGAGCTCGGGAGGGGCAGGGGGGGCTGGAGCCCCGGGGGACGGCACAGACGGGAGAAGGGTTTTTCCCACCCCCTCGAGCAGGCTCCATCCCGCTCGCAGCTCGATCAGCGATGCCACTCTCTCACTGCCTCCCCGTGTGCTCGCAGGCGACCGAGGAACCCCACGGGAGCAGGGCGGACCGGAGCATCATGGCACACCCCATCTCAGCCTTCCAGGCTGCCTACATCTCCATCGAAGTGCTCATCGCTTTGGTGTCCGTGCCGGGCAATATCCTGGTCATCTGGGCTGTGAAGATGAACCAGGCACTGCGGGATGCCACCTTCTGCTTCATCGTTTCACTGGCGGTGGCCGACGTGGCCGTGGGGGCTCTGGTCATCCCCCTGGCCATCATCATCAACATCGGACCCCAGACGGAGTTTTACACCTGCCTCATGGTGGCCTGTCCCGTCCTCATCCTCACGGAGAGCTCCATCCTGGCGCTCCTGGCCATTGCCGTGGATCGGTACCTGCGGGTGAAGATCCCTGTCAGGTAGGAACCGGCTCTGTTGTGGAGGTTAAAAGGGAGTGAGGAAACCCCAAATTCTTGGAGAAGCCCAGGGAGAAAGGACTTCCCTCCCACTGCCATCCCAGACACATCTGGCTGCAGGGACAGGCTGGGAGAGGAGGGGAAGGGAGAGGGGGTGTCCTGGAGGCTCCAGCCGCTTCTTTTGGGGTGTCGGGGGGTGCTGGGTGTGCAGGCAGTGCTGGCCGGGAGGGACAGTCCCTCACGGGATCCCCACGGCCGGGACAAAGTGTCCCCAGGCACGGGACAGCCCCGGCCGGGTGCTCCTGGAGGAAAGGGGACACAGGTTCGGCTTTCAGCCCGGATTTTCCCCTGCCATGGGAATTGCTGCGGGACACAGCTTTGGGAGTTTGAGGAACCAGAGGTGGCAGCCTGGCACGTTTCACGGGGCAGCCTCCCCCAGGAGAGGGAGCCTCGCAAAAAACTCCTTTCTCCGGTTTCCCCCTTCTCTAACTGCTGCATTCCGAGCCCAGAGCAAGTACCGCGGGCCGAAAAGGAGGAGGATTCCTTATCTGAGCACTTTGTTGGAGCTCTGACGGCCCAGGAGGAGATGTTTAACCCTTTATGCCCCGCGGGGCTGGGGCAGCATTTCTGGGGTGCCGCGGTGGGAGCGGGGGCTGTGAGCGGGGCTGGGACATGAGAGCCGATCTGGGTGCCCTGGGCAGAGCCAGGCTCGCCCGGCTGTGAGTCCCCCTCGCTCTGTGAGGACGCCTTTGCCAGGCTCGGGATGCGGGAGCATCGCTGGAGAACAGCTCCTGTCAGACCCCTCTGCACTTCGGGCAGTTCCCTGGAGGGGTCCCCGAGCCTTCATCAGCACCAACAGCCCGGGAAGGCACCGAGCCCCTTGTGCTGGTGCTGCCCAGACCCTTCCCCAGGCAGGAATTGCCTTCCCATTCAGGGAGACAGGGACGGGAGGCGCCGGTGCTGGGATGGCCTGAGCGCTCTCGGTGTCCCCACATCCATGGGATCAGCCCAGGATTTGTGTTCCTCTGCTGTTTTCCCGCAGACACCAGCAGCAGAGCTTGCTTGGAGAAGATCTGTTAGACAGGAGGGGGTGCAGGATAAATCCACAATCGCTGCCCACCCCCTCGCTGCCGCACATGATTTCACAGACTGTTCCCGACTTCCTCCCTAGGTGTGATTTTCCCAATCTCTGTCTCCCAGCCCGCCGGTGTCACCGGAGTGATTCCCACCCTGTCACTGCTCTCCGAGCTTTTTTGGGCTTTGCGCATCTCCTGTGTGTGGGGAAGGCTCCGGTGTGGGAGTTCTGCGGCTCCACAGGAGCAGCACAGCCTGTCAGGCATTTTCCTAACAAACCAGTCCATTTTTAACTCCTTGTCTGCCTCTGAGCATCAGATGGGCCTTCCAAGGGAGACTCCTGCCCTGATTTCAGGAGATTTCCTGAGAGAAATATTAATATTAATATTATGCTGTACAGTTTGGGTGGGTTTTTCTCATGCAATTTCCACCCTGAATTTTGTGATCCCATTGTGTGCCAAGAACTCAGCAGCAGGAGTTTTTTCTGTCTTTTCAGAACATATTTTAGTATTGAAAAGCTTTGTGACTTCATCAGCCTAATGGTTGCACTCAAGTATCTCCAAGATACTTAGGATCTTAAAGACCCTACAGCTCCATGAATTCCTGGCAGTTGATAGATGTGGTGATTTTAGGGGATGCAGTGCCCTGTATACAGCACACAGGACAGGAAACACCACTAAGGAATATTCCCTGAATCTGAAAGGCCTCGAGTTTCTCCCAGCTTGTTGCAGGACACTGAGGATGACAGTGACAGCAATTTTGCAGTGTTCAGGGCTCTTGTGGTGTCATTGCTAACTGTGACACTGAAGCCAGCAGTGGCACAGAGGGTGTTGAGGGCCTGGAGCACCTGGCAGGACTCGGGGCCCGGGGGGAACACGTGGCCACTGTAGCTGGGAGAGCTCTGGGAGAGCTCCAGGCATCCCCAGAGAGCTGCAGGCAGTGATGGCAGCCAGATCTGAGCAGAGCTTTGCAGGCAGGTGGGGAGGGATGTGGGGAATATCTGCCTCAGGCTCATCCCTAGGGCAGCCAGAAGATGAGTGGGGACATCTCCCCTGGCACAGGCAGGGACAGGGTGAGCAGGGCCATCTCCCCTGGCACAGGCAGGGACAGGGTGAGCAGGGACATCTCCCCTGGCACAGGCAGGGACAGGGTGAGCAGGGACATCTCCCCTGGCACAGGCAGGGACAGGGTGAGCAGGGACATCTCCCCTGGCACAGGCAGGGACAGGGTGAGCAGGGACATCTCCCCTGGCACAGGCAGGGACAGGGTGAGCAGGGACATCTCCCCTGGCACAGGCAGGGACAGGGTGAGCAGGGACAGGGTGAGCAGGGACATCTCCCCTGGCACAGGCAAGGACAGGGTGAGCAGGGACATCTCCCCTGGCACAGGCAGGGACAGGGTGAGCAGGGACATCTCCCCTGGCACAGGCAGGGACAGGGTGCTCACTGCAGCCCATTCCTGTGCCAGTGGGACTCTTCAGACAAGCCTGGCACAGGGTGGATCCTCACCAGTGTGACCCACATGAAGCTGAGGGGTCTTGTGGGGACCCCCCACGCTCCAGCCCTGCTCCCCTCCCACAGGCAGCCCTGGTGCTGCTGAGGCTCAGGGAGAGGGAAATGCCAGGGACACCTTCCACCAGGCAGGGACACCTTCCACCACCCCAGGCTGCTCCAAGCCCCTTCCATCCTGACCCTGGACTCTTCCAGGAATGGGGAAGCCTCAGCTTCTCTTGGCAGCTTGTGCCTTCCCCCAGGAAGAACGGCAGGGAATGGGGAGCACGGTGCATGGCAGCCTGGTTCCAGCTCCATGGACAGCCTGGCCCTTGGGCTGGGAGCCTGGGGGACAAACTGCAGGTCTGATCCCTGTTCCAGGAAACACACAGACCCAGCTGCTGGGGACCTGAGCCCTGGAAACCTGGTGGCCCCAAGAGTGGGTTTCTCCTGGAAGAAATGGTACCCTGACAGATTTGGGGTGTCTCTACATGGCCGTGGGAGATGCCAAAGCAGCTCCATCACTCCAGGGGCACTTCCCATGGACACAGAAGCACAGAGGGACGTGGGCCACTCTTGCAAGGTGAAGGCAGATTTTATGTGATGGAGAGGGGTCTTGTTTGGATTTGAGTTGGCACCTCCTGTTCTTCCTTCTCTCCCCAGCACACACCCAGCATGGTCATGGCACTGGGATGTCCCACCAAATCCTCTCCCTTTTCTGCAGCCCCTGATCTCTCCTGGCTGCTGGGGCCTGAATGATGCTGCCTCCCACCTGAGGGGCCTTTCCTTGACTAAGAGGGATGCAGGGGCATCACTTGGGCTGAGCAGGCTGTAGCAGTGCTTCCCCCAGCCCCCACAGGAACAGCTGGAAACCACCTAAAATAGATCTGCTGGTGGAAAACTCTTCCTCCCCTCTTACATCCTTCCTCCCTGCCTGGCAGCCAGGCAGGACCCCCAGCCTGTGATCCCCCCCCATCCGGGCACAGCGGGACCTCCTGGCCCAGCCCAAACTTCCCCCTCCCAGCCGAGCCTGGGGAGATGAAACGAGTTCAAAGGGAGGGGAAGCAGCCAGCCGGGGGTGTCCGGCAGGAACCGGCCCCGCAGCATCCCGGCGGAGGCAGGATGGGAAGAGATGGTGCCGGAGCGGTGTTTGAGGGGATGCAGCTCCTTCAGCACCAGCTTCTGCTGCCCTGGGGGCCCTGTCTCTGCTCTGAGACGTGCCTTGGGCCTTTTGGAAAGGGTCATAGCAAAAGCAGCCGCTGTCCTTGGGATGTGCCAAACCCCCTTTGGCGAGGGGATGCTGACGCCTGGATGCAGCCCAAGCCTATCTTGGAATATCCCTGGGGGTCCTCACCTTGTGACCTCACCTCAAACACTTTGAAACGTGCCAGGAAGGGAAAAGCTGCAGGAATCTGATGTTTGCAGGAGTTTGTAACTCGTGTTGGAGTCTCTGTCCACAGCCAGAACCGCCACCCTCTGTGCCTGGGCCCCAGCGTTGGGGCGTCCTCCCAGCCCTGCCCTTCCCACCCTGCAGCATCCCAAGGAGCATCCCAGCAGGGAGAGCTGCCTTTGGTGCTGCTGAAGGTTTGGAATGCACATCTGTGAGGCTGCAGAGCCACAGAAGTCAGATCAGAATGGTTGGAGCTCTCCAGGAAATGGGGGTCAGGAGGCTGGAGCACAGCATGGGGAGAGCCAGGGTAAAAGCAGTGATAGGGGATGGCTCTGGGGACAGCGCTGGCATTGCCTGGGGGTTCAGGAATGCCCTCCTGGAATGAGATAAAACAGCTCAGGGATGGCAGAACACCCCTAAACCCTGCAGTGCCTTCAAGGGGGGCGTGCAGGGGACCTGTGAGCTCCTGGATGGACCCAGAGGGCGAAGGGGGAAACTCCCCCCTGGACTCCCTCTTTTCCAGGCTCCTGCCTGAGCTCAGGCTCTTCCTGGGATTGTTGTGCTCTTTCCCCTTCTCTCCAGCCCTGCCAAGGGCCACAGGCATGAGGCCAGCTAGGGCCAGGTCATGGAAAGCCTGGGAAGTCTTGCTGCCCTCGGCCAGCTGGGTGGTGGAGCAGGACACATCTGAGGTGGCTTTTCCCCGTTCCAGGTGTCCCAGGGAAGCTGTGGCTGCCCCTGGATCCCTGGAAGTGCCCAAGGCCAGGTTGGATGGGGCTTGGAGCAAACCTGGGATAGTGAAAGGTGTCCCTGCCCATGAGTGGAATGAGATGAGCTTTAAGGTCCCTTCCAACCAAACCATTCCATGATTCCTTCACTAAGAGTTCAGGGAGGGTCTTGGAAGGAGAGTGACGGTCACCTGCTGCCATGGGATGGGCAAGGAGGAGAACATTGGGATGGTTAAGCCAAAATTCCCAGTTCCCAAAGCATCTAAGGGCCCATGGGACACCTTTCCAGCACTCCCAACACTTAGTGCCAGGAAACCTTCCCGTCCATCCAGGCCAGTGAACAAGCCAAACCACAACTCTTCCAAGGCCTGTTTTACATTCAGAAGAATTTCAAAAGCATCCAGGTGACTCAGAGCTCTCATCCAGGAGCTCATCTATTTTCTTTCAACCTCCATTAGTCAGTGAAAAGATGCCATCCATCTGTACAGGCCCCATCCCTGAGAAAGCAGATTTCATTTCCAAGGAGAACACTCCCATTTTCCCTAACTTGGAGGAATTTTGGGGACTGGTAGGTCTTTGCAGCCACCTCTTTTGTTTCTTCCCTTGCTGCCCTTCTCCAGGTATATTTTTAGCACATGAGAGTGATCTGTGGAGAACTTCATTCTGTGGAACAGGCAGCTCTGAGCCAAGGATGGAGATTAAAATGCAGGAATTACAGTCCAGGGAGGTTTCTGAGACTTGAGGCTGTTTCCAAGCCACAGTTCTCAGCACACTGCACCACCTCAGCATGTGGGTGCTACATCAGAGCCAGCTTTTCTCAGCAAGCTCTGCTCCAAGCAGAGCCGGCTGCACGGACAAGCTGTGCCAGTGCAGCGCCAGGAGCTCGATTCCAGTATCACCAAAACCCCAGAGACCTCGAGAGGGGCAGGAATCCCTTGAGATGGGATTTACCAGCAGGTTATGTTGGTCTGAGATCCTGGTAAAGACCTGTAAACATCCAGGTGAACTGGTTTTCAGCCCTGCTCTCTGATCTTCAGAATAATTTCCAGCCATGAATGGGCCAAGGCAGGGATCAAAGGCACGAGGGCTCTTCCCTCGGCGGGGGAAGCCTGGATTAGACTCGCTGGGAGCTCACAGCTGCTGCAGTGGCGCCGTGAGACCTTGGCTGGCAGACACAAAATCAGGTCACTCCTGCTGCCGTGCAGCTGCAGGGAGGCAAGCAGGGCTGTCAGCAGCACTCCCAGCTCCTGCAGTGGCAGGAAAATGCTGCCTTGGGGGTGCCCCCTTGGGATGCAGTGAGGGGCTGAGTGTGGGGGGATCAGTCCCCAGCAGAGCAGAGGGAAGGGGAGGAGAGCCCCGAATCCTGTGTGGGAATGCTCCAGACTCGCTGATATTCAGAGCTATTCCCAAATTCTCTGAGTTAAAAGGATGAGAGGAGATGAATGGCCTCAAGAGACCCTTCCTGAGCAGCAGGAGCCTGTCCCCTCCCAGCCCTTGAGCACCCCAGCAGGGTGAGGTGCCGGGTAATCGCTCTGACCCCAATAGCGGTGTCACATCTGTCCCTCAGCAGAACTCACATCTGCCAGGGCTCTGTTGCAGGGCCATCAGTGAAAAACTACTCCTTCTGCTGCTTCACCCCAAAACCCTGCTCTGGGAATGTTTTCATTGGGCTCTTTACTTATTCCTATGATTTTCAGGGTAAGGCATCAACCCTTGGCAATGTCTCACCAGTAAATCTGAGGACGTTCCCAGCAAGGGCACATCTGCAGATGGGGAAACTGAGGCACTGAGCTGCACCATGGCTGGCTCAGGCTGATCCCACAGGTCAGGGCTGGAGGCTGGGAACAGGGAAGGTGCAGAAGCTGAGATTTTCTGGGACAGCACGGCCTGTCTGCTGCTGCACTGGAGTCCTGTCGTGACTGTGCCCAGAACAAGACAAGGAGCAGTGGCTTCAGACTGAAAAAATGGAAATTTCGGTTCAATACTGGGAAAGAATTCTTCCCTGTCAGGGTCATGAGGCCCTGGCACAGGTTGCCCAGAGCAGCTGTGGCTGCCCCATCCCTGGAAGTGTCCCAGACCAGGTTGGACAGGGCTTGGAGCAGCCTGGGATAGGGAAAGGTGTCCCTGCCCTTGGCAGAGGATGGAATGGGATGAGCTCTAAGGTCTCTTCCCACCCAAAGCAGACCCTCATCAAGCAGGGAGCAGACACCAAACCAGGTGGGGATGTGTGGATGGAACCCAGCAAGGCTCTGCCATCTCCATGGCCATGGTTCAGGTGTGGTACCATCAATCCAAGATCTGCTTTGCCAGGCAGGTGGGGTACAGCCAGCCTGTGTTCCCTCATCCCATGGCAGCACAGAGGGTCCATGAGGTCTCCATGGAGCAGAAACTGAGGAGCACCCACAGCCAGGAGCAGCCAGGCATGGTGGGACAGACAGCAGGTCCCTCACTGGAGCTGAGGAATGCTCCTGTGTCCAGGATATGACCTAAGGATGAGCTGCAGAGCCCCAGACCTGCCTGGGAACACCCAGACACACTGTCACACTTCCAGGACGTGGCTTTCCCTTTCCTGGAGTGACCAGCCTGTGTCCCAGGGCTCTGGGCTGGTGGAGGTGACGGTGATGCCCTTCTGGGCTGGGTGTCCAAAGGGCCTGTGCAGATGCTGGCACAGAGACAGGGAAACACCCCAGGAAAGAGGCTCTGCCAAAGCAAGAGCTGCTGATTCAGCTGCCCCAGCCCCTGCCAGCCCAGCCTGGCCCTCCAGGCTGGGTGTTGGGGTGAGTCAGGCCCAGCTCACACAGTCTGTGCTGAGCTGGCTCAGGGCATGCAGGAGTCCTTTGATGGGGTCCCAGCTCTTCCCTTACCCCCAAGATGTAGGAATGTGACTCCATCCAGGGGAGGTGTCATCATCTCCTGATCTTTACCAATCCAATCCCATCTCTGGTCTCAGCTCCTCTCCACATCACCCAGAGCAGGTGATGGAGTGAGAATAAGTGACTCACAGGGGTGCAGAGGGGCTCAGACTCCAATCTGGGGTGCAGAGGGACTCAGACTCCAATCTGGGGTGCAGGCTGGGGGTGCAGAGGGGCTCAGACTCCAATCTGGGGTGCAGGCTGGGGGTGCAGAGGGGCTCAGACTCCAATCTGGGGTGCAGAGGGGCTCAGACTCCAATCTGGGGTGCAGGCTGGGGGTGCAGAGGGGCTCAGTTGCTCCTCTTGACACGGAGCCTTTCCCAGTGACTGGCTCTGGGCTCTGGGCTGCTCTCCCTGTCCCTGCCCAGCCCTTGGCACAGGCACATGGCCTCTCTCTTGCTCTTTTTGGGTATGTGCCATGTGGCCATCAACAGCCAAACCACCCTCAGCTCCTCCTACACCCTCAGGTCAATCACACCAGGGTTTTTTAGTCCATTAGTGGTGTCAGAATAAACTTAACTGTGCCATAAAAAGGCAAGATTGGTTCTGCTGACCAGGAGGGGAATTTTGGCTGTGAGCTCAGGTGGGAGACAGCTGGGACAAAGCCTCCACCTCCAAACTTGGATCTGGAGGGACCCCTGTGAGGCCAGACCCCATGAAATCTCCTGTCTGGGACACCTCAGAGCAGCTTGTGCTAGACACCAGGGACTGCTGGCCATGGGGATCTGTCTGGGTGGCCTGGGACATGCAGGTCCATGGGGCTCCAAGGCAGAACAGGCAGGGCTGGAGGAAGGATAAGGGATGGGGGCAGTGGAGCTCATGCATCCAAATGACTGTGTTTGAAATCAGCCTGGCAGCGGGGAATGGCTCATCCAAGGGGTCAGAGTGGTGCATGGGCAGGTCTGTGTCCTGGGGTGAGGGCAGGGGGGAGAGAAACATCACAGCAACACAAGGAGGGATGAAAAAAAAAAAAGAGGAAAATGTGTGGGAGGCAGCACAGGGAAAGAACCTGAGAGATGAGTTTCATTGTGACACACACCAGAGTCATTTCAGACTGAGAGGAACTGATGGGCTGGGAGAAAACCTCTGTCTGGAAGGACAGGAAAAAGCCCTGTCCTTCCTGATCTTGCCCACAGGAATGTGAGGGAAGCCCAGCCACAGCCTGGGGAGCGCTGTGGTCTCTGCAGGCAGCAGCACACGGAGCATGGAGGGGACCACAGGAGGACTCCTGGGAGGGATGGGGACAGCTCGAGAGGCTCACCCCCCTGGGGACAACAGCACTGTCTCAGCCTGGGGAAACGACAGCCAGCACATCTGAGCTGACAGAAGCAGCATTAGATTATCCTGGAGAGAAATGAATGATTTTCCAGTGATCCTGCCAAAGCAGCAGGGATGGACACAGCAGCTGAGCTGGCAGAGCCCAGTGCTGGGGCTGGCACGGGGTGGGAGGGGTGTCCCAAGGGGCTGCTCCTTCTGGGACACCTTTCACCCAAGCTGACCTGAACTTTCAAGGCCATGGAATGGGAAAGGTGATGTCCCAGAGGCTGCCTGGGCTCCTGGCAGGGAGTTCCTGCCCTGGAAGTGATCACCCAGCTGCTGGGGCTGGCTGGTGCACGGGGTGCCCAGTGGCAAGAAAGAACAATTGATGCTCTCTAGGGCAGCCACAAAAAGCCCCCAAAGCCAGCAGGTTGTCTTGCAGAACAGCAATGAGCTGGGCAGGGGGAAGGGGAGACATCACTGGTGATTCCACCAGTGAGAGAGGATGAAATAACCCTGGAAGACTGAGATCATCTCCTTACAGAGCCCTGTGGGCTGAGGACTGGTGGATGATGGGGGCAAATAGGGGAGGAAGGGCAGTGACTGGTGATGTAGGGAAGAGCAGAGCAGGGTCAGCCACTGGAAAGATTTGGGGCATCTGGCTCTGCCCTTCTGTAGAACCCAACACTCCCCCTTGCACCCTCACTCTCCCTCTTGTTCCCATTGTTCCCCATCCCTTCCTGGCCTGGGCTTTGCCCCCTGGCACTGAGCAGGCAGCTCTGACCAGCAGCTGTCACAGTCCTGGGTGCTGTGCTTGGGTTTTTATCAGGTACCAAAGTCTCTGAACACAAAAAGGAGCTGGAGGAGTCCAAGGGATTTCTTCCCCAGCCTCTTTCCTGTGTGTCCCTCGCCAGCCTTCCTCTGCTGTCCCTGGCACCAGAGCTGGTGCTCTTGCACACAGATCCCAGGTACCAGCCACGCCCAGCAGGACTGTGGGGACACAGAGGTGACATCTCCCTGTCCCACCCTCTGCCTGGGCTGGCAGTGTCAGCTCTCCATCATTCCTTTAAGGAAGGCACAGAAAGCCAGGACATTGCTGCCATGGCTGTTTATCCACCTTCTCCAGGCTATTTCTCTCCCTGCAAGGAGAGATGGGGATGATTTTCTTTGGCCTCCTTCAAAGGAGGGAAGTGCCAGCTCCCAGCACCAGGGATGTTTTCTCATCCAGCTTGGTCCATCTTGGCAGATCACAGCTCCCCTCTGCGGCTCAGTCTCCCCATCTGTTCACAGGGGGAGTGATGCTCTCTCTGCCAACAGCGAGGGGCTGATGCTGAGAAATGCTGCCTCAGACATCGCCAGAATTAGCACAGTCCTACGGATTAAATTATTCCTCTTTCTCCTCTGCTCTGCTAACAACACTCGCTGCCTTTACCCGTGGAAAGCACAAATGAAACTCTCATTTCTCTCGGTGTGAAGGCTCCAGGCTCTGCTCAGTGGTCCTGACTGCGAGAGCCAAGAGCTCAGCCTGGGCCCAGATGGGCCTGGCAAAGCCTGAGCAGGGCCAGCAGAGCCCCACGTGGGTCTCATTTCAGGGATCTTCCCACGTTCTGCACTGCTGGGACACAGCTTCTTTATAGGCTCAAGGAGGTTTGTCTGCTCTGAGGGAGCTCAAAGTGCTCCAGTAGCAAAAGAGCTGGAATCCCAGAATTCAGGAGATGCTGCAAAGTTTCTTGGGTTGAGGATGGAGGGAACATTTAATTGTGGTGTTAACTGGAGCCTTCACTTTCAATTTGGCATTTCATTTGACTGACTGAGATATGGAATAACTGTTCAGACTCATTCCAAGATAAACAACTCAGTGGCTTTACACACGTTCTCTGATCATTACTTCTTCCATCTTTATGGTGTGTGGAGGGGTAATTACACAGGTTTTACTTAAGCTTTGTGGGGAGTTGTGTTTGGACAGAAGTTGGAAGCCAGCTGTAGCCGAAATTGGTACCTCCAAAATTATTTCCACCAGTTGAAACTACATATAACCAACTCATTAGCAAAAAACTAAAGTGAATCCAGCTGCTTTTGCATTTGAAATTGATCTTTTAATCAGGGGAAATATGCATTGGACAGAAGGTGCTGGACTGGTTGTTTTGGGTTACTGTGTCCTTTGAGGTTTAGAAACAGTAGATCTCATCAGCACTGCTAATTCTCCTCTAGGCACTGGGTGGAGAAAACAACGTCTCTGGTTTTGGGAACCTCCAGCCAATTTTTCAGTCTTGGATGTCCTAATCTTTAAACTGGGTTGAGTGCAAGAAAGAAAATGTTCCCTTTGCAGTGACAAATTGTGCTATGAGGATCCTGATCCAATAACAAGTTGCAGCCTAAGAAACTGAGGAGTTTGGTTGTTGGCTGCAAAATCAGGAGTCAGGTTAGCAAGAGAAGTGTAAAACCCAAGAAATTAAAAGGCAGCCAATATCAGTCTCTTGTTCCAAGTGTTCCAGTTTAGGATATGTCTTTTTTTCTGATGAGAAATGCTTTCTGCATTGGAAAGATAAAGACCCACCTCAGCCCTGTTCTGAGGCTTGCTTGGTGCCTCTTGAGATTCTCTCTCCAGTTTCCTGCCTCCCATTTATCTGAGGAGCAGATCTCAATGTCCTGTTGAATGAATATACAACAACAGCAGCTCTCAAGACCCCCCTCGTTTCCCTTCTCCCTGGGGTCCCTGATCTGCTCCTACCTTTTAATGGCTCTTGAAGTTTTCCAGCCTCCCCTGGGGACCCAGCTGGCCTTTGCTCAGCAGCGTGGTGGTGACAGGCAGGGGAGGCTGGTGGCACTGGGCACCTCCTCAGCTGCCACCTCCCTCCCAGCACAGCTGCTCTCCTCCTGCACCTCAACGTTTTGTGGGATGGACTCTGAGCCACAGAGGCTCTGGGAGCCCAGTCCTATCACACACTTCATATCTGCTGTCCCATTTCCATTTCTCAGAGCCACATCTGGCATTTTTAGTGGCTTTTAGAGCTACTTTCTTTCTTCGTCCTCCCTTCTTCTCCTTCCCTTCTAAATTTTGAGGGCTGACTTCAGAGTCCTGGTTTCAAAGAGGTTCTTTTGCATAAAGAACCAAAATATGCAATGCATAGAAAATCAAGTGTAATACAAGCAATAATTAAAAATCCATCACTTTTATCCAGCCAAGCCCTGGATTTGCACTGAAGATTGGCAAAAGCTGCCTTTTATCCCTTCTCCTTTGTACTTTGGGAATTCCTCACCCTCACTTATCCAATCACAGAGATACTCTGCTGAATTGGGTCTGGACAATCAGCTCCTGGCTAATTGCTATGGCAGGGGCAGGGCTGTTGTGTGACACCTCTGGAGGTGGCCAGGGTGATGGCCCAGCATGGCAAGGGACTCCTGGCCAAGCACATTGATATCCTGCCACAGCACTGGGTGAGAAACACCTCCAGCACTGCCACAGAATCATGGAATTGTTTGGGTGGAATCATGGAATTGTTTGGGTGGAATCATGGAATTGTTTGGGTGGAATCATGGAATTGTTTGGGTGGAATCACGGAATTGTTTGGGTGGGAAGGGGCCTGAAAGCTCATCCTGTTCCATCCCTGCCAGGGGCACCTTCCCTAGACCAAAGCTCCAAGCCCCATCCAGCCTGGCCAGGGAGATGCACAAGGGGTTGAGAGCTCCACCTGAAATTGTCTTTTGCTGGAGGTGGGCTCATCCCTGTGATGTGCTTGTGTGGGAGCCACCCTCAGACTCAGACCCCTCTCCAAGGAGATGCTCACACAGCAAATTCCTATTTTTGACAACAAAGCTGTTTAGACACTAAAAATGTCCAGGAAATTTATTGCATATAAAAGGGGGCAGCAGTGAAGAAAAGTCCGTGGTGCTCATCACACCATCCTGCAGCTTTCACAACCTCACCCTTGGGGTGAGCTCTTGGGGACCAAACTGTGCTTTTCTGTGTCCCAATTCCCAAAGTCCTGGGCTATAAAAGAATCTCAGCTTCTGCTTGGTTTTGTTTTTTTTTTTTTAAAGCAGCATTTCTTGCACTTTGCTCAAAACGTTGTTGCCTGAAAGCAGCAGCCAAAAGACGAGAGCATCACATTTTTTTCAGAGAACATCACCAGTTCTGAGATTCTGCATCTTGTTTCATGATTTTGCAGCCACTGCCAATAGTGTTAAATCACTTCCCTCCTACCTGCCTCGGGGTCCTGGAGGAAGAATCCAGAGGTCCAGGAAAACTCAGGGGTCCTGGAGGGCCCTGACCACACGTGGTAGAGCTGGGAGGGAGCCCTGGAGCTGCCAGTGGGACTTGTTCCCCACTGCCCAGGGCTATTGGGTGCATCCTCACACTGCCACGTGCCAGCAGGAGAGTGAAATGTCCAGAGCAGTCACCCACTAAGCACCCTTGGACAGACCTGGTAGTGCCCACGACATCAGGGATCTCACAGCTCCCCTTGGGGCATGAAGGCTCTGTCTGGGCTTGGAGGGCAGTGCTCATTGATAGACACAAACTAAATTATCATTTCCCTCAGGTATTGGATGGCCTGGGCATCCCAGCTCCCTGCTTGACCTCCACACACAAATCTGGGGTGAGGGGCTGAGCTCGGGGTGAGTGGTCCTTGCTGAAATCTGCCTGTGCAGTGACAGAGTCCACAGCAGGGTGCAGCCCAGGCTGAAAGCCAAGCTCAGTTTGGATTTTTTCTGAGCAGAAAGGTTTGATATTGGCTGTTGGGGACGCTGCTGGAGGATGTGAGGAAAATCCTCTCTGAGCGGAGCGGGTGACTCGCACTCCTTCACCTTCCTTGGGCAGCAGCTGCAGCTCCTCCACACCAGGACAGAACCTGAAGAAGGAAGTATCCTTCAGTGAGAAACCTGTGTGCTTTCCAGCCTCCCTTCCTGAGATTTCCAGCCCTCCCATGCTCCCCCTTCCCCTGCAGCTCCTGCTCACGGTGGATACCCAGGGGAGCTGTCAGTAGTGGTCCCTGGTGGAGCTGCTGTGGTTGCTCACACCCCACTCTGAGCTGAGGACAGCTGGGCCAGAGAGCTGAAAGGAGCTCTGCACTTACTGGAAGCTGTGGTTTGTTCCCAAGGGCCGTGATTCACTGCCAGAGCTGGGGCAGTCCAGCAGCACAGACACCCAGAGGGAGGCACAGCTCCAGCTCCAGGATCTGTCCCAGGAGGGTGTGGGGAGCTCTGCTGGCAGGCTGTGGCTGCTCCCAGCTCCCAGGGACAGAGGCGTGACAGGACAAATCTCCCTGGCTCTGCTGGAAAAGGTGTAATCCTGTCACTGGAACCTGAAATGTGGCAGGTGTAGCTCAGAACCAGCTGGGCATTGGGGGGTGTAGGTACATGAGAGAGCAGGGAAACCTCCCGAGGCTCTGGGTGATGCCCACACGGGAGTGCCGAGGTCAGGGTGGGCTGATCTGTGGGGTGTGCTGTGCTTTGAGATTTGATCCCACTGGGACTGGTCACATCAGGAGAGTGGCAGAGCTGGGGGGACGTGGCTGGGCTCTGAGTTGATCCAGGCACTACTGGAGCTGTGGGATCACCTTCTCCCACCCCTGTAACCTCCATCTGGATGGACATCCCCGATGACCCTCACTTTGGCACTGTCAGTCTGGGCTGAGGATAACCTGGCGTGGCCAGGCTGCCCCATGGAGGCATCATTCCCACTTCTAACAATTTTAGCACGTAAAGCTCTTTTCTACCTTATTTCCTCAGCTTCTTGTGGGGATGCTTGTGTCCCTGGGGCTGCTCTTAGATGTGCCCACATCCCTCTGCAGTCCTCAAGGACTTCAGGATGCCTCCAAGGTCCTGAGAGATGTGTCAAGGCAGGCTGAACCCACATCAAGGCTGAGCCCACACCAAGGCAGCAGAATTTCCCCAGGCCTTGTTTGGAGCCCAGAACATCTGCAAATTCCCCAGGTCCCTCCAGAACCTTCTCTGGCAAAGCCCAAAGCACGAACCCCGTTTTTGTGTTACTCTCTTGCCATTTTCTGGACCAGCTGCAGCTTCTCCCACCACTGAGTGAAGCCCTCCCCAAAGCCCTGGAGACTCCATGTTTTGGTGTGTGGGGACCAGTCAATTTTGGCAGCATCAATTTGTTCTCCTCAGCCTCATAATCACCCTCACCCACATCCATTAAAGAATTACTGGCTATTAGAGGTGATTACAAACATCCAGAGGTTTTGCCAGATGCTTTGCCTGGCCAGAGTTGTTTGTGTTTTGCAGGCAGTGGTGAATGATCACTACACAGAATCACCATCTTGGGGTAGAAAAACCAAACCCTGAACACAGATGGAGCAGGATGGTTAGCAGTGGGATGCACACATCCACCCTCCTCCTGCTTTTGGGCTCTCTCCTGGTGGCTTTGGGAGAGGTTTGCATCACCAGGTGTGGAACCATGTCCTCATGCCGCAGTGGAGGAGAGCCAAAGTGTTTTGGGAGCAGAGATGCTCAAGGAAGAGGCTTCTCATGCCCAGGTCCTCTCTGGGGAGGCAGGAGTGGCTGCAGCTCCAGGTCACCACGTGTGTGCCAGGCTTCCAGGTTAGGAACGTGCCAGCTGCTCTCAGAGCTGGGCCAAGCAGGAAAGACACCATATGGTGAGAAAATCCTCGCCTGTCTCCCAGTGGGGTGGTCCTGGTTGTGCTTGAGTGCCCTGCAGGGCAGAGTTAACAGCCAGGAGTGCTCCAGTGACAGCCACGACCTCTGGAATCCAGTTCAGAGCACACAGGACACTCACAGAGGTGTGGGTGGGAGGACCCAGCAAGCATCAGGAACATCCATCCTGGACTCCTTCTCATCTTTGGAGCTCCTGTGCCCTCCTCTCCTTGCAGCACACGGCCCAGGGAACCCCAGCCACTCGCGCCCCCCTGGGCTGTCCCAGTGCTCCAGACTGGGGCAGCTGGTGGTGATGGAAGCAGGGCAGCCCTGAGCTGTGCTCAGTGGTTGCCAGAGAGGTTCCAGGTGGAGGTTTGGGATGCAGCCACCCATGTGAGTGGTGGCTAAAAGGTGTCTGCTGCCATTGGTGCCTCTCCTGCCCTGGGAACCCTTCAAAAGTGACTCCTGTAGAAAAGCCACCATTGTCCTCATCGAGCTGTCCCTCACCCTGAGCAGACAGACATGGGTGAGATACCAGGAGATTTTCCTCCTCAGCTTCCTTTAAATCAGGTCCCCAAGGCAGAGCCTGAGGCCAAGATTCCATGTCACAACCACCTGGCCCATCCCCTCCAACCACGTTTCCCACTCCCTCTTGTCCCAGGTATTGCTGGCACTTCTCAGGTTTCTTCCACAGCTCAAATCTCTTGCAGAGGAACCAGCCAGAGGTGCTGGGAGGAGACACACACAGAGTCCTCCAGATCCCTCTGGAGTGCTGGGAAGAGGCTTTACAGTGGGATGCAGGTGTCAGGCTGGAAAAACTGTTCTGATGGAGTTTGCTGGGCTACTTTGGTGCAGGACAGGGCCTCCAGCACCAACAGACACCAATGTCCTGGCTAGATGTGCTCTTCTGGCTCACTGTTGTGGTTTTAAGGCAGTAACTAAAAAATTACCAGAAATTACTTATTTCTTGCTGTGAGATATGGATTAGAGCAAGAGCAAAACAGGCTTAAAACTTAAAAGCAATAAAGGAAGTTTATTAACAAAACTACAAGAATAAGAACACCAGAATAAACCTCCAGAAAACCCTTTTATCCCCCACTACCCACTATTTCCTTGTTCACATGACAACATAGAGACAAAAACTTTGGAACTTTGGTGCTTGAAACAGTCCCAATTCTTGCTAGAGTCTTTTCATCAGCTTTTGTAGAGAAACAGAAGTCTTCTTCTGCTAATCTATGGAGTTTCTCACGAGAAAACTATTTCTGTTATAGTTTTCCATTTCTCTGATGCCAGCTGCCCGGAAATCTGTCATCAGTTCACTCCTCCCATTTCACATCACTCTGAGGTGTGTTATGGGTCAATGAGTCTAGAGATGCCATTTTTTAAGGATGAGTTATTCAAAGGCAAAAGTTCTCTTTATCTGTTTTTGTGAGCTTTCCTGGAAAACAGTTTTCTCATTGCCCTCAAGGCCTCAAATCTTCGCTTTACTCTGTTCCAGCACCTCACTGTATCACAATTACTCTACTTTTTGCTCAAAATCCACACTTTGAACACTCCATTCCTCCCAATAGACTGTCATGAATTAAAGGAGTTTTTTCAGAACATTATTGTCCATCTCTATAGCTTTAACAGAAAAATATTTCAGCTTATAAAGCATCTCCTTATTCTCTCTTCTCTATCTAAAACTTTTAACTCTTTTCTTCACTGTCTTCTTCATGTTG
Organism: Poecile atricapillus; assembly: GCF_030490865.1. Taxonomy (NCBI): domain Eukaryota; kingdom Metazoa; phylum Chordata; class Aves; order Passeriformes; family Paridae; genus Poecile; species Poecile atricapillus. Next base: position 7,188,723 of record NC_081271.1, read on the forward strand.
ATTGTCTCTCTCTCTCTCTGTCTCTCTGGGAAAAAGGAGTAATCTGTATGTTTTATCCAGGTAGTAAAAGAATTAAAGTCTTGAAAAAGCTGCAAGAGTTCATGGTGTCAGGTTTCAGTCCAGCAGCAGAAACTACAAATTAAACCAGGTTGGCCAGCTCCGTTTCTCCCCCCTCACCCTCTGCGGCCTTGTCCGGCCTGGAGGGGGGGAGGAGGCCGAGACAGAGCCTGTTACCTCGTCAGAAGCCAGAAACCAAAGAGAACAAGAGAGCCCTGGCTTTACATCTTAAGGTGGTGTTCACAAGCTGATCTCACTTTTCAGTAGTCAAAACTGCTGTCAATTCTTAGAAATGACCGATAATTAGTCAAGGAAAAAACCTCCCATCAGTCACCAGCAGCTTCAACTTCCTTAGCTCTCAAAACTATCTTAAAAGTAGAATCACCCCATGACACTCACCTGAAAGACCAAACCAGTTTTTTATGCCTTTACTTGCCAGCTGGGTTTTGACAAGCAATCAGTCTGGGATTTGGGGATCAGGACAATTTCCCTGGGGATGTTGATAGGACCAGTCTCTCCATTCCAACCATTTGTAGGAACAAGATGTAATGTCCAGCCAAATCCCAGCTTTGACTGATGGTGCTTGACCTTTGTCCCTCCTAAGGCCACCACTCATATGGTGACAGATGTAGCAGTGGCCACAAACCCACACTTGTTACCATTCTGTGATTCTATGAAGAAGGAACTAACCTTTCACCTCCAGGATCAGAGGTGACAAAGGCTCTACGAGCAGAGTTCCTTCTGCAGCACTTCCCACCTTGTGTGAGTACCCAGGGATCTCCTTGTCCCAGCCCTGAGCTGTGGCTCACCTCGCCCTTGCAGAACCCTGATACCACTTTGCATTTCTTAGGTTCTCATTTCTGAGCAGCTTTGAACACCAACATCTGACTTTTCCCACACAGCAGCCTCCAAGACACTGAAAGATCTGAAGGGAAGATACAGCCAGGAGAAAGGAGCAGGAATCTAAATCCCCTGAGATCAAAGCACTTTTGTCTAGAGACTTTCAATTAGATCAGGACATGATCTGGCTGCTTTTTCTTGCTGTGTTCATCGTGCAGATGAACTTCATGTCAGCTTGGCCTCCTTTCCCCCTGCCACATTGGCTCCAGCTTCTTTTCATTAGTAATGGTCTGTCTTCATTAGTGAATTAATTTCCAAGGAATTGCACTGAAATAAACTCTCCAGAGCAAAGACCAGCAAAGCCACATCTTGGCACTGGCTGGACAACAGCGAGGGTTTTGTGGACAGAAAAACTAATCACAGAACTGCTAAAACCCTCCACGTTTTATTCAAACCAGGCCTAGAGTCTTTGAAGCTTTTTCAAACAAAACAAGAGATGTTTGGTGAGTGTTTGGTTTGGGTTGACCTCTGGATCTTGGAAAGGAGCCCTCATCCCTCTCAGGGACAGACCTCAAGGCAAAGGTAAAAATCCATGAAAGCAATGAATGCTCTGTTCTCCAGGTGCTTTTAGACATGTCCAAATGTCTGAAATGGTCACAGGGCCTTTGTCCACCCAGGGCTGGACACCTCCAGAGCAGGGCCTGGGCTGAGCTGGGCTCCTTGGGCCACAACAGAGAGGGTTGTGGAGGTCTGGACACATCAACATGTGGCAGAAGAGGTTTAATGAGGAATGAGGACCAAAGGGAAAGTTGGATGGATGGTGTCTTCAGAGTGATGGCCAGGGGCCATTACAAAGGTCTGGAGGGACAGAACAAGGGGGAATGACTTCCCACTGCCACAGGGCAGGGTTAGACTGGATATTGGGAAGAAATTCCTCCATGTCAGGGTGGTGGCATGGTGGCCCAGAGCAGCTGTGGCTGCTCCACACTTGGAAGTATCCAAGACCGGGTTGGATGGGGCTTGGAGCAACCTGGGATTCTGGAAGGTGTCCCTGGCCATGGCAGTGGTGGGAGGAGATCCCTTCCATACCAAACCATTCTAGGATCCTATGATCTCCATGAGAAAAAGGGCCTCAGTGTTTGCCCCATCCTCAGACTCTCCTGGAGACAGCATCTTGCCCTAGGGAGCTGCTCCCTGTCTCCCTGTGCAGCCCCTGGGGACAATCTGTTGGCCTCTGCCTCCACCCATCACTTCTCCCCTTCCCCTGGGGAGCAAACAGCTCTATCAATAATTGCTATTTTGCCTCTTGGCATTATCTTCCAAAGCCTCAAAGGCAATTTTGTTCTACACTGCAGTTCCTGCCCATCCCATCTCATGATGAGGCTGGATGGTCTTTGGTCCTTTCTCACAGACTTGGCAGCCAGGAGGGCTTGGGTCAGTGCCCATCTCTGTGGGGAAGGTGCAAAAACCACCATCCAGGGAGGGCAAGGGGAACATCTACCAATTATAGCCAGGCTCAAACTCCCACAGGCAGAGGAAACAAACCCAAAGGGGATGAGGATGGGGGTGATGAGTGCCATGAATGTTTTAGTCCCAGCTGTTAATAAAAATAACAGCAGTAATAAAATTGCAATGATGCTGGTAATTGCTCTGGTGCTGATGAGAATAATAAGATTATTTATTAACTATGAGCCATTATCAGCATTTTCGAGTGCTTCTGCCTCCCAGACCATCCCAAACTCCAGCCCTATCATATCTATGCAAAATGAGACAATGATAAAAGATTTTTTTTTATGACATAACCAAGAATAATACTGGGAACAACAATGTCTGTCCCTGTCCCTCTGCTAACTGTCCTCCCACCATGTGGCAGGGGTTGAAAATTAGTTGGGATCTTGCATTTCCACCCTTTACAGAATCACAGAAACAATTAGGTTGGAAAAGGCCTCTGAGACCATCAATTCCAACCTGTAATTGATCCCTACCTTGTTACTCAGCCCAGAGCACTGAGTGCCACATCCAGACATTCCCTGGACACCTCAAAGGAAAATAAAGGGTAAAAGGAATTGAAGTTGGACTTGTGGCCTTTGGAGCAGCTGAGCCCCATGAGAGCTCCATGGTCAGACCCAATGGATGGATGGACCTGGTGGGCTGGAGGAACCTGGAGCAATTTTATAGCTTCTGTCATTCTCCACGTGGGGCTGATGGAGACAGTGGACACAGGTCCCTGGGAGCATATTTCCTGCAGCTGCCTCTCCCCTTGGCTTGTTGTTTGTTGTGGTTTTAAAGCATTAGCTAAAAAATCACTAGAAAACTGACTCATTTCTTGCTGTGAGATACAGATTAGGAGAAGGGCAAAACAGGCTTCAAACTTAAAAGGAATAAAGTTTATTAACAAAACTACAAGAATAAGAAACCAGAATAAAACCTCCAGAAACCCTTTTTTCCCCACCATCCAACCATTCTTTTGTTTAATTGACAACACAGAGACAAAACCTGGTGGATTTAAACAGTCCCAACTTTGCTATAGTCTTTTCATCAGTCTTTATAAAGAAAAAGAAGTTCTCTTTTGTCAATCTATGGGGTTTTTCACAAGAAAACCATTTTCTCATGGTTTCCCATTTTTTTTTATGCCAGCTGCCCAGAAAACTCTGTCATCAGTCCTTTCCTCTCATTTCACACCACTCTGAGGTGTGTTCATGGGCCGTGATTCAAGGGGTGTCATTTTAAGGATGAGTTATTCAAAGGCAAAAATTCTCTTCATTTGTCTCTGTGATCATCTCTGGAAACCAAAGTTTTCTCTTTGTCTCTTAAGGGCCACAAATCTTCAAAAACTCTCACTTCTCCTTTTCTGTCCCAGCATCTCATAGGATCACAACTACTTCACCATCTGCTTAGATCCACACTTTGAAATACTCCATTCCCCCAAAATACTCTTTCATTAATTAAAGGGGTTTTTTTCAGAACATTATTGTCCATCTCCATAGCTTTAACAAAAGAATATTTCAGCTTATTAATGCATCTCCTTATTCTCTTCCCATCTGAGGTTTAATTCTTTTCCTCACTGGCTTTGATAGTTTATGTTGTCTCTTTACATGCTGTTCACTCTCTCTCTCTCTCTTCCCCTCTCTCTGGACAAAGGATTAAATCTGCAAGTCTCATCTGGGTAGTGAAAAGGTTAAAATCTGGCTCAAGCTGTAGTAGGTATTTATACAATAGCAATAGTAGGTATTTATGATGCCTGGGTTTCAGCTCAGCTGTGATTAGAGCCAGGGACCCCCCTGGGAAGAAAAGCTTCAGCCACCCCAGAGGCTTCCCGGGAGCTGCAGCAGAGCCTGGCCCAGCCTGGGGCTGGGAGAATCCTCCCACAGGCTCCATCCCCTGCCCAGGAACCGCTGCAGATCCCATCCTGAGCTCAGGAGAATCCCCTCAAGCCCCATCCCCTGCCCAGGAACCGCTGCAGATCCCATCCTGAGCTCAGGAGAATCCCCCCAGGCTCCATCCCCTGCCCAGGAGGATTCAGCAGATCCCAGCCCATCCTGAGCTCAGGAGAATCCCCACAGGCTCCATCCCCTGCCCTTGAACTGCTGCAGATCCCATCCTGGGCTCAGGAGAATCCCCACAGGCTCCATCCCCTGCCCAGGAACTGCTGCAGATCCCATCCTGAGCTCAGGAGAATCCCCCCAGGCTCCATCCCCTGCCTGGGAACCGCTGCAGATCCCATCCTGAGCTCAGGAGAATCCCCCCAGGCTCCATCCCCTGCCTGGGAACCGCTGCAGATCCCATCCTGGGCTCAGGAGAATCCCCACAGGCTCCATCCCCTGCCCAGGAACCGCTGCAGATCCCACCCTGAGCTCAGGAGAATCCCCACAGGCTCCAACCCCTGCCCAGGAGGATTCAGCAGATCCCACCCTGAGCTCAGGAGAATCCCCACAGGCTCCATCCCCTGCCTGGGATCCGCTGCAGATCCCATCCTGAGTTCAGGAGAAGCCCCACAGGCTCCATTCCCTGCCCAGGAACCGCTGCAGATCCCATCCTGGGCTCAGGAGAATCCCCCCAGGCTCCATCCCCTGCCTGGGAACTGCTGCAGATCCCATCCTGAGCTCAGGAGAATCCCCCCAGGCTCCATCCCCTGCCCTTGAACCGCTGCAGATCCCATCCTGAGCTCAGGAGAATCCCCACAGGCTCCACCCCCTGCCCAGGAACCGCTGCAGATCCCATCCTGAGCTCAGGAGAATCCCCCCAGGCTCCATCCCCTGCCTGGGAACCGCTGCAGATCCCATCCTGAGCTCAGGAGATTCCCCTCAAGCCCCATCCCCTGCCCAGGAGGATTCAGCAGATCCCATCCTGGGCTCAGGAGAATCCCCTCAAGCCCCATCCCCTGCCCAGGAACCGCTGCAGATCCCATCCTGGGCTCAGGAGAATCCCCACAGGCTCCATCCCCTGCCCAGGAGGATTCAGCAGATCCCATCCTGGGCTCAGGAGAATCCCCTCAAGCCCCATCCCCTGCCCAGGAACCGCTGCAGATCCCATCCTGGGCTCAGGAGAATCCCCACAGGCTCCATCCCCTGCCCAGGAGGATTCAGCAGATCCCATCCTGAGCTCAGGAGAATCCCCCCAGGCTCCATCCCCTGCCCAGGAGGATTCAGCAGATCCCATCCTGGGCTCAGGAGAATCCCCTCAAGCCCCATCCCCTGCCCAGGAACCGCTGCAGGCCGAGCTCAGCCCCTGGCCGGGCCGCATGGCCTGGGGAGGACACAGGAGCCAGCTGGAACTCTGTTACCTTTCACAGCTGGAAACCAAAAAGAGAGATTCCCAGGCTTAGGTTTTCAAGGGTGGTGTTCACAGGTTGATCTCACTTTTCAATGGTCAAAACCACTGTCAGTTCTCAGAAATGGCCAGTTATTGACCAGGAGAAAAACTCCTGTCAGTCTCCAGCAGCCTTAACTTCCTTAGGTGTTCCCCATTTCTTTTCTTAAATGCCAATCTGTCTCTTTGTTTGAAGGAGCAGCAAGCTGCAGATGTGGCTGTTTTCTGTGGGTTTTTTGGTTCATCCACTTTTCTGTGACCATGTCACAGACAGGCTGGAGGATGTTGTCCAGGTTTGCCCTGGCTGCTTCTGCAGGTGCACCCTCAAACCTTGTGGGGCAAAGAGGAGCAGGAAGAGCCAGGTCCTGCTCCCAAACGCTGTCAGGTACTGCAGCAAGGGGTAAAAATGGACACGGACCATGGATAGACGTGCAGGAAGGAGGAACAGATATGGATCATGGAGGGACATGGATGTGTAGTGAGGAGGGAGGGACCCTGTGCCCAGCTGCAAGCCCTGGGACCATGTTTGGGGACCGTGGTGACACCGCTGCTGTTCAGCAGCTTTGTCTGCTGGGGAATGGCTCTCACACAGCTCTGCAGGTCACGGAGCACCCACAGTGGGAGCATGTCCAGCAAAATCAGTAGAAGACCCCAGAAATGCCCAGGAGTGAGAAATGTGGCACAGCTTGCAGGGGTTGCAAAGAGGGAAGGAGCTGGGGCAGGGGGATGGTGCTGCTGTTTCTGGTGTCGCCCCCCAGGCTGTTCAAGCCTAGGGAGGTGGCAGTGGGGTGTCAGGGCACATCAGCCCTCCCCAAGGACCTGCAGGCAGACACGGGGTGCAGGGGTCAGCACACAGCCCCACGGGAGTCTCTGGCATCTCTCTGCCAACCCCCTTCTCCCTCTGGACCATCCTCACCATTCCCTTCACTTGACCCCCACTTGGCCAGTTCTCTCCCACCACCCCTTGCCCTCCCCATGCCCCAGTTCTCCCTGCCTGTGCTTTTCCCAAGGTCTCCTGGCCTCTCTCCTCCCCACAAGGAATAAATCATCCTCCAAGGCCAGCCTTGGCTCTCAGAGGAAACAGCTGCCCGCATTGTCACCTGCTTCCCGTGGGACCTGCCTGCTGCTGGCACGTGGTGAAGCTTTTCCCAGAGCACATTAGGTCAGTTCAGGAAAGCTGTCAGGGACCAATGGCTCTGGACTCACAGGGACTGATGTTCTCTCCTCCAGCCTGTGCCAGTCCAAGCTCCCACCTTGATGCCTTGCCCATGAGAGGGGTCTTGAGAAGGGAGAGTGGGTTTGGGTCCTTGGCTGTATAAAAGGCCCAAAATACTCAATTTCCATCACAGGTAAAGGCTGCAGACCTCCAGCAGGGAGCAGGATTGGGAATCCAGGTTTGCCAGCCACCTCCGCGTGGTCCCTGTGGTTGGGTTAACACCAGCAGCACGGAGAGACCCAGCAAACAGTCAGGAAAACATTCTTTGTTCAATCCCCTCTGGTGGAAAGCAATAACTCCTGGGCTGAGAATCTGCCCAGCCTTCAAAGAAAAGCTTTCTGGAGGGCCAGGGGAAAAATCAATCCAGCAGACTGCACTTCCCGCTTGGAGAGCTCTGGAGAGATGAGCCCAGCCCTGGTGGCTCCCCAGGGGCATCAGGGAGGGAGCAGAGCCTAGCCAGAACACAGCTCTCCTCCTCCTCCTCCCGCCCTGGCATCAGCCCATCAAGAAAGAGGGTTTCATCAATCTAAGTACATTAGGAGAGGAACAGGCTGTGCCCAAAGCTTCCCCAGGGGTCCATTAGCACCCACAGATCCTTCCTCCACCCCAGCACATCCCACAGGATGCTTTTGCTGGCGATTTCCTCCCCAGGCACAGGGCAATTGTCTGGGATCTGCCAGGGCTGTTGCGTGGCAGGAGGAGAGGGTGACCTGCTGCTCTGGGTGCAGGTGCTTGGATGGGAGCTGGGGTCCAGAGCATATGAACTCCCTCCAAGAGGGAGGGCTGGATGCTCCAGCACATTCCAGGTGCTAATGCATTCCCTGGCTTGGCATCAACCCCCAGAGCTCATGGATTGAGTCTGGGGTCTCTGCCATCCCAGGACACAGGCAGGGAAACCAGTCTGTGAACACAATTTTCAGCACAGGCTGTTACCTACTGCCAGGGGAGGGAAGGAGGAACATCCTCCTATCAGCACAGGCACTGCCACTCCACCTGGAGCTACACAATCCCCATGGCTAACTCCTTCCTGTGGCTGTGTCTCTCCCACAGGTACAAGAGTGTGGTGACACCGCGGCGGGCAGCTGTGGCCATCGCCTGCTGTTGGATTGTCTCTTTTCTGGTGGGACTTACCCCCATGTTTGGCTGGAACAACCTCAACAAGATGCAGAGGACTCAGGAGCTGAATGGCAGCCACACAGAGTTTGTCATCACGTGCCAGTTTGAGACAGTCATCAGCATGGAGTACATGGTGTACTTCAACTTCTTCGTCTGGGTCCTGCCTCCCCTGCTGCTGATGTTGCTCATCTACCTGGAGGTCTTCAACCTCATCCGCAAGCAGCTCAACAAGAAGGTGTCCTCCAGCTCCAACGACCCCCAGAAGTACTACGGGAAGGAGCTGAAGATCGCCAAGTCCTTGGCGCTGGTTCTCTTCCTGTTTGCGCTCAGCTGGCTGCCTCTGCACGTCCTCAACTGCATCACCCTGTTCTGCCCGTCCTGCCAGACCCCGCCCATCCTCACCTACATCGCCATCTTCCTCACCCACGGCAACTCGGCCATGAACCCCATCGTCTACGCCTTCCGCATCAAGAAGTTCCGGACAGCCTTCCTGCAGATCTGGAACCAGTACTTCTGCTGCAAAACCAACAAAAACGCCACCAGCACCGCCATGGCTGAGACAGGCAACTAGGAACTGGGCGAGGGCAGAGGGGGGACCTCTGTGCCCACCCAATCCCCACCCGGACACTGTTCCTGCTGTCTCAGGAAGGGACAGCGAGGACCCAATGGGTTCTGAGTTCAGCAGCTCCCTGCAGTCCCCACAGCCATCCCGGGGGGTTATTTATTCAAAAGCATTGTACTGTTTGGATATCGTAGCCTGCAGTGTTCCTTTCTGGTTTAGGAATTTTTCTCCCTGTTTGTTTTTGTTTTTCATTTTTTTAAGCATTGCCAACTATTTAAGGAAAAATTGTACAGACAAACGCGCAGTTTATCTTCATGCAAATAAAGCCTAGTGATCCAAAACACCCAGAAGGTGCCCTGCCATTGATGGAAACCCTGAGCTCCGTGGTGCTGGTGGTGCTGGGGGCACCTCACGCTCTGTCCATGGATCCATGGGGGCACCTGGGCACTGGGACAAAGGGGTGCCCTGTGGGAGTGAAGATGTTGAGAACCAGGAGAATCCAGAGCACTGGGATTTATGAAGAAGTTAAGTTTGAAAGTCCTTTCTTTACCCTCTGTAACCAGGGAGAGGCTGAGACATGGGAAGAGATAGGAAAAGTCTTCCCATGGCATTGCCAGCACCCACAGGGCGGTGAAACCACCACCCCAGGAGCAGAGGGTCAGTCTCCAGCTCTCAGCACTACCAGAGAGGTGGGCAGAGGTGGGTATTGCTGAAACCCTGAAGCATAATCCCAGAGAACTCTGCAGAAACCACTTTTGCTTCCCCGATGGCTCCCTATGGGTCCCAGCAGCACCCACTACCCCTGCAAGCTGCCCCCAGGGAGGGTGTCCTCTCCAATGGTCTTCCTCTCCTTTATTCTAGTTTTGAGTCATTTTCCCTCCTTTCTCCTGGCCATTTCATGTGAAAAGCATTGGCAAATTTCTCCCAGGCTGTTCATCCCACACCTCCCATGTTCCTCCCTACCACCCTCCCTCTGCAGCCAAACTCTTTTGACTCAAACATTGTGGGTTAATGCAGACACCTCCCCAGCCCGGGGGGCAAAGGGGAACCCAAACCCCTCTGGGAACAAGTGGGGGAGAGCTACAGGCTCTCTGTGGCTGCTGATGCTGCCACTGCATTTTGCCAGCCCTGAAGTTCAGCTGTGGGTAGATTGGAGGAGGGTGTGGCTGGAGATGGACCATCCCTCATCCAGCTCTGGTCCCTCTGGATGCTGGAAGTGCCATTCCCTGCTCTGCAGCAAGATCTCCAGGGCTGAATTGGTGGTGGGAAAAGTTAATTTGAGTTGATTTGCATTCTTTTCTTATCAGCGTTCCTCGTTCACCAAGCTCCCATTGACAGCACAGGTCTTACTGCCCCAGCAGGGTCGTGTCTCTCAGAAGGGATGTCAGCAGCAGGCAGAGTGACTGCAGCAAGTTCCCACAGAGACTGGGGGTGCAGAGAGAAGGAGGACATTGCACGGGTGAGATTGATGGGTGATTTTTAGCAATGCTGGGAGTGTGCAGCACAGGCACTGGGGCAACCCGGAGTCCCTTCTCCCACTGCTGCAGCAAGCTCTGTTTAGCTCAGAGGGATGAGGAGGGCAGCAAGGAAGACAGGAGATGAAAGGCTCAGCCACCCACATTTTGCAGGCACCTTGATGTATTTCCAGGCTCCTGGCTCAGACCACACAGGGAAAAACAGGAGCAGAGCAGAAAAACAATGACAAGGACAGGAGAAAATCCTTCCCTCAGTACTCATCACAGTAGAGGAGTCCTGAGCACCCTCCCAGCCTTCCCATGGTGTAGATGCTGCTGTGCTGGTGCTGAGCCCTTGGGAACCACAGACTTCAGCCCACATCCCCCTCCCAGGCATCAGCAGTGACCTGGGGCCAGAGCTGAACCTCTCCCATGAGGCATCCCATGTCCCATGGCTCCTCTGCCCGGTGCTCCCGTGCCCCCACCCTGCCACGTCCTGTGCCTTCTCCTGGAGAGGGCAGAGGGAAGCGCCTCAGGTCTCATGGAGCACCAATATCAGTAGTGCCTGAGGATATTGCAACCCCAGGTTAGTGCAGAGGACGCCCCAGGCCAAGGCTGTGGTCCCTTGGCACAGCAGTACCTTGCATTCAGATTTGTGCTGCTGTTTGCCCAGCTCAGACTCCCATTTGCATCTTATTTCTGCTGCTTTTCTGCAGCTGACGCTTTGGCCTGATCCTTGCTAAGGTGCCCAGGAAACTGGTGACTGGGATGCTCATAAATTAAAGGGCATGTGAATGGTTACTTCATTAAAAATAACATCCAGTGGATTTTTCCACTCTGTGCTCTCCAGACCTTTCCCGGGGAGCCCTCACTGAAAGTGGATGTTGTCGCCCACCTCAGTCCCCTGTGGGGTTACAAATGCAGTCTGTGCTCTGTAGGACTGAAATAAGGGCCTGGAAAGGGCACAGTGTGCAGCATGAGAGTCCTGGAGATCAGCCCACAGCCTGCTTCCAGACCTGGCCCTGAAAGAATCCCACTGGCCAAGGCCATGTGCCAGGTGCCAGGAAGACCAAGGGGGACAGGACACCCCAAGCAGTAACAGGTGTGAGCATGCCAAGGAAAACAAGCTCTCCACTTGCCAGCTGGGACTGCAGCCTCTGCTCTGTGGCATTACCACCAGTACCAACCACCTCAAAAACCCAGCCTGACCAGCAGTGGGATAAAATTAATCTGACAATGCCCTCTGATGGTGGAAACAACCCTGGTGTGGACAGGTGCTGCACCAGTGGTGAGCCCCTTGGAACAGCAACACTCCCTGGACTTCAGCTTGGGCTGAAAGTGCCTGGGGACAGAAAGGGACAAAGCAGAGGGGCTGCAGGAGAGATGGTGCAGAGAGGGATCCAATTAATCGTGGGCACTGCCTTCTGTGGCACCAAGGAGGGGATGGGCTCCAATCTGTGGATGCCAGGCTGGATTTGCATCTACACTGGGAATGCCAGGACAGGGACAGGATGTGGGGCTGGCCCCATGACGGAGCTGCCATGCAGCTGGGAGAGCTCCTACCCTCGTGCTGCTGATGGAGAGATCACCTCCGTGCCACTGACTCCAGGTCACCGTGTGTTCCATGGGTCCCTCTGGACTCTGCTAACACCCAGTGTCTGCCCTGAGCTGGCCCAGAGCTGAAGGGATAACTCACCCTGCACACCAGCTCACAGGGAGGAGTCCCCTCCTCTGGGTAACGCATCACCATGTCCTGTACCCACCATGAGGAGGTGACAGCTCCTGGCTGGATCCACTGCCCCACTGGCATGGATAAAAAACCTGTGCTTCAATAAAGAAGCATTAAGATGCCCCAACATTGATGTGCCATTTCTTTTTCCCCAGTCAGAATCATTCCCCTGCTCCAGAAGGAAATCTTCCTGCATTCTCTTTCTCCTGTTGGGCTCCTTTGAGTTCAGTAATCTCTATATGTGTTTCACAAAGCTGGTCCTTCTTTTCCAAGCTCAAAACCCATCTTCTCCACCCTTGGTTGGGTGGGATCCTATGCGACCCCACAGCAGCCCTGGCACCTCTCCACATCCCCCCACCCAAGCCAACCCCACAATAAGCAGGACAGAGCAGTTTGGTGGCTTTTATTAGGACCAAAGCCCCTCAGCTGGGTTTGTTTCGTTGTCACAGGCAATGACAGGTTCAGAGAGGGCCCTGCCATGGCAGGCTGAGGTGCAGCCCCCAAAGCACTGCCAGGGAGGGGCAGCCCAGCAGTGTGCAGAGACTATGGCCAGGGGCATCAGCACCTGCCCCACCACTGCCTGGCACCTGCAGGATCCACCTGGGAAAAGGAACGAGATCCGAATCCTGGAAGAGCACCAAGAGAGCCCTAGTCAGGGATGGGTGGGAAATGTGTCCCAGCCACACTTACAGCCCTCCCTCCACCTCACCAAGGGACAGGTTTCCCTCAGGCTCATCATCCCACCCCACTCACGCATCTCCAGCCACGGGACAATGAAAACCTAAGCTGGGACTCCATCAGCTGGTGACAAGGGCTAATCCAGGACACTCAGCCCACTCCAGCCCCCTGAAGCGATCCAGCTTCCCTCCATTCTGGTGCTCCAACCCAGACCTACCTTGCTCTTTGTCTTGTCCTTTCATCTGTCCTCACTTGGGCACTGCAGGAGAGCAGAGGAGACAAAAAATCCCTGAACTCCCCTTTGACTCCCAAAAGTGCCTGCGTGCTCACCCCAATGTGCACCTCCCCATCCCAACCCTGCACACCCCATTCCTGCACACCCCATTCCTGCACACACCTGCTCCAGGCAATCCCCCACACCACCATCAATGTGTGCTCCTGGCCAGTGTCCCCTGGGATCCCAGCCTGGGTGGCTCCCAGGTGCTCTGTGTCCCCAGAACACTGCCCAGCTCATCCTCCTGGGGCAGCTGGGCTGATCCCCCAGCATGGGCAGCAGGGCAGGGGGGATTCTGCCCCTGTGCCCCACTCAGGTCAGACCCCACCTGCAGAGCTGCCTCCAGCCCTGGGCTCCCAGCACAGGAAGGACGTGGAGCTGCTGGAGCCCCTCTGCTCTGGAGCCAGGCTGGGAGAGCTGGGGCTGTTCATGTGGAGAAGAGGAGGCACTGGAAGGGACTCCAGGAGAGCTGGGGAGGGACTTTGGACAAAGGTCTGGAGTGCCAGGACAAGGAGGAATGGCTTCCCACTGCCAGAGGGCAGGGATAGATGGGCTATCATAGCTATATGATGGCTTCTCCAGATATGGGGAAGGAATTGTTCCCTGTGAAGGCAGAAAGGCCCTGGCACAGGGTGCCCAGAGAAGCTGTGGCTGCCCCATGCCTAAATGTCCAAGGCCAGGTTGGATGGGGCTTGGAGCAACCTGGGATTCTGGAAAGTGTCCCAGCCTGTGGCAGGGGATGGGACTGGGTGAGCTTTGAGTTCACTTCCCACACAGACCATCGATCTGTGACTCCACAGAGCCCCTGCACAGCTGAGGATGTGCCTGTGGGACCACGGGACTGGGGCCACACTTCTGCTCCTGGAGGGTTGAGCAGCAGCTCCCACAGAGCTGAGCACTGACTCTGTGCCACACCAACAGCCCTGGAGCTTCCACGGCATCTGGGGTGCTGGGGTGCCCAACTGGAGCCCTGCCTGCGTGGGAAGTGGGGCAGAGCATGTCTGGTGGCAGGAGTGTGCTTGGAAAGCCATGGGAGGGGACATAGAAGTGTTTAGGGACACCTGGCCAGCACAGGAACATGCAGAGGGTATGTGGGCAGTGGTGCTCCCATGGGCCAAGGAGGGGCTGTGGGGAGCAACATGGGGCAGGTCTGTTCTGGATGCTTTGCTGAGGCAGGGAAATGTGAGTGGGAAGTGTGGGAAGAATCCCAAGACATGAATCAGAGCAGCCCAGGTGCAGGAGAGGAGCTTCCCACACTCCCCCATGCTTGGGACAGGAGCAGGGGCAGCCAGGGCTGGGCCAAGCCTCCCGCAGCTCCTCTGGCTCTGCCATCTCTGCCTTCCTCCAGAAACCTCCCCATTTTTCCCCCATGAATGAGGAACGGTGATTTCAAGATGCTTCAAGACCATAAAGCCAAGAAGCCTAAAGGTGCAGCTCCACAGGGCTGCCCGATGTCCTCAGACTCCCTCACAACCAGGATCAACACAAAACAGGGACAAACCAAAGCACTGGGAAAGTGAGACCTGGAAAAGGCAGGCAAGGGCTCCTGGCTCTCCTTCCCCTCAGCCAATCTCACCTTTCACATCCAGTCTGCAGTCTACTGAGGCTTCCCCCAGGGGGTTCACAGCCTTGCAGGTGTAGACACCCCCGTCGAAAGGGCCAGGCTTGCGGATTTCCAGGGAGCACACACCCTGATCAATCAGTGCTATGTATTTGGGATCTTCCCGGATCTCCATCTGATTTTTCAACCAGATTATTTTGGGCTGAAATTTTAAAGCAGGGAAAGAAATGAGAAATCCAATTGGCCCCAAAATGCCACCTCTCTTTGCCTCTGCCCTGGCCCTGCCTGAAGCTTGTGGCCATGGTGGGATTCACAGTCAGAAGCATTTTGAAGATCCAAAGCTCCCACTTGTGAGCCATAACCACTGCTCCACCCTTCCTCCCCCAGCACAGAGGAAACAGGGCATGGCTTGATTTAAGACGTCTCCCACCCACCTGCAGAAACACCCCAAACATGCCCCAGTTTCACTCAGAGGGCAGTTGCAGCCCCTTAACCTCACCCAACCCTAATCCAACAGCACCAACATCTCCCAAACACCTCCAGCCGTCTTACAAAAAGCCCCCCTGGTGTCCCCAGGCCAAGGTTATGCTGTCCACGGAGCCACCAACCTGGGGGAAGCCCCGGACAGAGCAGAAGAGGTGAGTGCTGTAGCCCCGGGTGGTTGTTCGGTCCGTCAGGGGCTGTGTGAACTTTGGAGGCTCCATCATGTCCCGCTGGGGGATCTTCTCTGGCTGGTATGTGGTTTCTAAGGAGATAATTAATTCTAGCTGAGGCAGAGCTCAGGCTCCCAGGCTGACCAACACAGGAATTCAGCACAAGGTACCCAAGACCACTTCTGCTCCCTCCTGTAAGAGGCCAGGTGTCAGCTGGCCTGACACAAGGACTTGGCCCTCGGCTCAGAACAGCCCAGTTTCCTCATCCAGTGATGGATGATGGTGCCCAGGCCCAGCACAGAGCAGGGGGGATGCCAATCCCCAAACCCACTGTGACACATCCTGTGTGCAGCAGGTGAGAGCCAGGCCGGGCACACTCTGCATCTCCCACTCCATCACCAAATCCCAGTCCACAGAAATGAGAGTCAGAGGGAAGCTCTGCAGATGGCAGAGACCCTACATCATCGTGTGCTACCAGGGAGCAGGACAGAAACAGATGGAAGGAGAGCAGGGCTGCTGGAGATTTGGCTCTGAGCTGTGGAGCCAAAGCCAGGGCTGTTCTGACCCTTCCCAGCTCCTGCTTCCATCTCATCCCAGGGATATCTATGCCTTGGTTCCTCTCAGGGGGCTGAACGTGGCACAAGCTTTCCCCAAAGGAGAAATGAGGTGCAGAGGGGGGACAGGGGAACTCTGGGCCTTGGGGGTGCTCAGCTTCACCCCTGCTGGTCTTGTCCTGGCGACCAGCCCAGCAGCATCAGCACCACTCTGAGGTCAGAACCACTCTTGGCTACCACCCTCCCCAGCCCCTCAGCCAGGGACATGTCCCCACTTGTCTTCTCGATGTAGGCCACCCCAGAGGCTACGGCAGCGCTGTCACTGAGCCCACAGATGTTCTCGGAGAACACTCGGAAGGAGTAAGTGTTGCCAATGATGAGGTCGGAGATGGTGCAGCTGGTGCGGGTGCAGCGCTCCAGCACCGTGAACCATTTCTGGAAGGGAAAAAGGAGGAAAAAAGAGACCAGTGAGGACAGACAGGAGTGTGACAAGGATGGAGAAGGTGTGGGGTGAGGCAGGGAGTGCAGCTGTCCCTCTCCCATCAGGACATCACCAGCAGCAGGAGTGCCCAGGCTCACCCCACTCTTCTTGTCCGACTTCTGCACCCTGTAGCCCTTGATCTCAGAGTTCCCATTGTCCACGGGGGGGGTCCACTCCAGGGCCACGTTAAAGCCCCACACATCCACCAGCTTCAGGTTCTGGGGAGGGCCGGGTGGCTCTGCAAACACAAGCACCCTCAGGGTGACATCCCAGTTTGCTCCCTCCACATTCTGTACCTTGACCATCCCTTGACCTTGCTTTTAATCTCTTCTCACCCTGGTACAGGACACAAGGGATGAGAAGCTGCAAGGGGCAAGGTTGGCAGAAACTCTCCAACCCCAAGCACAGAAGTTCACATGCATGATCCTGTTGAGGATCCTGCTGGAACAGGGACTGCAGAGTCCCTTGCCTTGCTGCTGTCACATCACATCCCACCCAGAACAAGACCTATCCAACCAAGGAGGAGAAATGAGCCCTAGGGTGATCCTGCAGGGTCCCATCCTCAGCTTACCAACCACCTGGATGTCCAGGGTAGCCTTGTCCTCCGCTCCATTGATCTGCACGGTGAGCTCGTACTTGCCCGAGTCGCCGCGCTGGGCCTGGCGGATGTAGAAGATGGTGTCGCGAGCCGTGTTCCGGATGTTGATGCGCTTGGTGTCCAGGGGCTGCCCTCCCTTGCTCCAGCTCACCTCGGGTTGTGGCTTTCCCTGGAAGAGCAGGCAGGTCAGGAGCCACTCTGGCACACGGTCCCAGTCAGTCCTGCTGGGAAGGACGGGTGGCAGAGCCACCCTGCTGTGTCCAGGCAGCAGCAGCCCGGGTGCCACCTCTCCCATCCTGCAGTCCCCAGGAAAGAAGCTGCAGCTGATTCCTGTCAGACTCACTAACGGGAAGCCATCAGGCTCCAGGGATGAGGCAGGAACATGCTGGCTCCACATGGACATCCTGGTCCTCATGGAGCAAGCCCAGCTTTACTTGCCAGGGCAGAGCTGTGCTGTCATGGCCCAGGTGCTGAGCCCAGGCTCCAGCTGAGCACCAGGGCTTGAAGTCAGCATACAGGGAAAGTTAATGCTTGGAGCACGGCCAGCAGAGTCCAAACCGCCTGTGAGACATGGCCTGGACAAGGCCCTCAGCTCAGGGACCTCTCACTCCCTCTGCTTGGCCAACACGTTTCAGAGCCAGCTGCCACGGTGAAGATGCTCTGGTGATGTCCCAGACAGGATGGGAGATAGCTCCAGCCTAGCCCACCAGTGTCAGCATTGCTCCTCCATCACACAGCCCTGGGGCTGCCCTCCTCCAAAGGCAGCTGGTCCCCTCTAGGAACCCAAGTGCTGTGCTGTGGGGTCCCAAGGGATGTGGCCAGATCCTGGCCAGCAGCACAAGCTGAACTGGGCTGAGCTGAGACAGCAGCATCAGCCAGCCCATGTTCTGATGTCTTGGGGTTGTCCCACTGCAGCATCATCAACAAAGATGTAGCAGGGGAAAAATGGGATCTGGGCAGGAAGAGGAGAGAGATTCCCACCCCATCACCCACCCTTGGCCCATGAGACACAGGGACCAGGCCAAGTCAGAGCACACTTGGCCCATGAGCCAACCTGCAGGAGCTAACCTGGAGTGAAATGTGCAGGGGATTGAAGCCCGTATCACCAACCTACCTGAAAGGGGATCATGATGTTTACAGCATCCCCCACACGCCTGATGTAAGTTTCCCGCAGGTGCCGAGGCATGCGGATCTTCGGGAGCTCTGGGGACCAGGAATTCGTGCAGTGAGACAAGGAACTGCCATTCCTCAGCCTGGCAGACCCTCCCCGTACACACCCCTGCTTGGCCACCAAGAAAATCCACCCCAACACGGCCACCCTGTGATCTCCTGGCAGTGCTGCTCCCCTGCAGGGCTGTGCTAGCCTGTCCCATTGCCTGGAGCCCAGAGGAATATCCATCCCTGAGATCCCAAGGGCAGCATTCCAATGGATCATTCACCCCACCCCGTTACAGCCAGGCCGTGGAGACAGCCTGGCCTCAACCAGCAGAGCCACAGCCCTGTGGTAACAAGGCAGGGCACAGCATCTCCCAGCTGGGAAATATTTCTCCCCCTGACTTTCCAGAGGCACACAGCTTCCAGCGAGGACAAGGCCCTCAGCTCAGAACAGTGCTGAACAGTTCCCTGTGCCACCACACCCAGGAGGTGCCTGCTCACACCAGAGCGTGGAAGCCTCAGGCTGGTGACAAATGCAAACATCCCCAAGGAAACATAACAAAGACAAGCAAAAACCCCACCAGGGAATGTTCATGGAGCGTGTCCCTTTCCCAGGACAAACAGAACAACTGTAAAACTTTTCTGGCTCAGTGACACCCAGGGATCCCTCCAGAGCCCCTCATAAAGGAGCTGGGAGTCTCTGCCCAGGTTAAATGAGCTTAACCCTGGGGAGGGGTTATAGAATAAACCAGAATAAACCAGGCCTGAGGTGAGCATCTGTGAGGGCTGGGGAGTGCAGGGACAGGCTGGGCAGTCCCAGGTGACCCTTCCTGACAGTGGAAACAGTCCCTGCTCTGCTTGCCCTGTGATTCCTGCAGGGATGCATCCCCTGGTGCTGCCACTCGGGTTCATCAGTCCCAGCTGGGCAGGGAAATCTGACCTGGGGGAGGAATGTTAATTTATGTGTGCCTCCCTCGTGCCTTGCTCAACAGGAGGGGGCTGGCCAAGGTCAGTGGCCCCGGTGACAAAGAGCCATGGTGGGAAGGCCTTTTTCCTTCCCTTGTTCCCAGCAAAATGTGACTCCCATACTGATCCTTCATCTGGTTTCTCCTTGTCTTTCTCCACCTCCCAAGCCCACTCGTCCCACCTGTTGTTAAGCTCTGTGCTGTCCGATTGCTGCTATTTAAAATTCCCTGGGGTGCTATAAATGAACTGGTGAGATCTACAAAATGCAGGCCTAGAGAAAACGTGAATGCCAGGAGGCAACAAATGGGGAGGAGAGGAGAAGGGAGGAAAGAAATGAAAAGAAATGAGGAAAGGAAAGGAAAGGAAAGGAAAGGAAAGGAAAGGAAAGGAAAGGAAAGGAAAGGAAAGGAAAGGAAAGGAAAGGAAAGGAAAGGAAAGGAAAGGAAAGGAAAGGAAAGGAAAGGAAAGGAAAGGAAAGGAAAGGAAAGGAAAGGAAAGGAAAGGAAAGGAAAGGAAAGGAAAGGAAAGGAAAGGAAAGGAAAGGAAAGGAAAGGAAAGGAGAAAGGAAAGGAGAAAGGAAGGGAAACCCAGTAGATAAGTTCTGTGTGGGTCTCTCAGCACTTTGGGTTTTCCACCTGTACATCTGCCTGGGACAAAGCTCAGGCAGAAGGGACAGGGTGTGGAAAGCACAAACTCTGCATTTGTCATCTCATGCCAGTCCCTCACACCCCAGTTTCCCCAGTTCTAGGAGGTTTGGTGGGATGGTTTTGACATCAGGGGTGAACAGGCACAGCCACCACCCCAGAGCCACATTCACCTCCTCCGAGCACACTGAGAAGATCGACCCTGCAGGATCCTTTTCACAGGCTGATAGTCTCCTCCAAGCCTTTTCCTATGAAAAGCTGCTGGTTCCTTGAATAACTTTTGTTAGTATTACTATTTTTGAGCAGCTGAAAAACCTGATTTTGAATAAGAAGAAAGCTTGAGCATTAATAATTCCTTCTAGAGGGGAAAATGAGTCTGTATTTGCTGTTTGCTGAGTGCAAACTGGCCCTGCCCTCCTGCATCAGCCTCTGCACATTGGCATCACCCCGAGAGGAATGTGAGTCTTGCTAAGCATGGGAGCAACTCATTCATTAACGAGTTCAGCATGATTAAAGTTCCCATGCTCCAGACAACTGGCTCTTGACTTCCTGAGCTAAATAAACAAAGCTGTCCAATGTGTGCCGTGGCATACTGGGGATGTGACAAGGGGAGGAGACATGCTCAGGGGGAGGTGGATTCTGAGCTCTTGAAAAGGGAAAATGGGGCTCTGCCTTTTGAGTCCTTCACCCCCAAAGTTTCAACATCAGCAAGATGTTGTCAGGAAGCTTCTCCCAAGGGAACTGGCCATAGTCACTGAGAAAAACATCTGTCAAAGGCTGGATGGGACCCATGAGAAGCCTCGAGCTGCAGGGGTGGACTGAGATTCCACACAGGAATTCTGCCCTCAGGAGCAGTACTCACGGAGGATCTCCCTGATGAGCACGGGCTGCTCCAGAGTGGCCGGGACGCTGGCGCCGCTGGCACTGACAGCTGTCACCCGCACGTGGATCCTGTCCCCAGAGCTCAGGTTTGGGATTGTGTAGCGGGTGGAAAGAAAAGGCTCCTGGTTCACAGCTTTCCAGTCTGAACCTGCAACAGACCCAGCACAGCACTCGGGATGTGCCATGGACACACATCCCAAGCAGCAGGATCAGGGCCCAGAAGGTGAGACCCCAGAGGGGAGGAATCCCTTCCTTTGAAATGTGGAATGGTTTGGGGCACTAGCAGAAAAAAGGACTTTGGAGGGGAGGTTGGCCACCCCTGCCAAGGAGTGTGGGCCATGAAGTGCTGGCAGGAGCTCAGCAATGGAGCACGAGGACGTTGGCAAGAAAAGGCATCGGGCCAGCAAACACTTCCCAGCTGACCAGGTGCATTTCTGAAAGGAAAGATCCTTGGAGCTCCCTGCCAGCCACTCTGCTCCTCTCACTGCCCCAGGACAACACTGGGGCTCACCATGGCCTCCACAAACCCCTCCACATTTGGCAAGGTCTGCTCAGGACCTGCCCCTGGCTGGATGGACCCCTCCAAGTGTTCTTCCTGTGTGTAAGGGACACCTCAAGCTCAGCCCAGAGCCCAGCTGCACCCCCAGCCCCAGCTGACAGGGCCTTGCCACGTGCCAAACCTCTCAAGGTGTTTCTCATTTAGAAAATAAACTGCCCCAGACCCCCAAGGACTGGTTCAGACCTTGGTGGGCAATCAGAGTGACCCACATATGCCAGGCTGTGCCAAGTCCCCATGTGCACCTTCAGAACAAGAAGGTTTTCTTGTCAATGCCATTGGAGCAGCCAAGTCCCAGCAGATCCTCTTTCCCTTCACCACTGGCATTGCTTGAATTAGCCCTCACTCAAATCTCACCATATTTTAGCCAACCAGAGCCTTGTTCCAGCCCAAATACAGCAGTCCCGTGGCCCCTGGGTGACGACAGAGGGACTGGAGTTCTCCTGTCCTCCAGCAGACCCAAAGCAATCCAGGAGAACATGCAGACCCTTTGGGTGGCTGTCAGACAGATCCCTCCAGGAACGGCTGCATCTTCCCTTGTCCCATGCAAGGGCTTCCTCCTGCACCCCACCCAGTCGTGACAACCTCTCCAGCCCCAGCCCAATGATGGAAGCCTCCCACAGCCAGGAATGTGTCCATCATGTGTGCCAGAAGCTAAACAGATGAGGATCAGGTTCTGTGAGGTTCATGGGCCACCTGGATCTCCCAAACCACTCCAGCCCAGCCTCCCCTTGCAGACCCCCCCAGCCACACAGACCCTTCACTCTCACCCCAAAGCCCAGCAGGGCTTCAAGATAGTGCCCAAAACACAAATCTTATCCACCCTGAAAATCAGTTTTTCGAGCTTGCTGACATAGTTTCTGAGGACTTTCCCAGGACAGTAACTGTAAACATAGATATCTGTACATTCTTTCTGATACACATCTTTTGATGGACATCTCTCACAGCCAGTGTGGTTGGGAAGGTGTTATCCTGATTATCCAATCCCTGGCCGTGGTCAGAAACCTATCAATTCTGAGATAAAAACCAAAGTTCTCTCTTTCCTTCACCACACCCCGAGCTGCAGCTGTGTGACTCGTTTTGTGTCCAGCTGCTATAACCCACCCCATTCCACCAGCCAGGAATACAACTGGAGAACCATGGACAATCACAACTGCTGCCACCTCCCAGCCCTCCTCCACCCACCACAGCCACCCTCCTTCCAGACATAATGCAGTCTGCAAATACATGCCCAGCACCCTTCCCTTCCTCATCCTCCTGTTTTATCCCCATTTTTTCCATGCTTCATTTTGGGCAAACATGGGAGGATTGGACTTTTCCCTCCTGTTTACTTGGGTTACCATCCCAGCACCAGAGGGTGTGTTGGTCTCTGCTCCCCACTGGAGCTGGAAATAGCAGTGACTCTAAACCTGCTCCAAGTGCCTGCTAAAGACATCGCTGCTGTCTGAAGCCAAACCCTGTTCCTTCGTGGAAAGGAAATAACCATTCAAAATGCATGAATTTGGGCAAAGGAAGGGAATTGTTTCTGGGGGAAATGCTCTGCTGGGTCCCATCCCACAACCATGCTCACAAGGCAGGAAACACCAAACCTACTTCCATCTTTGCAGATCTCCACCACGTATCCATCCAAGCCTGCCCGGCCCAGCTGTTCTGGGGCTTTCCAGGTCAGTGTGAATGAGTTTTCAGTCACTTCTTCCACGGCCAGGGACAAGGGACAGCTGGGTGGCTCTGTAACAAACCCACAGTGGTGAGGACAGGGCTCGAGTACCAGGGCTCTTGGAGGGCAATCACTCAATCTCCAGGTCTGTCTTCAGCCCACCTAATCCCCAGCCCCATCCCACTGCAAAAATATCCTTGACGACTTCATCCCCCTGTCCCTTCTCCCCGGTACATGCCCCCTCCAAGCCTTGCTTATGTCCCCTCCCCACTCCAGTGCTCCCCACTCACCTTCCTTTGGTTTCTCCAGTTCAGGTTCAGGGGCTGGGGCCGGGAGTTCAGCTGGGGGATCTGGGGAACCTTCTGCAGGCACTGGAGTCGCTTCTGCTCCGGCTTCCGTGGGGATGGGAGCAGGTTCATCTGTGGGGGCTGGGGGCTGCTCTGGGGGATGCTCAGGGGCTGGGGGCTCTTCAGTAGCTGGGGCTGGGGCTGCTTCTTCCTTCGGGGCTGCTTCTTCCTTCGGGGCTGCTTCTTCCTTCGGGGCTGCTGCCGCCTTTTTCTTCGCCGCTGCTGGAGCTGGTTTTTTGGCTGGAGGTGCAGTTTTGCCAGTCATCTCTGCAAAGCCAAGGGGCTGGGCAAGGGGATATTCTGGGGTCTCTGCTCTGGGGTATCTGCCTTGTTTTGGGGTTCCTGCTCCAGACAAAAGATTTCTTCTCCGGATCTGGGGTCTGGACACCAAGGCTGGGGTCCTGGCTCAGGACCAGGTGTCTCTACTCTGGACCAATGGTCTCTGCTCCGGGACGGCTGTGCTGGGAGGGGGGAACCAGGTCACTGAGCCAGAACAGGGGCTGGGTGACTTTTATAGGCTTTGGCTGGCACTTGTCACCTCCCTGCAAACCAATCTGCCTGCGCAGGCGGGACCGCCAGGAATAGCCACCCGGGAGCTGCACATTCAGCAGCCCCAGCTGCCCCCTCCTATGGGATGGCAGCACACGGGCCCGGCCCCCCCAGCGGCCCCCCTGGGCTCACTCAGGAGTGGGTAGGCCAGGGCCAGGTCACCTTTCTTTGGGGACATGGCTCCTGTCCCCAGCAGCAGCACCCCTCTGGCTAAGAGCTTCCCCACCCCCACTGCCACCTCCCCAACCACCCACTGCCTCCCGGTCCCCACAGACCCTCCCTGGAGCCTTTGCCTTCCTTATCCCCTGCATTAACACCAGACCCCCCCACCCCAGCCCCCCTGTTAATCCTGCATTGACCCCCCAACTCACCTGCTCCCCCTCATGTCTTCCCACACCTCCACTTCCCACCTTCCGCACCCCTCTGGTCCCTCTGTCCTTCCTCAGCCTCATCCTCAATCCCACTGGGTTGGAAGAGGTTGGAAGACAATCTTTGGGCTCATCTGGACCAACCCAGCTGCCCATACCCAGAAACTGCATTTCTGAGAAAGACAAATCTCCAGCCCCATGCTGTGTTCTCCAGCCTCTGTTCTTCCCTCTCCAAGGAGACTGCTCACCCCAGGACTCGTGACCAGCCATCCTACTGTTACCCCCAAACTCAGATTCACCCCAAATGACCCAGAAAAACCCCATTAATCCTGTGGGTCATAAACCACTCACCCCGTGCTTGCTCCTGTTCCCTCACTCGTTCTCATGCTGGCTTTAGACACTACTGGAAGTGTCTCTGTATCCATAACCTTGCTGCAGTTTGGGTTGAGAGAGTGTTGTCCCCATTTCCCAGCTAATTCCCTGTCTCCAGGGGTGCTGCTATGGAGCAGCCAGGCAAGCCTGGATCTCCTGGCTGCTGCTCCACAGGCTCACAGTTCTGTGGCCCCCAGGAAACCCCTCCAGATGTGGACATCAGGGTCAGGAGGCGTCTCTGAGACAGACAGAGCACGAGGCACATTCTCTGCCAGGGCCAGATGATCCCAGATGATCTCATTTCCTAACAAGGGGATGGTTTTCCAGGTAGGGGGAGCTTGGGTAGGGTCACCCAAGAATGGGAGGGAGAGAAGAAAGAGCAAAGCCCCATTGGCCAGGCTGGTCTGTAAATGGATGGTGACATCCCAAGAAAGAGCCTGAGGGGTGCACCCCAGCATGAGCAGCGTGACCCCCCTGTTCCAGGAGGGATATTTGTTCTCTCCTGGTTATTTGGCAGCAGGACAAAGCCAGGATACCACAAGATGATGTTGGTGCCTCAGGAGGGTCTGTTTGCCCCAAACTGTGTGAAAACCCAGATGTTCCTTGATGACTTCCCCAGTGAGAAGGAATATGATTAATAAAGTTCTGCCTTTCCCAAAATACTCTTAGAATGCCTGAGGGATGAGATCCTTGGGGCAGGAGAGAGTGCTGTGGGGCTCCCAGGCATTTCTGCTGCCTGCATGGGTGGGTACTGGCAGCTCCTTTCCTGCCCAGAGCACCTTGGAGTGGCTCAAAATTGCCAAGTCAGTGATGAACCAGAAAATTCCCTACAGCTGCTCCAGCCAGAGAAAGGACAAGTCCTGCTGCCCAGCAGGGCAAGGAAGGGCTGGAGAGGATCATCCATCCATCCTGTTCCAGCTGTCTTTGGCTCCCTGAGGCAAATTGGAGAAGCTCTGGTTTCTCCATATCTTGGCCCACCAGGATTTCATCCTGCCTTGGATGACCTCGGCCCCTCCTTGACTCCTTCACTTGGGAGGATGGGTCATGCCTTGGTGACTCTCCATCAGCTCACAGGTGGCCAGTTCCAGATTCCCACAAACATCTGCTCAGACATCTTCCCTGTGTCTTAATCTGAACAAAAAAAACAAACAAAAAAACACTTTGTTGCAAAAAAATGGGCTTGTTTTGATTAAATGTTTAGAGAAGCAATTTAAAGAGCTGAAAAAGAAAAATAAATCAATACCAAAACTCCAGTTCAGAGCAAAATGGACACTCAGATTTCTCTCTGATTTCAATCTGGGGAAGCGTAGCTGAAAATTAAATACTTTCCTGAGGAAACAAAAAAGAACATTAATGCAATAATTTCACCTGAAGTTCTCAATTTGAAAGAAACTTGGGTCTGTGAACCTGCTCCATGACTTCTGGATGCTTTTGCTCTGCTGACTCAGGGGGTGACTAATAGGTTACAAGCAAATGAATCAACGTGGTTTATCACCCACTCTTATCTGGGCCACATGAGTAGAGTTTATTGGCATCTTGTTTATTCACATGTTGGGCAAAGCCCAGCAGGGAAACACTGAGGAGCTGCTGCTGTTGGTGGCAGAGGCACCACGGGAGGTTGTCCCAGGTCTGAGTTAAGGGTTTCCCACCAGCTCCAGGAGCAAGAGTCGGCATTTCCTTGCCCACCTTGATGGCTTCACCTCTGGATAACAGGGACAGAGGAGCTGCTGCCAGGAGGTGATTTCACCACCCAGGACAGGAGTGTCTGTGCCAGCCCCCAGCTTTGGGTGAGGGAGCTCAAATTAGTCTGGTGATAGAAATGAAAATCACACGGAGGGGGCTGTTCCTGCAGGCAGCTGAGACGGTTGAATATTAAAAATGCAATGATAATTTAAATATCAGCACATTTTTGCCTGAAATTGCAAGTATTTCAAGATTTAGCTGAAATAGAGGTTATCCGTGTTTTCCAGTGAGAAAAAAATCCCATACAAAAAGCTGGTACTTTTATAAACTGGTACTTTTATAAATTGGTTTTGACCCACATTTCCAGCCCACCGAGTCACTGAAACATTTCCTTACTTATTTTCCAAGTGAGTATAGGTCTAAATCAGGGGACAATCATTTATGTCTGGAAGGATCAGATCCTCCTCATGCCACGGTTATATTCCAGCTCCCCCTGATGATGCAGCACAGTGGTCGATCTTTTTCCAGATCTGTGTTTGGTTTTACAGGATCCCATTGCAAAGTGGAGAATTTGTTTCCCCAAAACATCAGCTCAGCCCTTCCAGCCATTCTCCCAGTTCAGGAAACCAGAGACCGTGCCAGGTGGAATGGGGGAAACCTCGGGAATGCCTTCCCCACCATGACAGCTGATGTGTCAGGGCAGGGAGATGGAAGAGGCCTCCAACAGCTGGGGCAAATCCTGGAGGCTTCCAGAGATTAGAACCATCCCCTAAACAGGGCTCCAAGATTAGACAGGAGGTGGTGAGACCTTCCCACTTCATAAAGCAAAGCACAGATGCCAAAGGCCTGGGATGAACATGGAGCTCATGTCATCAGGGTGAGAAGGACTCCCTGAAGCTTCCACATCCCCTGTGCTCATCCCCTCTTCTCCCTGTCCTCAGGAACATCTCTGCAGATCCTGGTGGGCTCTTTGCACCCCAGCAGGACTGAGGAAGCAGGAGGTGGATGTCACTCCTGGGCCACCACAGGCTCTGGGCATGGTGTCACCTGGTCCTTGACACAGCCATGGGTTTGGCCAGGGCAGAGGACAGAGTGCCAGGGGATCAGTGTGGGTGTCAGGGACAGTCACCCACAGGCTGTATCAGGGGACACCCAGCACTCAGCGTCCCCACTGCCAACCCCAGTGAGATAAATTCAAAGTCACCCAACAGAAGGAGAAGAAACCATCCCCAGCTCCCTTTGACCCCACCCTGCACACATCATGTGGACTGTGAGTCTGTGGGACACACCACACAAGGCCAGCAAAATGCCCAAATCCCCTGAATTTCAGCAGAGAGGAAGTGCCCAAGCCCCTCAGGGGGGCTGTTGCTGGTGGTTACTGGAGCTGATTCCAGTGTGGGTCTGTGTCCTCCTGTCCCCTTTCCAGGGTTAACTCAGGTCTCCAGAAAAGCAGGAGGCTCATCTGGAAAGCACATCATGATCAACCACAAACGCCATCAGGGCGTTCAGGTGGGCAGGCTCAGTGCCCTTCCTGCCACCTCCCATCCTGCCTCCAGCTCTGTCTCCCCACAGCATTTCCAGCCCTGCTGTCACTGGGATATTCACAGAGCATTGACTCAAGCAGCCGGGGCAGGCAGCAGGTGGACTGGGACCAGGCAAGGTTTCCATTTGTCTGTCACACACAAGTGGACACTTACTTCATCCCAGAGCAATGACTGCAGGCAGGGGCTCCAGGCCTGAGCTGGGACACAGCCTCAGTTCCCCTCCCAAAGCCCCCCAGGAAAAGCCCTGTTCAGGTGTCACCCTGGGACAGGAGTTCTGAGCAAGCATTGCTTTAAAATATCCTTGTCTAATCTAGAAAACACAACCAGGTGATAAAGAAATATCAACAGGAGCATCTCTGAGGTGCTGAGGGGAATCTCTTGCCTGGTGGGCGTCCCTTGGTGGGCACTGGTTCTGACAGCCACAGGCCCCAGAGTTGTCCCCGCTGCTGAATGTAACCCAGTTCACCCCAGCAGCACCAGTTTGATTCACTGACTCTCCAGTAACCCTTTCTTCAGGGAAAAGGTTGTCCAGCCCTGACACAAGCTGCCCAGGGCAGTGGGGGAGCCCCCAGCCCTGGAAGGATTTAAAAGCCATGTGGATGTGGCAACTGAGGACATGGGTTAGTGGTGGCCTTGGCAGTGCTGGGTTAAGGGTTGGACTCGATGACCTTAAGGGTCTTTTCCAGCCTAATTGGTTGTCTAATTTCATGATCAGTCAGGGTTCAGCCACCTCCAGGTCTCCCAACATCAGCCCATGGAGCAGAAGGGTGGGTGCTCAGACCTGCACTCTCCCTGCTGGGATCAGGAGCTGCCAGATGCAGGCAGGGGATGCAAACACCCAGAAACAACTTCTGGGCTGTTATTTTGGGGTTGTAATGGGATCATTCCCCTCCAAGATGGAAGGGGCAGAAAAATAGGAAAACCCATGCAGAGATGTCCTGATTTTACCCAGTGACTTGCTGGGAGCTGAGCCAGAGAGTTCCACGTTCCCTCCAGCCTGTGACAGCACTGTGGTGGAAAAACCATCACAGGGAGGCATCAGCTGCTGCCCACAGCCAAAATGATTTCCCCAAGGCCACCTGTGGGGCCAGCACAATTACAGTCACAGTGTGAGGGGACAGCACAGCCCGAGCAGGAGCTGCAGGGCAGGAGCTGCAGGGCAGGAGCTGCAGCAGCTGCACCCAGGGCCAGCTGGGTCTGAGCGTGCTGGGCCAGCAGGAACCCTCACCTTGGCACCTTGGCACCTTGGCAGCTGTCACCTGCCGTGTGCCCAGGAGCAGTGCCTGTCCTGGGACCCTGCTCTGCCTGGTGGGGGGATTTTTCCAGCCCTGCCCAACTTCTGGGGCTGCCAGCAGGAGCTCACCTAGGATGGAGAGCCCAGGGACAGGGGGACAGGGCTCTCTTCAGTCTGCCCAGAGTCGCCTCCACCAGGGCTTGGGGATGGCAGCTGGAGGTGCCAATAAAGCTCTGTTACCACCTGCCCTGGCTGGCCCTGCTCTGTAGCACGGAGAAGCTGCAATTAGCAGCTCAGGTTTTCCTTCTTCATTAAAACCAGGAGCTCAGGAAGGCCTGAATGGTTTCAAAGCCCCTTTGCTGGTTTATTCTGAACATTTGCACCCAGGGGCCAGAGCCACACCAGCTGCTTCTGTCTCCTGAGGAAGGAGCTGGGGGGCTCTGCAGGAGAAGGGGGAGGGAACAGCTCAGCCCCAGGCTCCACCAGCACCAAGGGTGAATTTCAGTATGGATTAGGACCAGCAGGGAAACTCAGTGTTTGCTCTGCACGAGGGCAAGGCTTCTCAGAGCCTGCTTTGCTCATCTCCTCACCTGCAGCCCCAGGCAGGACCAGGCACTGCCAGTCCCCAGGAGGGTGTCCAGCTCTGCCCTAAGGACTTGGAGGGGCTGGAACCCCTGCCAGGGTGCACCAGGACACTGGCCAGTAAGAGCCCAGGGTTAGACACTCCAGGTCTCATTTGACCTTCAGCATCCCCTTCATCAAGGACTTAAGGCCACCTTGAGTGTCTTCAAGGCCTCCTGTAGGACCAACATTGGTGTTTCCACCTCCCATTCCAGCACTTCCCATATTTCCTTACATCCAACCCCTCCTTTCCTTACCTTACCTGTTTTCACTGGCACCCTCACCTTCCCTGTGCTCTGCCCATCCCTCCTCCCCCCTGCTCCCCTCAGCCCCCTCCCAGTCCCTGCAGGGCTCTGCCAGCTCCATCCTGGGGGATCCCTGTTCAGCTGGGAGCAGGTAGGACCAGCAGGACGTCCTGCAGCCACACCTGTCCCAGCCCAGGGGACACTGCTGGTGCTGGGACCAGCCACGTTTCACATGGCACAGTGACATCCCAAGGAAGTCCTTGTGGCCAGTGTGGTGGTGGCCACAAGGGCTGCCTCCACCTTGCCACGTCCAGAGTGTTTGCTAAGGGCTGTCCCTTCCCAGGATTCTTGGAAGCAAATGGGATCTGCTCTCTTGTTGGGACAGCATGTCCTGGGGCCATCCCACCCCCCTCTCTAACCCAGACACCTTTATTTCACAACTTCCCCACTGTGTCCCCCTCCCTGGAGAGTTTGCTGGGTCAGAGGGGCTGTGAGAGGGTTTGGAGAATCCCCAGGTCCCAGTGACTTGTGCCAGGTCCCAGTGAACTGGGAATACGCACCAGTTTGGGTTGCCCAGCTGCATCCTTTCCCTGCAGCCACCAGGGAGCATCGTGGGAACACCCGATCCAGCTGTCCCCGTGCTGCTCCCACCACACCAGAGAGTTCACCCCCAGACACTGAAATCCTCCCACTCGAGCTTTGGGAACGCCGGGTCCTTGGAGTCCCTGAGCCAGCTGTGGTGTCCTCAGAGCCAGCTGCAGCCCAGCCCTTTTCCAGAGGCTGGAGTGTCACGGTCAGGGCACCCAGGAGCTGCTCCCTGCCCTGTCCCCGTTCAGCACAGTGTGACAGCTCCATGCCATCCCAGGGGAGAGCATTCAGCACAGTGTGACAGCTCCATCCCATCCCTGAGGGAGCATTCAGCACAGTGTGACAGCTCCATGCCATCCCTGAGGGAGCATTCAGCACAGTGTGACAGCTCCATCCCATCCCTGGGGACAGCATTCAGCACAGTGTGACAGCTCCATCCCATCCCTGGGGACAGCATTCAGCACAGTGTGACAGCTCCATCCCATCCCTGGGGAGAGCATTCAGCACAGTGTGACAGCTCCATCCCATCCCTGGGGAGAGCATTCAGCACAGTGTGACAGCTCCATCCCATCCCTGAGGGAGCATTCAGCACAGTGTGACAGCTCCATCCCATCCCTGAGGGAGCATTCAGCACAGTGTGACAGCTCCATCCCATCCCTTAGGGAGCATTCAGCACAGTGTGACAGCTCCATGCCATCCCTGAGGGAGCATTCAGCACAGTGTGACAGCTCCATCCCATCCCTGAGAGAGCATTCAGCACAGTGTGACAGCTCCATGCCATCCCTTAGGGAGCATTCAGCACAGTGTGACAGCTCCATGCCATCCCTGGGGACAGCATTCAGCACAGTGTGACAGCTCCATGCCATCCCTGAGGGAGAGCATTCAGCACAGTGTGACAGCTCCATGCCATCCCTGGGGACAGCATTCAGCACAGTGTGACAGCTCCATGCCATCCCTGAGGGAGCATTCAGCACAGTGTGACAGCTCCATCCCATCCCTGAGGAGAGCATTCAGCACAGTGTGACAGCTCCATCCCATCCCTGAGGAGAGCATTCAGCACAGTGTGACAGCTCCATCCCATCCCTGGGGAGCATTCAGCACAGTGTGACAGCTCCATGCCATCCCTGGGGACAGCATTCAGCACAGTGTGACAGCTCCATCCCATCCCTGAGGGAGCATTCAGCACAGTGTGACAGCTCCATGCCATCCCTGGGGACAGCATTCAGCACAGTGTGACAGCTCCATCCCATCCCTGAGGGAGAGCATTCAGCACAGTGTGACAGCTCCATCCCATCCCTGAGGGAGAGCATTCAGCACAGTGTGACAGCTCCATGCCATCCCTGGGGAGAGCATTCAGCACAGTGTGACAGCTCCATCCCATCCCTGAGGAGAGCATTCAGCACAGTGTGACAGCTCCATCCCATCCCTGAGGAGAGCATTCAGCACAGTGTGACAGCTCCATCCCATCCCTGGGGAGAGCATTCAGCACAGTGTGACAGCTCCATGCCATCCCTCGGGGAGAGCATTCAGCACAGTGTGACAGCTCCATCCCATCCCTGAGGAGAGCATTCAGCACAGTGTGACAGCTCCATCCCTGGGGAGCATTCAGCACAGTGTGACAGCTCCATCCCATCCCTGGGGACAGCATTCAGCACAGTGTGACAGCTCCATCCCATCCCTGGGGACAGCATCTCCTCAGAACATCTCCAGGGCAGCTGGGCCAAGACAAGGTGCTCAGAGAACAAGAAGGGGTTGAACTGTTGATCCCATAACCTGCAAAGAAACAGCCATGGAAGATGCTTCAATCCCATCCTTCTTGTCATGGGCAAGTCAGTGCCAAAGGGAGAGTTGGATATTTGCAGGGAAAGGCCAAAACCTCCAGCTGGACATAACCAAGGAGAATGAGAGTCAGGGATGAGGCTGGAGGTGGCTTTGGCTCTTGTCTCCTGGGGGTTAGGAGGTGGCAGAGATCCCAAGGGATCCAAAGACAACAGGGAGAGATGGGGAGTCTTCTGCCTCCCAAGTGCTGACCCTTAAGAAGGATGAGAAATTCTGAGTCACACAAAATCTGAGAGCACCCCTGGGAGAAGGGCTTGGGGTGCTGGTGCTCAGTGTGCCCCAG
Organism: Poecile atricapillus; assembly: GCF_030490865.1. Lineage (NCBI taxonomy): Eukaryota > Metazoa > Chordata > Aves > Passeriformes > Paridae > Poecile > Poecile atricapillus. The sequence goes on from NC_081271.1 coordinate 7,220,838, forward strand.
CTGTGTGAACTGGGTCTCAGAAACCCCCTGAGCCAGCTGGGCTGGTCCCAGAGCGTGGGCAGCAGGGCAGGGGGGATTCTGCCCCATCTGGTGAGACCCCACCTGCAGAGCTGCCTCCAGCCCTGGGCTCCCAGCACAGGAAGGACGTGGAGCTGCTGGAGCCCCTCTGCTCTGGAGCCAGGCTGGGAGAGCTGGGGCTGTTCACCTGGAGAAGGATCCAGGGAGTCCTCAGAGCCCCTTCCAGTGCCTGAAGGGGCTCCAAGAGCTGGGGAGGGACTGGGGCCAAGGGTCTGGAGTGACAGAACAAGAGAACGGCTTCAAACTGCCAGAGGGCAGGATTAGATGGGATAATGGGAAGGAATTCCTCCCTGTGAGGGTGGGGAGGCCCTGGCACAGGGTCCCAGAGAAGCTGTGGCTGCCCCATCCCTGGAAGTGCCCAAGGTCAGGCTGGATGGGGCTTGGAGCAGCCTGGGATAGTGGAAGGTGTCCCTGGCCATGGCAGGGAATGGGAATGGGATGAGCTTTGAGGTCCCTTCCAACACAGACCAGTCTGGGATTCCATGCACAGAGAGCTGGATGCAGGGACCCACACTTGCTCTGTGACACCCTGACACCCTGAGGGAGCCCATCTTTTCTGCAGGCTGGAAATGCCCCAGGATCTCACTGGGCAATGGTGACCGGAGGCATCGCTCCTGCCCAGCACCTGTAAAGTCCTTGGGATCTCTTGGGGTGCTCAAATGTTGCAGGAATGCTGAACGACATGCAAAGCTGTTGCCTGCTCTGGCTGGCACTGAAGGTGAGAAGCTGATTTATTTCATAACCTGCAAAGCCCTGGGGAGGTGGACGTGGCCAGGCTGGGCACCAGGGATGGCTCTTTTCTGTCCCTGGCGCTGTCTAAGTCATTGGGACTCTCCAAAAGTTCCCATCTTCCCACAAGCCAGGCCATGAGCCCGTCTTGTCCCACCACCTGCACAAGGAGAAACACCTGTGCTGGTCCCTTTTTTCTTGTGGGGTGCAGGAGAAGCTGTGCTGTCCTTTTGCACCCCCAGCACAGCCAGCAGGAGGGATGGGGGACAAGGAGGGAGCTGCCAGGACCAGTTATCTGATCCCAGCAGCTCCAGTGTAAACTTAGCATGGCCTTTTGGAAAGGACTCGCTGCGGCGAAACACGCAGTAAATCACTGCTCCGAGTGCCAACAATATTTTGAGATTAGCAAATCTTAAAGCTCACTTTGGGGTCGTGGGTTGGAGCCCTGCCAGTGTAACTGGGGGGGTCTTCCTCACCTCACACCCTCCAGCTCCCAGGGCTTGCACCAAGCTGCAAATCCTTGCTTTTTGAAGGAGATGGGATAAGGTCTGGGATCAGCCTGGGATCAGTGTGAGGTCCTGCAACCCTCTCCTGTGGATTCTGTGCTCACAATCAGCAGGACTGACCCTCTGATTTCTTTGCCTTTTCCTTTCCAGACTACCTTGGAAATTCCCCAATTCCCTCCCTTACTTTATCAAACAAACCCAGCTCCCAGCAGCAGCCCTGACCCCACAGCATCATCCTGTGCTCCCTGGGACAAGTCACCGTGACCTCCAGCACCGTCACCCCTCTCTCCCCAGTGCCCCCAGTGTCCCCAGCACCCCAGAACTGGGCTCTCCACACTGCTTCAGGGGAAGGATTGCCAGCATTTAAAAGTCACCCAGGAGCTGGGACCCTGGTGCTTCCAGACATGCCACAAGTTTCCCAAGCTCAGCTGAGGGCTCATTCAGCCTGTGAGACAAAGAGAAGGGAGAAACCCTTGGAAATGAGGAGGAAAAGGGACATCGGTACCTGGGAGCCCCAAGCAGGTGCATTCTAATGGCAAATCACCACAGGGCCTGCATCCTGCAGGAGATTGACCCCTGAAGCACCTTCCCAAGGACAAAACATCCTGGAGATGCCATTTTAACCCAGCATAAATCCCTGGGCCATCACTGGAGGTCCTAGGGAAAATCCCAGGCTACACCTGAGAGTTCTGTGGCTCCACCCTTTCCAGGCCATGTGGTAGTTTGGATTCAGCTGTGTTGAGAATGCCAAAGGATTCCAATTTCCAGGAGGAAACCACTTCATCCAGAGCAGTATTCCATCAGAGTTCTGGAGGAATGTGGGACTGAAACCCCGCTTGCTGCTGTTCTTCTGTCCGTGCTGTTTGAGTCAACACCCTGATTTATTTCAGGCTTAGAGCTCTTGTCACTGAGTTCTCAAAAAGATTTGTGCTGGCCACAGAAGGTCATTCCTGCTTGTATCAAAGAGAGCAGAAGAAGTTGCTTGTCAGAAGAACATTGTCAGTGTAGCTGAGCTCCTGTTCCCTGTAGAAATATTACAAAATAAAAAGCTCCCAAGGTCAAGTGCAACAGCAACACAGCTGATATTAAAAATAATGTTCCTGTTTATTGGCATTGTGGTACAGCTCCCACCTGCAATGCTGTATGCAACTGTCCTCAGAGTGCAGGGAAAATAATTCAGCAAAAGCAGCATGGATCTGTGTCAGGGAAGGATTAGCTTTGGAAGGATTGAAATCAGGAAAAGGCTCTTCCCCCAGGGAATGGGCACAGCCCCGAGGCTGCCAGAGCTCCAGGAGTGTTTGGACAAGGCTCTCAGGGGTGATCAGGGTGGGATTGTTGGGGTGTCTGTGCAGGGCAGGGTTGGACTGGATGATCCCTGAGAGTGCTCCCAGCTCAGGGGTTCCTGTGATTCTGTGATCTGTGGTTGCTCATGTGCCAACAGCAATGCCAGCCCAGCTGGGAGCCTGTAAACTGAGATATCCCCTGACCAGCAAACAGCCTCCTCCACTTGCCCTGCACTGTATTTGCAAAGAGCTTGGCAGCCCAGCATGAACCTTCCCTCCCCACCCAGCACTGCTCATGCCCCTCTGCCCCACACCACAGCCATGAAACCCCAAAGGTGGATGGAAATATCTGGAGTTAAAACCATGAGGCACAAGAAAAAGTGGCCAGGATGGATTTGCTTTCCAGTGCTTGGGAGCTTTGGATCCTCCACTCCAACCAAAATCCCAAATCTTTTTCCATGCAAAAATGGGCCATTTTTGAGTGTGTAACTTTGACATGGAGCCCTCTGAAGCCCAGCAATTGGAACATGGAGGGCTTTGGGCCGAGAAGAGATGTGCCTTGCCAAGAAGCTGTGATTTTGGTGTACCATGAGGGCTGACACTTCTTTTCCTTGCCCAATCCGGGTCTGCTTCGCTCCTGGTTATGGCTCAGGGTGTCCCAGCTGAGCCCCCAGCAGGTCCCTCAGCACCCACAGGGAAAGAGCTCAGCAGAGGATGTTCCAGGGCACCCCATTTGGGGATGCTGGGAGGGACCATGGAGCACGGAACAGGACAGAGAGCTGAGCATCAGTGGCAGGAATGGTGCAAGCACGAGGGTGTTGAACTCACACATCCCCAGCCCGAGCACAAACCCCTGAGAGCCAGAAAACCAGGGCCAAAAATCTCCCCAGTGGAGATCCCCTCTCCCGGGGAGATTTCTTTGCTCTAATGCCGCCATCCAGTGGGAGAAACTCCCTGACACGGGAAAGGTTGGAAAAGAGGCCATTGAGCTCCCAGCATCCTGGGGCTGCCCTCGGTGGCCTCCCGAGGTGACTGCGCTCCATCCTCCGTCTCCAAACCCCGATCCCAGCCTGGGCGCTCCGGGCAGAATGGAAACAGCCGACACAAGGGGATGGGGAAGGGGGAAGATGCACCGGGCTCAGGCCAGGCTGCAGGGCCAGAGGAGGAGGAGGAGGAGGAGGAGGAGGAGGAGGAGGAGGAGGAGGAGGAGGAGGAGGAGGAGGAGGAAGCTGAGGTGCAAGCAGGGTCCCAGCGGTGAGGACAGCCCGCTCCCAGGGCGATGCGGGACCGCTCTCAGCGCTCCCCCCGCGGGACATTCGCGGTCTGAGCGCACCGAGCCTGCAGAAATCCGAATTCCAGCCCGTATTCAGCAGCGTCGGGACCTCAAGGAGGGGAAAATACCCAAATACAAAAGTCCCTGGGGTTGGTCAGGGAAGCGAAATGACTTTGGCAGCGGCCACAGAGCAGCGGAGCGGGGGGAGCGCGGTGGCCGCAGCGGCCCCCAGGGTCCCACAATGCCCGGTTGTTGTCCCCATGAGCGGCCGGATTCCCGCAGAAAGGAGCTTTCAGTGGCGATATTCGAAAGTTCAACCTCTCAGCAACGCAAGGTTTGCTGCTGGGCTGTGCAGGCACAAAGGGACAGTGTTTCCTCGGGAGCGGAGGTTTCGTGCTGGAACACGGCGCTCCCACTCCCGCACAGAAGCCGCCCGAGCGGAATCCCGGCGTTATCCAGGCGGGATGGCAGTCAGAGACTTGCCTTAGAGGGAGAAAGCACGGGGAAAAAATGTGTTTATGGGTATAAAATCAAAGAATTTCGGGGGTTTTCCTCTGGCTGAAAGCATCAGCTATTCTCCTAAGGTGGCGCGAATTTCCAGGAAGCAAGCGTATTCCTCCAAAATCGAGGGGAAAACCCCTTTTTCTTTTCCTTTAGTGCCAAGAGGAAATTTGTCCTGGGAACAAGCCCTGTGCACAAACAAACACGCTGTTCTCTCCTCCGGGAAGCAGAAATGCTTTCCCACCCACTCAATATAAGCCAGAAAATGACTCGTGGAGCAGCAATTCCCTGATAGCCCCTCTGAGGAGGAGCATCCTGATTGAATCAGAGGCACGTGTCCTGCTGGGGATGGATTTTGGAAGCATCCACCACCTCTGCAAGCTGGCAAAGGCCGTTCCTAGAGGCTGCAAACCCATCCTCGAGCTCCAGCCCACACTCGGGAAAGGGAGAGGGATGGGAGATGTTGAAAAATAAAAAACATGAGGAGGTTTGGTGTAGGGAACCTGTTCTACAGCCGCAAACACACACTGGCACCGGGGCTGGGAGCTGTGCACAGCTCATCACACCTGGAGTCCAAGAACTGGTAACTGCGCCCAAGGTCCCTCGGTGTGTTTAATTAGGAACACAGAAGATATTCATTACTTCAATTTTCGGATCAGAGAATTGTTTGGCTTGGAATGGATCTTAGTTACGGCATAAGCACTACTCAAAAACAGGAAATATTGGCAGACAGGCTGAGAACGGGAAAGGGGGATTTTTCTTTTAAAGATACCCTTGGTTTTTAAGGGACTTTCCCTGTTGGTGTGTGCGGAGCAGTGAAACCACCCGGCAAAGCCCGAGAGAGGAAAAGCCCGGATCGCTCCAGCAGGACACGGCTCCTCTCTCCTGCCATGAGGGCAGAACCGGCCTCCAGCCCGAGAGCTGGACCAAGCATCTCTCCGGATCTCTGCGAGGGAGGATAAATCTCTGACCGGCAGGGAAACGCCAGCCCGGGGTAAAGCACAACCCGATGGGTCAGGACGAGCCCATTCCCAGCCCACGGCACGGGAATGAAGCACGGTGGAGTCACCGGAGCGGGTGATGGGCTGGCTCCCTGCGACACCGCAGGTGACAGACACCAAAACCTCTGTACCCTGGAGGGGACGGGCCAGGACGGGCCAGCGTCACCTCCGACCCTGCAGAGGCTGCGCTGGGCACCGCTCCCTGCGCTGCTGGGTCCCGGAGAGAAGAGGGACTGGGGGAGGCCGGGAGGCTGGAGCAGTGTTTGAGCAGTGCTGCAGCACTGGGGAATGTAACATACAGCACTGGGGAATGACTTCTGTCCCCTGTGATGTAGGGCAAGCCTTGTTCCCAGTGTCCACGCCCCGATTCCCACGCTGTGCCCAGTCGCAGCTGGACCCCAGCCTAGGCCGGCCCCACCAGGATGCGCAGCCCCGTTGAGGGGATGCTCAGCCCCCTCTGTGTCCGGTGATGTCGGTGTCACCGTGCCCGATTCTCCTGGATGTCCCCGGCCCGGTTCCTCCTGGCATCCTCATAGCTCGGGGTGTTCCCAGCTCCCCCATTCCCGCTGCCTAAATGACCATCGTGCCCTCCGGGTCTCAGGTCCCGGTACCCCCGTACCCGGTGTCCTGCTCTTGTGCAGCCAGGTCTCCCCCGTTCCCGATGCTCCCCCGAATCCAGGATCCTCCCGGGACTGCCGTGCCTGGTGCCCCAGAGCGCCCAAGGACTCCCATTCCCAGTTCTTCCCTTACCCCCGTGTCCTGTACTCCCGATCTCACATCCCCGGTTCCTCCTGTCATCCTCGGCTCCCTGCTCTCCTCATTCCCGATGCTCGCGGGTCCCCCGTGCCCGTTTTTCCCGGTTTCCCGGTTTCCCCCGTGCCTCAGTGTCCCTCTCCCCGGCCGTGTCCGCCCGCTGCCAGGTGTTGCCGTCCGCTCCTCCTCCTCCCCACCCCGGGCCGTCCCTCCTCCCTCGGGAAAGCGAAAGCGCGGCGGGCGGAAGCCGAGCCCTCCCCCGGGCCGGTCTGGGCCGCACCGGGACCGCGCCGGGACCGTACCGGGACCGGGACCGGCACCGACACCGCTCCGGGACCGCACCGGGACCGCTCCGGGACCGGGACCGACACCGCACCGGGACCGCGCCGGGACCGGGACCGCACCGGGACCGCTCCGGGACCGCGCCGGGACCGGCACCGACACCGCACCGGGACCGCGCCGGGACCGGCACCGACACCGCACCGACACCGTACCGGGACCGCGCCGGGACCGCTCCGGGACCGGGACCGCGCCGGGACCGTACCGGGACCAGGACCGCGCCGGGACCGGCACCGACACCGCACCGACACCGCACCGGGACCGTGCCGGGACCGTACCGGGACCGGGACCGCACCGGGACCACCATGGCTTCCATCAGCAGCTTCTTGCGACGGAGCCTGCGGCGTGCCGGCCGCAGAGGTGAGAGCCGGGAGGGCTCCGGGGGTGCCGGTGTCGGTGTCGGGTCCAGCTCCGGTGCCGGTGCCGGTGTCGGGTCCAGCTCCGGTGCCGGTGTCGGTGTCGGGTCCAGCTCCGGTGCCGGTGCCGGTGCCGGTGTCGGGTCCAGCTCCGGTGCCGCGGCTGCGGGAGCTGGAGCGGGGACGTTCCCTGGCAGCTGCAGCCGCTCGGTCCCTCCAGCCCTCCCCGTTCGCCCTCCGCCCCCCGGAGCCCACCTCGGGACTCACCGCATCTCCTGCTCCGTTCTCGGGGGTTCGGTCTATCCCGAGAGCTGCACCCCACCTCCCTGAGCCCACCCCGTCCCACCTGAGCACCTGAGCCCACCCCACAGATCCCTGAGCCCACCCCACAGGTCCCTGAGCTCACCCCACAGATCCCTGAGCCCACCCCACAGATCCCTGAGCCCACCCCACAGATCCCTGAGCTCACCCCACAGATCCCTGAGCCCACCCCACAGATCCCCTCTCTCCCCACAGATCCCTGAGCCCACCCCACAGATCCCCTCTCTCCCCACAGATCCCTGAGCCCACCCCACAGATCCCTTCTCTCCCCACAGATCCCTGAGCCCACCCCACAGATCCCCTCTCTCCCCACAGATCCCCTCTCTCCCCACAGATCCCCTCTCTCCCCACAGATCCCTTCTCTCCCCACAGATCCCTGAGCCCACCCCACAGATCCCCTCTCTCCCCACAGATCCCCTCTCTCCCCACAGATCCCCTCTCTCCCCACAGATCCCCTCTCTCCCCACAGATCCCCTCTCTCCCCACAGATCCCCTCTCTCCCCACATCCCCACTGCACAATGGCAATCCGGGCTCGTGGGATCCGGGACACCCGTGGGGATGATCCACGGCGGGACCCCCGAGGGAGACCCTCAGGAGTGTTGGGTGTTGCAGAGCCTTCAGAAGGAGGTGCAGAAGTTGGTGCTTTGGGATTTGTTACCTTTTCCGAGATACCGAACCGGCAGGGTTTTCTGGCTGCCGTATCTCAAGCCAGAACAGAGCCTGGAGCCATTTATTGCTTCAGGGGCTTTCTGCGCTCCCTTCCCCGCCTGCTCGGGGCTCTGGCCCCGTGTGAGCTCCACGTCCCCAGCTCAGCAGAAGAGGTGCGATGAAGCCAAAGACATTTCCCCTGCTCTGGGGCAGGTGGGCAGCTCGGGGAGCTGAGCTGCCCCCCAAACCAGGCCAGGAAACTCTGGCACAGCAGAGCTCGGAGTTTTCCGGGAGGAAAGAAACCGGTTGTGCCACAGGCAGAGTGGGGCTGGCGCAGCCCTCGGAGATAAGAAAAGGCCGCAGCAGCCTTTGCCCTCTCCGTGGATGGGAGGGTGAAGATCCACATCATCGGCAGCTGCTTTCCATCCAGGAGCTCCCAGAGCCCCCTGGCCCTCCTTCCCCTCCTCGCAGGGAATGTTCCCAGTGCTGGGGGGCTGGGGGTGCTCCCCGGATCTTCCTGAGCCAGGCAGAGTCTCTGGCTCTTGTCACCCTGCTTTGTGTGAGCCCCTCTGCTCTGGGGCAGCGCTGGGATCTCTGACCCCACATTGAGCCTGCCTGACCGTTCACCCCATCCATCCATCCATCCCTGGAGCTCATCTCATCCATCCATCCCTGGAGCTCATCTCATCCATCCATCCCTGGAGCTCATCTCATCCATCCATCCCTGGAGCTCATCTCATCCATCCATCCCTGGAGCTCATCTCATCCATCCATCCCTGGAGCTCATCTCATCCATCCATCCCTGGAGCTCATCTCATCCATCCATCCCTGGAGCTCATCTCATCCATCCATCCCTGGAGCTCATCTCATCCATCCATCCCTGGAGCTCATCTCATCCATCCATCCCTGGAGCTCACCTCCCAGCCCAGGGATGGGGAATTGTGGTCTGGGGGGGTTTAGGCTCTTTGCAGCCAGACCTGTCACTGATGCACGCTGCAGGAGGCAGAGCTGCAGCCTGGTGTCACCGGGCTCTCCAGAGCAGCAGGTTTGGCTTGTTTGCTTGCAAACCCCATGGACTAAATGCAAATCCAGTCCTTGCTGGAAGGCACACCTGGTGTTCCCTGAAATGCAGAGTGGAACTGGATGGGCAGGATTTAACTGAACTTTCATCTTGCCCTGGTCATGGGAAAACAACCAGTGCCAGTGTCCAGAGTGGACGGGGGACACCAGCAGCCCTCCCATGGCCCAGCCTTGTTCCCTGGGGTGCCCCCAACAACCTCCTCCTGCCTGGGTCTGAGGTGGGACCAGATCAAAGCCATTGCTGGAGCATCCCAGGAAGAGCAGAAGAAGCAATGCACACCTTGACAACCTTTTCCCTGGCCTGGAGCACCCCACTGGGCAGGTCCAGGATGATCCCCAATGAGGATAAACCAGAGGCATCCTCAGCCAGCCCTTGTCCTTCACCTGCTGCAAAGGGACCTCTTGGGGATAAATTTTGCCTTGCCAAAGAGCAAAACTTTGCATGTGGAGGTGGGGCAGCCCCAGGGTACATGAAGGGGTTTCTTTGAGCATCTCCCCACCCCGAGCTGGGAAAGGCATTCCTGGTCCCTGGGAAGGAACATCCTGTGATGGGACCACGAGTGTCTCCTCTTCCTATGAGCCTTCTGTTCCCATCAGCTCCCAGTGACCTGGAACAAAGGCTGGAGAGGTGTTTCTAGACTGGTGGTGGCTCTGGAGCTGGAGGAAGGTGTAGGCACCAGCACTGTTTTTGGAGGAGGATGCCACACAAGGAGAAGGATAATGGGAGAAGCTGATCACAGCCATGCCTTGCCCTAACCCAGCTGTGGCACAACCAGAAGAGCCCAGGGATAAACTCTGGGATCTGGGGACAAATTGCAAGAGGCAGTAATCTCATCCAGCCACATACATCCTCTCCTTGCTATTCCTAAAAGAACAGCTCAACTTTTCTGCTCCATAGTCAGAGGTGGGACAAGAACAAGGGTATCAAGGCAGGCACAAGTGGTGTCTGGGAGAGGGGAGAGCTGTGGCATGGCCTGGCTGCAATTTCTGTCTGGCATTTAACTCCTTTCCAGCCCCTGGATCTCACTGTCCCACTGTGGCCATTCCAGGCTGAATGGGGCTGTTTCCCCTCCTGTTCCTGGCTGTTCAGGGTGTGGCAGCTGCTGCTTCCCAGCTCGCCTCCCCAACCAGCCCAACAAGAACTGGGCTGTAATCTCCAGGAACTGCTTTGCTCTGGGAGCTGTGGTTTAGGGAAAACCCTTGAGTAGCTCATTTGCAATCAGCAGTTCCCAGGACATTCAGCAGGGAGAGGTTGGGATTCATCTGACTGGAGCTTTAGGAGGTGCCCAAACAAGATATTGGCTGGTTTTTTGCTGTTTACTTCCCCTAAGGGAATAAAATTAACTGCTATAAACACATTCCCACACCTCCCTGCAGATGTTTAATGCAGAGTCCATCTGCTCTCCCTCATTCCATGTGCCTGCTTTGCTCTGGGCATCCTTCTGGCCTCACTGGGCTGGGGCAAAGGAAGGCTGGGGGTGTCTTAAGATTTTCCCTAAAAGACTCATAAAAGGCATTTCTCTTTTTTTTTCATGTCCCCTGCTGTTCATTTTTGGGGACCAAAAGTCCTGAGCACCAGGACCTGGTTCCCTCCCGCCACTTCAGCCATTTCACATGTAACTCTGCAGCTCCTCCCTTGCCCTCAGGTCACCTCACACCCCCCATTGCACTCTGATCTGATTTTTTTTATTATTTTTTGGTTTCAGAAGGAAAAGATGGGGCCTCTGCTGCAGAAAACGCCCCCCCACAGGTACCACAGGGGAAGCTGGGAGAGCGGAGCTCGCTCTTCTACTCTGCTGGACAGTTCTTCTTCGAGTACCTGGTGGTGGTGTCGCTGAAGAAGATGCCAGATGGACACTATGAACCCAAGATAACCTACCAGTTCCCAAAGGTACCTGTCTTTCTGATAAAATGAATTCCACATTTAGAAGAGAAAGGGATGTTGTTCCTTCCCTGTCATTAAAGCTGTAAAAGGAGAAAAGTGCCCCATGGCCTTGGGTCACAGCCCCAGACCCCAGGAGCAAACTCCCAGGACTTGTCCCTGGCCTCCTGTCCCAAAAAGGGAGACCACAGTGGGGAAATCACACCTCAGGGAGTGGCACAGGAAGAAATCCCAGTTTTCAGAGGGTCTTTCTGCTTTGCCTCACTGTCCATGGGGTGAAAGTCAAAGTTTGGATTTTTGGGAGGTGTTTGCATCATTCAGAGCTGGGGGTCGCTTTGAGACAGACCCCATTTCACAATCCCACTCCATTCCTGGTGACAAGGGGAACTCTCCATCTCCCTGACTCTTGGCATCGCTTCCTTCCAGCGTGAGAACTTGCTGAAGGGCCAGAAGGAGGAGGAGGAACGTCTCCTCCAAGCCATCCCCCTCTTCTGCTTCCCTGATGGCAACAACTGGGTGCCTGTCACTGACTTCACCAGGTACAGCCCCACTGAGGGTCTGGGCTGGGGCCCTCACCCTGATGGACTCGTGAGAGCTGGAAGGACCAGCTCAGCTCAGCCCAGTCCATCCCAGCCCCGTTTTCTCTCCTTGCAGTGAAACCTTTTCTTTTGTCCTGACAAACGTGGATGGCAGCAGGAAGATCGGCTACTGCAGGCGGCTGCTGGTGAGCCCTCCTCTCCCACACCCTGCAGGGGTGACCCCTCCTCACAGGGGGACACATCACCCCTGCCCTGCCCAGAGCTCAGCTCCTGGGGATGTGCCTCAGAAGTGAAAGTGATGAGAAGCAGCCAGAGGGTGCCTGAAGGGGGTTTTTAAAGCTCTTTGCTGAAGCATCACTCGGGTGTTGGATGGAGGAAACTGAGTGTTGCCAAAGCCTGTGGATGTGGCACTTGGGGACAGAGTTTAGGGGTGAATGTGGTGGCTCTGGGCTGACTTTTGGCCTTTCAGATCTTGGAGGGCTTTTCCAATCTGAACAGTTCTGTGATTCCCCACTGGCTTCCACAGCTTCCCTGGCTCCTTTCCCTTGTCTGCAGTGGCAGGATGGCTGCAAATCCCACTTGGGATCAGGATGGGGATGGCAGTGCAGCCATCCAGGTGCCAGAGAGCTGGGAGCTGTCAGCCCCATCCCCAAAAACTGCACCTGAGCAATGGCTGTTTCTCAGCTCGGGGCTTTGACCAGCTCAGGGGCTCTGAGGTGCAATGGCCTTCCCTGGCTGCTGCTTTAAACAGGGACATAAACCCAGGAGAACATCCCTGTGCCACAGCCTGGGGAATTGCTGGATCCACCACCCCTTCATCCTGGGAGCTGAATGTCTGGAGGGTTGGAAGTGCAGGAAGCAAACAGACCCAGGACAGTCCACTTGGAAAGGAAAAAAAAAGCCAGAGAACTGATTCCCATGGCCCCTGCTGCAGCAGGATTAACCCCAAGGATGGTGGGGCAGGATGTCTTGGAGAATGTCTGGGTGGGAGGAGAGTTTGGAAATATGGCAAAGGACTTTGCACCAAAATAATGAACAGCTTAGACACTCACATCACTGTCTCTGGGCACCCTCTGCTTCTCCAGCATCAGCTGCATCCTTGGCCTTGGTCCTAGCTGTGAAAATCCCCCAGTGAGTGACTGGGAATTCAAGAGGAGCAAGTGGGGATCCCTTTGGAGAGCATGGAGCTGTTGCAGGGGCTGGGAGATGCTGAAATCCTTTTCCTACACTCTTGCAGCCATCGGGGCGTGGTGTCCGGCTCCCTGAGGTTTTCTGCATCATCAGCTGCCTGGGCTGCTTTGGGCTCTTCTCCAAGGTAGGGACGTGGTGGCTCTGGTCCAGTGCTGGCCCTGGAGATTCTCCTTTGTCTGCTGGGGATTCCTGGCTCCCATCTTTCTCACCCAGATCCTGGACGAGGTGGAGAAGAGGCGCCAGATCTCCATGGCAGTGATCTACCCCTTCATGCAGGGCCTGCGGGAATCGCCCTTTCCAGCTCCAGGGAAAACTGTCACAGTCAAAAGCTTCATCCCCGAGTCAGGCACTGAGGTTGGTGGGGGACCCGGGGGCACCTCCTGGGCTGCTGCCTCATCAGGAGCCCAGGCTGCACCTGGGAGCATCCTCCACACCTGCAGCACCCAGGGGTGCTCACTGCAGCAGGGCAGGCAGGGACAGGGGTCTCATCCCTTGGGTTCCCATATTCATGGGTGTTCATTTCCCTCCTGATCCAGGAGAGAGCAGCGAGGATGAGGATGGAGCCCATCCCCAGGGGATGCTGCCCCATCTTTGCATCCTCTGCAGCTCCCCCAGCCTGGAGCTGGAGCTGCCACACAAAAACCTCTCCACATCCTCTCCATGCTGGGACATGCCTGGCCCTGATGCCAGAGTGGGATCTTGTGCCAGGGGCTGGGAGCTGCTCCTGCTCCTGAGCCAGCATCACCTCCTCCAGCAGGCTGGGGAGGGAGCACAGCGCTGCCAGGGCTGTCACAGGCTGCACATTTCTTCCCAAAAGAGGTGGCACAGCCTGTGCAGCACAGCAGTGGAATCACCATCCCTAAAAGTGTTTAAAAAACACATTAACGTGGCTTGGGCACTTGGGGATGGGGGTTAGTGGTGAATGTGGGGTTGATGATCTTAGAGGGCTTTTTCAACCCTGCTGATTCCATGATTCCATGATTTTTCTCTTCTCCATACCACCATACCCAGCTCACAGTCCTGATTCCTGCCTGCTTTAGCCGGGCAGGCAGCTGCAGGTGTGTGACAAGCCCAGTCTTTTCCTGTGGAGAAAATATCTGATCCAGGCATGGATGAGAAGATCTCATCGTGCCCACACACAGCCCAGACCCACATGGGCACAGCCTTTTAATTTGCTTTTTCTTTCTCTTGTGGCAAAGCCAAGCTGGAAAAATGGGGAAGATCCACTCTGGCACTGGGCAAAATATCCTCAATTCTGACTGTGCCCTGCCAGGGAGGGCCTGAGAGCAGGATCCCTCCTCTCTAGAGCAGTTCAGCAGCTGGTGATCTAAGTGATTTCTTCATCAGGGAGCTTGTGCAAGACTTTGCAGGTTGCTCAATGTTCTGTCCCAGGGCCATGGTTGGAAGCACAGCCTGGGCTGCCAGAGCAAGGAGGAATGAGGATGTTCTTCGAAAGAGCTCTGGGGCTCCAGGCAGGGTCTGCAGCAAGGCAAGGAGACCACTGAGACCAGGAAAGGAGGGGAAATAAATCCTGGGTACTGCTTGGGCTGAGAGCTGGGGATGAGACAGGACTTGTGCTGAAGAGGGGCTGTGGAGCCCAGCCAAGCCTGATGCTGTGAAGATGCTGCTTTGGTGGGAAGGCAGATGGAGAAGGGAATTTTCTTACTGGAGGATGGGGAGAGGGGCCAGGGCTGTGTCATGAACATCCCTGTTAACCCTTCAGTACTCACCATGTCTGGCTGCCACGAGGACTTGAGGGCAAAGCCAGCCCACCTGCAAATATCTGTTGGGTCTCTCACTTCTGGGACATCTTAGCCAGGAATTGCCAGGCTTGTCCTGACTGAGAGGCTTCAGAGGAAGGTTTTTTGGCATTTGTAGAAGTCATGCTCACCCCACTCCTCTCTTTCCTGGCAGCTCACAGATGACCTGTCAGACACTGAGATGGGACATGTCCCTGCCACCCCCTGCCAGGAACGTGGGAGCGCTGGAGAAAAGGGGAATTTGGGTTAAAAATCCAGTGCCCAAATAAAGAGCCCCACAGTGCCCATCACTGATGGCTCCCCTGAGCTGCACAGGGTGAATCTCCCAGCAGGATGAGATGGGGTTTGTCCCTTGCACATGGGCACAGTGAAGATGCTGCAAATGCTGGGTCGTTAATTAAAAGCATTAATTGCTTCCAAATCACCTTCTCAGGGAGCCAGGGCAGGATGGGAGGAGTGCTGCCCCTCCTAAGCTGGGGTTGTGTGGCTCTTCCTTGGCAGCTCATCGAGCTCACACGGCCTGTGGATGCCCACCTGGAGCACGTGGAGTTCCAGGCTCTGCTCCAGCGACTCAGCCCTCACCTCATCTTGCACATCTTCGCCTCTGCCACGCTGGAGCGGCGGCTCATCTTCCTGGCTGAGGAGCTGAGGTGAGTCCTGATCTCTTTATTCTAAAAATGCCCATAAAATGCCCCTGGAGTGGCACAGGACACACAGGAGCTTGGAGTGGGATGTGTCCTCCTCCCTGCCGTGACACTGCCGCTGGCTGCCTGTCCCGCAGTGTCCTGTCCCAGTGCATTCACGCCGTGGCTGCTCTCCTGTACCCCTTCACCTGGGCTCACACCTACATCCCCGTGGTCCCCGAGTGCCTGCTGGACACCGTGTGCTGCCCCACACCCTTCATGGTTGGCATCCAGATGCGGCACCTGCAGCGGGTCCTGGAGCAGCCGATGGAGGAGGTATTTCACCTGGGGGGGAGGGCAGCTGCACTGAGCCATCAGTTCATCCGTGTCCCCAGCTCTGGCTTGGCCCTGGGGCCGGAGGCTCTGACTGTGCCCTTTTCCCACCCAGGGAAATCAGGGTGTCCTCCACGTCCCCTCCTGTTGGCACCTGGGGCGATGCCTCCGCACGTCCCTGGGAGCTGCCTGCCCCTGTGGCTCCAGGAGCTGCTGTTTGGGTCACCCCAGTCTTGAAGCAAAGGAAAGCTGTGTGGGGACAAGCCACCAAACCTGCAGCAAAAATTGTTCTTGTGGGGAATGCCCTGGTCCCCCTGGCCATGTCCCTCCTGCAGAGAGGAGCTGATCCCTCTCCTGTCACCCTCGTGGGCTGGTGACACCAGTCCCATCCCAAAATGGGTGGGAGGAAGTCCAGATGTCTTGGCAGGGCTAAACCTGGTCACTCCCTGCTTTCTTTCAGGCTCTGATAGTTGATCTCTGTGAAGGGAAGATCATCCGGGCGGTAGGTCCTCCCCGTGAGGGTGTGGGGCTGGGGGTGGCCTGGAGAACCCCAGGAAGGGCCTTTTTTCCTTTGGTGTCAGCTACCTGACAGCTTCCACACTTTTAAATGGCTTCAAACTGCCAGAGGGGAGGGATAGATGGGATTTGGGGCAGGAATTTCTCCCTGTGAGGGTGGAGAGGCCCTGGCACAGGTGCCCAGAGAAGCTGTGGCTGCCCCTGGATCCATGGAAGTGCCCAAGGCCAGGCTGGACAGGGCTTGGAGAGACCTGGGCTAGTGAAAGGTGTCCCTGCCCATGGCAGGGGGGGGAATGGGATGAGCTTTAAGGTCCCCTCTAACCCAAACCCATCTGGGATTTTGTGGTTGTATGATTTTGGGGCATTGCTGTTTCAGTGGCACCCTCCCAGGGGGAACATCCATGTGAGGATGTCTGCAGCCACCGCTCCTGGCCTTTGAGCTACAAGAGCAGGGTCCATGCACTGCATATCCCACACCCCCAGCTCTGCAGGACACTGTGATGATGATTAATTAATGAGCTTTGAAAGCCCCACTCATGGGCTGCCCCAGCACGTGGCCCCTGAGCTGGATTCCCTGCGCTGCTTCACGGCCCCGTTGCCTTCCAGGTGGGAGATGAGGAGGAGATCCTGCCCGGGAAGCTGCAGAACGAGATGCTGACGTCTCTGAACAGGCACAACAACAACAACAACGTGCACAGTAAGGACGTCTGGCATGGTAAAACAGCCCCAGTCTGCCCTCCCCAAGGCTGGAGACTTCAGCCAAGGGATTTTACTCAAGTCACCTGGTCTGGAATGTTTCTCCCCCTATTTACTGGGGTAATCCCTTGGCTTTTCCTCTGTCCTCTGAAACACGAGAGCAGGAACAGATAATTCTGCTGGCAAAATGGACTTTTGCTAATATTTGCTAATATCTATCTAATATTAGAACATTAGAATATTAGAACATTAAGATGCTGCCACCCTGGAAAGCAATACCCTGGAAAGCCAGGGCTCCCTCAGCAAAATCAGTCTGATCTTTGGTCAGTGGCAGAGGCTCTAAGCAATTCCTTGTGGTGCAAAGACAGAGCAGGTTAAAACAAGGCCACGCTGTGTTCAGAGGTCCCATCTCCCCCTCTCGTGTTCCCCTTCCAGCCTCGGAGCAGCTGAATGCCCTGGTGTCAGAAGCCTTTGTGCACTTCTTTGTGCGGCTGCTGGGGCACTACAGCTCCCACATCAAGTGGGGCAGGAGCGGCTCCGGCAGCTTCCAGGAACGAGCCTTCTGCAAGGCCATGCCCTCCAAGAGCTGCCGCAGATTCCTGAAGAAGTTTGTGAAGACCAACATGTTTTCCCTATTTATTGAGGAGGCAGAGAAGAGCAGGATCCCACAGGAAGGTAATGGTCCCATTTCTCGTGAGCTGTGTGGAGCCCTGCTGGCTGCTTCTCTGCCCTTTGATGTGAGACCTCGCAGGGCAATCCTGGGGAGGGAGTGAGGGATGGCACTATCCCTGTTTTCCCATTGTATTCCCAGTCTACATCACCATTCTGGCTTTTTGCTGGGTCTGCTGCTTTCTCCCTTCCTTGCTGGTGGGAAACACAAAACAGGAGTGAACACATGGGATAAAACCTCTGGCTAACCCAGCACTATAAAGCCTGTTTTGGATGAGAGGGATGGGTGGCATTGCAAGCACTCCCATTTCATAGACTTGTAGAATCCCAGGATTCCAGGAAATTGGGTTGCAGGGACCTTTAAAGTGCATCTCATTGCACCCCCTGCCATGGGCAGGGACACCTTCCACTATCCCAGGCTGCTCCAAGCCCGGCCCAGCCTGCCTTGGACACTTCATGTCCACATTTCCCCTGGGTCCTCTCTGGGTGCAGGTGTCCATAACCCAGCTTGGTTTGGGACATAAACACTTCCCAGGATTCTGTATCCCCCATTCCAAACACCAGCACTCACCCATGACTTCTTCTCCTCCACAGCGTATTTCCAGCAGAAAATAAAAGAGTACCACGAACAGAAGAAGCACCGAAGGGACTCCTGAGGTCCAGCCTGGGAGCAGAGGAGCAGGACTGGGATTGACACGTCCCTGCCAGCAGCAGCAGCACACTGGACACTGTTCCTGCCCACCTGGGACTCCTGCACTGCCTGGGCAGCCCCACTGAGCACCAGTTCCACCCTTTCTTCCTCAGGGCATCACTGCACTGGAAACTCTTTGCACAGAACTAGTGCCAGGCTGGGATTTCTTTCCCAGTCGTGGTTGCTCCAGGAACAGACTGTGACTCCCAGTGCTTGGCCCTTCACAGTCCCCCCAGCACCTCACACAGAGGGAGGGCAGCCAGAGCTGGCTGCAGGACAACAGGGGTTTAGAGTGATTATTAGAAGGGGAAAAAAAGAGGAATGAGTAGGAAATAGCGTTACTTCTCATTAAAACAAACCAGGGGTGTGTAAATAAGGAACATCCCATTGCACAATTCCTGAGGTTTTGTTATTAACAACTGTTTTATATTGTTTTATTGAACCATTGTTAAACACCAGCAGGAGCAGGTGGAGGGGGGGCAGTGGTTTCCTCTCTTGCAGCTGCTGCATCACTGGTGCCACACAGAGCAGAGTTTGGCTAAGGAAACAAAAATACTCATTTCCAGCAGGTTATTTATTTGTGCTGGAGCAAACTGTGAAGGCAACGTGGTGGTGGGGTGTCAAGGGGGAAACAGCTGATCAACAGCTTAGGGGAGGGAGGGAGGATTTGTTCCATCCCAGAGTAAAATGTGTCACCATCCTCTTGGGTCTGGTCTTGGTGCCATCTTCTCTTAAAACCTTGCAGTTCCTCTCTGAAATGTGATGCCAGCAGCAGTTTAAAGCCAAGTGATGGTTCTCCTCCTTTTTGAATACACTCACCCAGGAAATAAATACTGCAGCAAGGAAGCTGGGCTGGGGCTGCAGATCTGACTGGTCCCACCCACAAAAACCCAAGCCAGGAACTTCTCCCAGCAAAGGCTGGGGACAAAGGCAGAGCTTCATTCTCCTCTCTGGGATGTTACAGCTGAGCTGTCGCATCACTTGGTACCCACCAGGCATCAAAATATCAAAAACATCCTGGAATCATGGAATCTCAGACTGGTTTGGGATGGAAGGGATGTTCATGATCACTCAACTCCACCCCTTGCCATGGCAGGGACATCTTCCACTGTCCCAGGTCACTCCAAGCCCCATCCAGGCTGGCCTTGGACACTTCCAGGGATCCAGGGGCAGCCACAGCTTCTCAACCTGTGCCAGGGCCTCACCACCCTCACAGGGAAGAGTTTCTTCCTAATATCCCATCTAAAAATCTCCTGGTTTAGTTTCAATCCATTCCTCTTTGTCTTGTCACTGTTTCCTTGTGTAAAAAGTCACTCTCCTTTTTTTTACAGGTATTTGTTAAGTTGTGGCTTTAATACCCAAAGGGTGTTGAGTGCCTTTAATGCCCAGAGGGTGTTGAGTGCCTTTAATGCCCAGAGGGTGTTGAGTGTCTTTAATGCCCAGAGGGTGTTGAGTGCCTTTAATGCCCAGAGGGTGTTGAGTGTCTTTAATGCCCAGAGGGTGGGCAGTGCTGGGGACACACGGGGAGCAGGGACACCGGGGCTGGCTCACATTGCAGCACATCAGCACAACCCACAGGGTATTTTTAAATCCTTCTTCCTGCTTCAGATTTGCCCAACACTCGATCCAAGCCTACAACAGCAAATCAAATGGCACCAAGAAATGTTCCCCTGCTTTGGAAAGAGCTCATTTACTCTGTTAAATTGTTAAGATAGTTCCCAGCAGAACACTGGCCAACTCACACCATCCGAGGAACTCGGGGCCCAGCAGCAGGCAGCTCAGCCCCCGCTGCTGATTTGGGACTCAATCCCTGCCCTGCAGCTGCTCTGGGGAAGATCATTTCATGCTCTGGTATGTGTCACCCTCTGCCAGCAGCCTCAGTGCCAGCAGGCAGTCCTGGGAAGGTTCACCCTGCCCAAGCCAGCACCGGGGTGACAGCCCAGTGCTCCCAGTGCTCCCAGTGCTCCAGGGCAGGAACAGCCCCTGCTCCCACCCCACTCCAGCCCACCTGGCCATGAACTCTGAATGGAATGACTGAACTCCTCTGCTCCATTCCACGCTCACAGCGAGGCCACAGCACCACTGGAGGTACCTGGGGCAAGCAGGGTGGGATGTGAAGAGGAGGTAAAAAGTGCTTTGAAACAAAACTGACACTTCATGACACAGAAAGAGGCCCTGAGGTGTCCTGCCCTGCCCCTTTCCTGTGTTAAACCCCTTATCAGAGTAAGGGAACTCTTTCAGCAGTTCTGAAAGAGCCAACACAACACCCAGTGGAAATTTCCAGCTTCTCTTTACAAACAGAGGAAAACCTGCAGAGCAGAACTGTGTTTTTTTTAGCAGGGCATGTTCTCAGCCCAGGTGCTACAGCTACTGCAGTTCTCCCTCCTGAGTCTCTTCTCAACACAACAGAAAGTGAAAGGGCCCATCAGGAGATCAGGCTGAGGCCACAAAGCCCCTGTCCCTTCTCAACCCCACAAGCACATCCAACATGACCCATGGCACAAACAAGGCAGGTGGAAAGGTCATTTATTCCATTATCTGTCAACACACCCAGAGCCACAGCAGCACTTCAGAGAGCTGGGATTGCCAGCAGTAACTGCTCCCTGATAGCACTGAAACTACATCAACAGAGAAATGGAATTTTTTTTCTTGGCTGGGGGCATCCAAACTTCCAGGGAATGAAAAGCTCAGAAAAAGGTGTCCTATTGCATTTCCTCAACAGCAACAGGTTTTAGTTCTGCACATGGAAGTCTGGTCCTGCACAGCCTTTTAAAGGCTTTGGTTCTTCTCCAGTCTCAAGTATTATTAACAAATTATTTGGAGCAGCCTAATCTTAAACCCCTGAGGACTGAAAGCAGGAATCTTTCTTGTTTACATGGGTGAGTGGGCACAGAGGTGTTTAGTCAAAGGCTGAATCTGATTTGTGGAAACCACTCACACTTTCCAAGCAACAGCTCTGCACCCACTTCATGCTGATGAAAGGAAACACGTGGTTTGTAAAGTGCATGTTCAATCCCTTCCAGGCTATTCCCCTGCAGACTTTTACCTGCTCCCCTTCAAGGACAGCAGCAGAGGCCACATCGTCCAGATCCACCCTTTCCCCAGTTCATTGCAGCTAAAATCCAATTAATGAGTTCCCTGAATTCCATTTATATCTAAAAATGTCATTCTAGAGCTGTCACCTCATCCATGGAGATACTGCTGGCACCAAGGCACTTGGAGCAGAGCTCCAGGACCCTTGGGAGCTGCCTCAGGTGTATCAGGATGCAGGAATCAATTCCCCCTCTCTGGCTCCAGCCAGGCCACACAGCCAGGTCCCCAGAGAACCCTCAGCTGTGCCTGCCATCCAACTGCAGCTCACAAGATTCAAAGCTGGAGTGCAAGGGTGGAGTGGCAAAGCCTTTCAGGAGTCTCCTCCTCATCCTGAGCAGGTTCCTGATCCCCCTGGTGCCCCCAGGCTGACACAAGAGCTCTGGCTCGCTTCTGACACCGTGCCACCCCAAAGGAAGGAGCCAAGGCTCTTCCAAGCCCAAAAACACAACCCTGGGCACTTCCTTGTGCCAAGGCTGAGCCCAAGGACTTGGCACTTCTGCTTCCCAGCAGGGCCAGCTTGGTCTCTCCCTACAAACACTGCAGCCACCAAAGCAGAGTCACCTTCCTCCATGTCCCCTTCAGTGCTGGCCCTGCAGGACACAAACAAGCCCAGTCCCAGCAGTCAGACACTGAGCACTGCCCAGGGAGAGGGAACATGGGCTCCAAACCTCTCCAGGCACTGCAAGAACTGAGCTCTCTCTCCACTCCCTGAGCACATTTTCTGATCACTGGGGTATCACAGGAAATGCACATCAGTGCTTCCAGGAGTTGAGGGAGGTTTTGATTTACTGTTACTGAGGTGTGAGGTTTTTTGGTTCCTTTCTTTTCTGACCATGAGCTGTGTTTAACCCCTTCAGAGCCATGTCACTGTCCACAGGCACTGCCTTGGCCTGGGCTCCCAGCACAGAGAATTTCCTTCCCACCTTCAGGGAGATGCTCCATGGTCAGAGGGCTGGGATTCCAAAGGTGGGATCCCAGCATTCCAGCTCTGTCCCAGCAGCAGATCCTGCCCAGAGACGCTCCCTGCTCTGCACTTCAGCCCCTTTGCTCAGGGGCTGAAACTGCCCTCAGTGCCAGGGCCTGTGCACCAGCTGAACTTCATTAACATGCAATTAATTAAACCCTCCATTAATCTTAGTTCACCACAGCTAAAATAGTATTAAAACAATGACAGAAAACAGAAACCCAAACTTACTACACTCTAGAGCAGGCAAAGCTCTCAAAGATCCTGGAATGAAAACATGATTCACATAAAAGCATTGGAAAACTACTCTGTAAACCACAGGCAGGTTTGTCATTCACAAGTCTAAGTAGGACAGAGCAACACATACATCTCAAGACAACTGTTGCTCTCAAAAATTCTTATTTATTAAGAGCAGAAAGGAAATTTTGCTTAGGTTTTATACATAAAAAAGTAAACAGTAAATTTTTTTTCTTATAGTCTTTTCCACTGAAGAAAATTGAGAAATAAGTTGTCTTTTTAGATAATGTTTATTTAAAAAAATAAAATTAATTGACAAAGATACCACACTATTTTGCATGCCGGGTACCCCTTGGCTCGCAGGACCCTGTTCAGCATGAAACCGCTTTGTCAGTAATGCACAAGCACAAACCACCCCAGCTTGGCTCCCACCTGGCAGCTGCTGCAGCCACACAACTTAGTGAGATATCTCTGGGTTTTTACCAGCTCAGGTCTTTAGTAAATAAATTTCAAGTGGACACTAAACAAGTATTTCACTAAGAGATGATGAAATATTAAAATTAAAAGCAAGTCAGATTGCAGCTGTAATTATACTACATTAGAAACTTCAGTTGGTGGGGGGATCCATTCACCATATAGAGATTAATTTGTAATCAAGGTAATTACAAAGACAGAGCATTTACTTCCTGCATGCTTTCCCAGGCTTGGAACCAACAAAGTTGACTACATGGAGAGTTGACTAGGGTGTACTTGGAATTCACTCTCTCAGGCAGGAGACTAGTTAAGGAGTGTTACTGATAACAAAGAAGAAAAGTTATACAACATTGATTATTATAAATTACTTTGTTCTTATCTGCTTTTAGCCTTAGTCTCCTACAAGTCTTCATCCGCTCCTGTGGAAACCCAACTCCTCCTCCATCCATTCCCCCTGGCAGCTCCCATCCCTAGTGGTGGTTGGAGTGCGTGGGGCAGCCCTTGATGCGGAACACGTGGATGTGCAGGTGGGCAGCGATCTGGTTGCACACACTGACACAGTATCGGAGCAGGTCCAACAGGGACAGGATCTGTTCAGGGAAGAGTCATCCATGGTTACACACACATGTTCCTTGTGTGCCCCACAGGGTGACAGCCCACACTCCCCACACACAGCACCGGGCTCCACTGAGCTGAGTCTCCAGCTCCAGGAATAACCATGGAATCACAGACTGGCCTGGGATGGAAGAGCCCTTAGAGCCCAGCCAGCTCCACCCCTGCCATGGGCAGAGCTTCCACTAGAGCAGGTTGCTCCAAGCCCTGTCCAACTTGACCTTGGACACCTCCAGGGATGGGGCATCACTCCCTAAAGAGTTTCTAGGAATGCTGGGCTTTCTTCCAGCCTAAGACAAGACAGACTCTTAATTCTACAATCAGAAAGTGGAGAAGAATTACAGCAGCTACAGAGATACTGTGAAATGTCCCATTAACTCTCAGTGGTGATAACCATACACACAACATCTTTTCACATCAACACAGTTTTACTGAAAGGTTAACACTGTCTCTGTTCATTAAACTTGAGCATTTGTTAAGCCCAGGTAAGTTGAATTTAGGATGCTTTTCCTGATGGGTGCTGGCATCATGACAGACATTCCAGAGCTTAAGGCACAGCCAGAGCACCCCTGCATTGCCCATCACAGAGCCCCTGTTAACAAGGCAGCTCATCTGCAAAATATTCTAATCTAAACTTTGAATTATTTGCTGCAGTGCTTTGAACTTTTAAACTGTCAAAGTCATCAAAGCTGGAGTTTGAGTCCCACCATCACCCCAGAGCCACCATAATTACCATTAAACCATGTCCCCCATGTGCAACATCCAGACAGATCTTGAACACTTCCAGGTATGGTGACTCCATCACTGCCCTGGGCAACTTATTCCAATGCCTGATTAACTCTTTCACCTTTTTTTTTTTCAAACATCCAACCTAAACCTCCCCTGGCAGCAGAGCCTGACCCCCCCTGGCTGTGCCCTCCTGTCAGGGAGCAGAGCCAGGAGGTTCCCCTGAGCCTCCTTTTCTCCAGGCTGAGCCCCCCAGATGCTCCCCAGCCACTCCTGGTGCTGCAGCCCCTTCCCCAGCCCCATTCTCTTCCGTGGACACGCCCCAGCCCCTCAGTGTCCCTCTGGTCAGGAGCACAGGAGCACAGGGCACCACTCTGGGCCCTCTGGACACACCATGGCCACAACAGCCCAGGTGCCACTGCCCACCTAGGCACATCTGGGTTCAGGTCCAGCCACTGTCACCAGCACCACAAAATCCTTTCCCAGCTTCCCAGCCACTCTTCTCCAGCCTGGATCATGTCATGGGACTGCTGTGACCCGAGGACAGGCTGCTCATGGATCCAGCCTGTCCAGATCCCTCCAGAAGATCCACATCCCACCCAAACTGGTGTTCTGCAAACTGACTGGGAGTGCCTCAATCCCCTCACACAGACCATCCCTAAAGACAGTGCCAGGACCATCCCAACACTGAACCAGGGACACTGACCCTGCTCAGCTCTGCATCCCCTCCAGGGGACTCAGCTGGGCACACCCAACACAGTGAATCAGTGGCAGAGCTAATTAACAAAATGAGCCTGGACTCACCAGGGCAATCCAGAGGACAATATATTCATCAATAAAGCTGTTAAAATACTGGTCAAGGAACAGCAATGCTGGTCCTATGAATGCTGTGTCATACAGATACATCTCACTCTTGGTCATGTGGGCAACCTGCAGTAAAAAAAAAGAGACATTTAAGAAATAAATGTGTGGCAGCCAAGGCAGAGTGATTTCAGAATACAAAAAGCCAAAACCATAAAGTTCAAGCCACATCACTGCAAAATATCAAACACTCAAGTGGCTGCAACAGTGTTGTTTGAACCATGGTGCTCCACAGCTACAGAGATGCAAGGTTTGCAGAGAGGTGTCTTTTATTAGAGCAGAGAATGTAGCACAGGAAAAAAACTAACAAGTTTTCCAGCTTCACCTCTTCCTCCTGCCAGAAACCAAACAGTGAAATGGAAGCAGACTGGTAAATTTTAAAGCTGAGCCTGAAAATGAAAACTCACAGCTGCTAGAGCTTCAAAATTCAAGGACACTTGGTGCTCCTCTCTCTCCACCTCTTTTTATCTCATTCCATAAGGATCACCATCTCTCTCTGTTTACAATTTGATGAACATTTTTGGTGTTCAGGTGTGCCCTTCCCACCTCCCTGTGTGCACATAACCATCCCACACTCCATCCCAAACGCACAGCA
Source organism: Poecile atricapillus (assembly GCF_030490865.1). Taxonomy (NCBI): domain Eukaryota; kingdom Metazoa; phylum Chordata; class Aves; order Passeriformes; family Paridae; genus Poecile; species Poecile atricapillus. The sequence continues at coordinate 7,246,169 of NC_081271.1, forward strand.
CAGCTGTGAGCACCAAAGCAAACCTGGTAAGAAAGAAACTCTTCCTCCACTATGAATTTAAACTCTTCCACTGTAAGTGAAGTCCAGCACTGACCCAGCTCCCAGCAGCCTGCAGAACTGGGATGGTGCTTGAGGCAGGAGCTGTTTAACCCTTGTTCATTGACAGCTCTGCCCTTGTACAAATGTGTTAATTATTTTAACCCCTATCTATTTTCCTCCAATTCTTCAAGGTAAACCCCCAGCAAGTGTTCCAAACCTCACCATCACCCCCACTCCTTCTGCCAAACCTTCCTCCCCTTTGTGTCTGTTCCAGCCCAACTCCTCACACGTGCACAAACACATTGCAAACGTGTGTTAACAGCTGGGGAAGGGGGAGAACAGCTCTGAGCTCTTCTGATGCTGCCTGTGCAACTACAGCATCACCTCCAGGTTCCCACTGCCCTCTCAAACAGAAAATGACTCTGCTGCTCCTCCAGCCTACTTAAAGCAAAGCACGAGCATCTCTTCAGAGCACAAACACGTGGAAGTTACTCAGTGGAATATCCAGAGAGCTCCAAAATCTACAAAGAGTTCTCCTGCAACAGGTCTTGGGAAGGTTCTGGCACACTCACCACGAGTTTATTTGTGATCTTGGCAGACACAAAGCCAAAAGTCAGGATGTAGAGGCAGGGGTGCCTCTCAAAGAGCTGCACAGCAGATTTCTTGTAGATCATTGCAGCCAAGGCGATCACTGAGCCAATATGGAGAAAAGGTGAGAGGACACTTGTTCCCTGTGGTGAGATTAAAGCATGAGGTTAATAAAATGTGCACATTGCAAAGAAACCTCAAAGAGCCCCTCACATGGTGTGCAATGAGGGGTTAAAAATAAAATCACATTAGAAACATCTTTCTGAAAACTAGTGGTAAAAGGAAGAAAAAGTAGTGAAACTTGAGCATGCAGCAGCTGAGAACATGGTGGAAACTTCCTGGTGCTGGGGAAAAAGATCAGATTTTAGGCAGCAAGAACCATTGCAACAGAAGGTGCTCGTGTAGGCACCTCCACTTGTTCTTTTACATTGGTAATATAAATAATACAGATCTTTCAGAAAGATCAAACCCAGAATCTTCTTGAAAAATTTCCTTCTGAATGGATTTTTGCATAGGATTTTTCTACTAACTCTTCAGTGAGAGGTGTATTTGTATAATTCTGTTTATCTCATCAATTCAAAAACAAATATCGAAGTACAATGAGTACTTTAAATCAAGAATTTCAAAACTTTGACTCCTAAATCTACCATTGTTACACACACAATATTAACTTGTTTTCCCAAGCCAGCAAGGAGCTGAAGGGAAAATATTTCCATGGAGAAGGGATTAAATAGAAACTGTGGCTGAAGAGCCTTCGTGCTGAGGAGGAACTGGCAGCCCAAGGTACTCACTGCTATAGTGGATCCATTTTTGCCAACTCCACCCGTGAAGATCACACCAAAGTAGTTTGTACAGGAGAATATGGTTCCTGCCACAGTACAAAGAGCTGGGAGTATTTTCACCTGAATATTCAGTATTGGAATCTTAATGGAAGAGAGAGAAGAAGTTAAAATATGCACAAACTCAAATTTGGGTTAGTATTTCAGGTGCACTCAAACACTCCACTTTCCAACACAACATTTGCTCTTCTCTCTCTGCTATAGAGAGATTGACATTTCTACAGAGAAAAACGTATTTTCCAAAAATCCTTCCATGAAGCTTCCAAGAAAGCCAGACTTATGTTCAGTTACCAGAGAAGAGACACCAAAAGCAGAGAAATGGACAGAAACCAAGAACTTGCTCTAAATGATTTCAGGGAAGAGAACCATCACCTTTCCTGAAGCTGCAGTCAGAATCAAACTGGGCAGAACAAGAGCCACTTGGGATGGTCAGTACTGGATCCAATCTTTTGTGCAAGGCATGGCAAGCAAAGAGATCAGACAAGGCAGATCAGTGACCCAGGAGAGGAAGGATGAGGTTGCTAAAGAGGGGAGAACGAGCACAGGTAGTTTCGAAAGTTTCCTTCATTTTTTAACAGTCATGTTTCAAGCAAAACAGGAAAAACTAGAAATGAAGAACAGTCCAAAGTAAACCACAGGAAATATGTTATGGAAGCAAGTGTTGAGTGATAACTAACCAAAACTTCCCAACTGTGTCTATTCAACTGCTCAAAGCTCTTCATTTGGGAACTGAAGTCATGGCACTCAACTGAATAAATGCTCGGCTCCCCAGTGAATCCAGCCAGGAACAGAAGCCCAGAGGAGGTCAAGTTGCTTCTATTTTTCTTTAATTACACTCTCAGAGTAGATTTCAGCAGGTTTATCATGGAATATTACGAGCTGGAAGGGACCCACCAGGAGCATCCAGTCCAGCCCCTGTTCCTACACAGACATCCCAACGATCCCCCCTGTGCCTGAGAGCGCTGTCCAAACACTCCTGAAGATCATTCTTGAAGATCCTCAATTTTCTACTCCATTCAACAACTGAACCTCTTGGTCTTTTCAGGACATGATTAAGAGGCAGAGGAGCACTAACCCTTCATGCCTTGTTCAGCCCACTCCCCAAACCCCACCCAGTTTCATGACACTCAAATGTATTTCTCCCCTCCTAAGGCAAAAAAGGCATTTCCTACATGTAGAGAACTGTAGAGAAAGAATAAAGACAAATAAAGAGAAGGCTTGAATTGCCAGACTGTAGCACTACTTGTAATCATCCATTCACGTCAGGAGGCTCAGGACTTCTCAAACTCTTCTAAAAGCAGGTACCTATGCTGACCTCTGCCTCAGAACTGATACTTTGGTATTTAAAGAATGAGCTGGATTGACTTTTACAAGCAAAAGGACAGTAGCAAACTCCATTACAGGAGTCAGAAGATATTAAGGTTGACATTTTCCCAAGACAAAGGGAGTTGGCTGGGAAAAACACCCTGTGAACTCCCAGCTACCACTAGAACACTGGAGAAGGATTCTCAGGGAAGGAGAAGATAAGGACACACAGTTATAATAGTCCAGATCTGGGTTCTTAACACCCTCCTTTTGGCCTCCACAGCAGCTGCATCAGTGCAAAACATGTCTGAAGAAAAAATTATTGAGAAACAGCCACATACAGAAATTTGGCAGAGGAAAGCCAGGAGTGGATTAACAAGTCAGCGCCTGCTGAAAAGTCAAAAGTGGTAAGCAGCAAAATCAAGCAAATATCAGATTACATTTCTTTTTTCCCCCTCTGAGTAGGGGGAGAGAGGGAAATGTTCATACAAAGTGGCACTGCAGCCCCTGAATCTTAACTCAGAGGACACTGGAAGACAGCCACAAGGCTTCCCTGTCTGGTATTCCATGTTCACTACAGCCCCTGCAGTTAACCTGCCCTTCCTGGTGATTCCAGGGACTTCATCCAAAGTCACACGCAGGCAGAACTTCCCAAAACCATGTCAGCAATGCAGGGAAGTATCACCAGTCACATCTTTTACAGGCAAATCGTGTTCTCTGTTAAACCCTCTGAGACTGATCACAGAGGGAAGACTCTGTGCATTGACCTCTGTGCATTGAGCTGCAGAATCCAAGTAAACCCTGGGAAAGAAGCATTCCCAGCTGGACAGGGTTTGGAGCAACCTGGACTAGGGGAAGGTGTCTCTGCCCATGGCAGGGGGTGGGACTGAATGAGCTTTAAGGGTCATTCCAAACCATTCCACAATTCCAGATTTTGTTTGGGAAGAGCCCAGGCATGGCAATAACCAAGTGGCAGCAAGCAAAGGATGGAGTCAGGAGCGATTGCCAGAGCCAGCATTAAAGCAAGTCTTGAATATTTTGCAAGAAAATTACTGCCAGGATTCCAGAGTACATTCCATCAGTTTTGTGCAGAATGAATTGGGATTTATAAAATAAAGTTATGAGGAAATAGGCCAGAGCAGAGTCCAGCTAAGGGCTCATGGAAGCAGCGTGTAAGAGAGCACAGGAAGGGTTCCTCCAGGAGCTCCTCCTGTCCCCAGTCCCACAAACCCCACAAACCCCACAAACCCCACAGCAGCTGGGGAACCCTGGAGTCCTCCTCACAGGGCTGGAGCCCAGCTGCAGCTTGGAGCTGTCCAGATACACTGCAGTCACATCTGTCCAAGGAACAACTTCCAGAGGGCTGAACTCCAGCTTCGTATTCCCAAAGTGTTGGTGCTTTTTCATATTCCAGACTGTGGGAGAAAACTCCAGCAACTGCAGCACTTTCCTTGCTTCAAGCAGGAAAATAAAATATAAAATCTATTAAACCAGTCACCCTAAGCTTCCTTGCTTTATTCACATGTCTCAAATGATCCAGGATGGAGCCATAGTCAGCATCCCACAGGAATTAACCAGCTCCAGGAGCCTGGGAAGCAGCACTGAACAGGCTTTGAGGAGAATTTACACTGCAAGAAAGGAGGGGTCAGGATAGGCACACACAGTTTCATGGAATAAAGGAAAGGTAATGAAAGCAGCAATTGCAAAAATCCACAGCTCTGCATTTTGCCTGTTCAGAGTGTTTTGCTTTTCCCATGAAAAGTGGAATGTTTGAGTACACAAACACATTTACTCCATACTTCCCCCAAACAGAAGAAAATAAAAAATACCAAACCACCAATTTTGCAGTCACATCAAGAATTAAAGGATTAGAGAGGGCTGGGTGAGAAGGTGCTGTGTGATTTATTTTGCTCTGCAAACAGCAAATAACATTTATCTCTAAATGAACACAAAATCTCACTTGTTGAATTAAACAGAATTATCATGGGAGGCCTGATTAAGGTCGCTCTCTGGACAAATGCTCCGTTAAACCAACCTAACTAGTTAAGTATTTTTGGGAGCTGCCTTAGGCAAATGCTGCTGCAACGCAGAACTTCTGCTAGATTTCCAGATTTTGCTGAAAAGGGTTATTTAACAGACTATTTTAGAGTTATTTAAGCTGTTTAATAACAAGAGACCCATTTCTAAGCTCACACAAACACCATTGAATTGTGGCAGAGGTTGCTCTAGCAGCACTTTTTCCCCTTTACTTTGTTTTTTTTAAAGGAAACTGAGAACAGGAACTGAGAAATTCTCTTGGTAACAGAATATTACATTATAGCTTCATGGGGATGTTGGCCACACTAATATATCTGGAAAAATCAGCACCAATAAGATGATATGTAGCCTCATTTTTATTTTCTAATCAGTCCTACCCACCCTCACTCCCTTTAGATGGTATTTACTTTGCAGTTTTTAGAATTAATTAAGGGCTTTGGGGTTTTAAGCACAAGCAGCAAAATCAGGATAGCCACAATTAGCTCATTTGGGATGCTCTCCACATGCTGTGGGTTCATTGCTCCCATTACACAGAGCACATTAGAAATTCATCCATTTGACATTAAGCTTTTTAGGAACTTTTGGCCATCTCTTGGTGCTACTGAAATCAAGATTTCTTTTTCCTTAAGAATTGCATTTGTCAAATACAGAGGGAAGACTGATAAACAGGAAGGAAAACTAGGAAAACCTTCCAGGAAATCAATGCTTTGGATTTTATTTCCTGTAAATTTATGTCTTTTTAATTTATGTATACACACACCTGCTTTTCTGTGGACAATGCCATTTTGATAGCTCAGAGTGGCTTCTAATACTACTGCATTACTATTATTATTGTAATTACCATTAAACTGACAGCTGACATGGCCTGGTGAGTCTATATCAACATATCTATATTATATATAGATATATACATAATATAGATATAAATAAAACATCTGCAGCCAGGCTGTGCCAGGAGCTCAATTAATCAGGATCATCTTAGTTTGAAAGGAAAAACCTGACAAATGGGGTTTTTTCCCTTACACAAATCAAGAGTCATCAGCCACATTTAGGCCAAATTATCTACTGATGATCCCCAACTGCTCTCACAAGAATTCCCCCAAATCCTCATCCCAGTTTAATATTCCTCCACTGTTTGCTGCATGGAATTAATTCAGGTTTTGGCTGGGATTTCACCTAAGTTCATGCAATGCTTGATTGCTTTTTACCTGCAGGTACAAAGTATAAAATAATCTTGTTTTAATGACTCTGGTACAGCCAGAATCCACAGTTAATTCCGAGGGATCTGGATTACAAAATCTGTTTCCATTTATGAGGAAAAGTGAAACTTTCCTGCAGAAGTGAAACTGTCTGGAGATGTGCAGGAGTCCTTCAGTGACCACGGGATTATTACAAAGGATAAAATAAGAACATGAGCAAAATTACCAGAGATTGCCAAAAAGGTGGTCCTCCAATCACTGCCAGTAAATGCATGATTATTATGAAGATTTGTACTTCAGTCACATCAATTCTGATTAGGTATAAAAAGCCAAAAAAAAAAAAAAAAACAACGCAGAATTATTCAAAGCAATTTCAAGTCAGTTATTCGCAAGCTCAGCGGAGCAACTCTGTCATGCACAGTATAAACACCCCAGAAGGCTGAGGAAAAGGAAAAACTCACAAGTAATTTAGAAGGCAAAAATGTATTTAGTTTTATTGTTTAAATTAAGAGCAATGTTGTGGTATGATTTTGTTTTCACAGTGTAATAACAGAAAGCCATTTTATCAACAGAACATATTGGAACTCTTCACTGCCCATTGGCAGCTGCAGAAATAAATATTCAGTTTTAACCTTGTCCACCAAAAAAAAAAGAATTTCGTACAGATGATAAAATTCTAAAAATATATTTTTAACCCATATTATAGTCCCTACCCTATTTTAATATGAATATTCTCTGAGTAAGATCAAGCTTTGAAGAAACACAAATGCCTAAAGGGTTGATGGAAATGGTGCAGTGGCCTCAAGAATAGAAATCTCTTCTGGTTCCAGCAGAGCCAGGATGTGATGCAGGAAAGAATGGGAGAAAACAGGGAATTTATGGCTTTGTCTTAAGAAGCATTTAAGTAAAAGTCTGGGAGGTAGAAAGAGTGAAAAATGGGTGTAGAAATGAATGCCAGAAACAGGAGTATATAAAAATAAAAGTGAAGAGGATGGACTTGCTGGTGTGAGATATATACATGGGGTGTACATATATATATATATACCACATATGTTATAAATAGGCATACACATTTTATATATCTATATATATGCATATCAATGTATGTTATATATAAAAAATATGTTACATATATTATAGTCATGTCATAGTATCTTGCCCTGAAGTGCTACATCAAAAATAACCCTTCAAGTCATTTTGAAACATTTCTGGCTTATCCTTATTTCCAATTAGATAATTCTACTCCAAACCCTGCAGACACAGGCTTTGCTGTGACAAAACCCTGCTGGTATCACCTGCACAGGGAAGGAGAATTATGGGCTGGGCTTTCCTCTGTCTGCCTGAAATGAGCTACAAGACCATGGAATTGATTTATCATCAGCTCAGTGTTTCTCTGCAGACTTTGCTTCAGGTTGGGAGTGGATCCTCTCATTTGAGGATCTCCAGTCTGGGCAGCAGCAGAGCCATAAGCACAAGGGATAATTCCAAATCTGCACCTAAATCCCTTGGCAGACATCCCCTCTTGCAGGGGTTGCAATGAGATGAGTTTTAAGGTTCTTCCCAACCCATTCCATGAGTCTTTGCTTTGTCAATTTGCTTTTCACTACACAAACCTGGAGATGTGACACCCAGGAAATAACCTTGAAAGCTCTCCTCTATTAAATTTTCTCAATACCAACCCTGCAAGGCAATCACAACTGGCTAGGGGGAAAATTTCAGGTTACTTTTGGCAGCAGAAATCTTATGCACAATAAAGTAATGTCATGTGTGGAAACCCAAGTTATTCTGCCAGACAAACCTTTGCACAAGGCTGAGAGTCCAACAAACACATGGGGAGCAGTGCCTGGACTGAGGTTAGGGAGACAGTTTTATCTTTACACAGCCATGGCACAACCTTTACTCCCCTGCCCAGGGCTCTGCCCTTCCAACTCAAACAGAAACACCATCAGGCAGCCAAGGATATTTGTCAAAAACTCCTCCCTGACTTACAGGAAGAATCTCTTATTGTAGAACAAATACAAGTCTTAACTTCAGTACCACCTTAATATTCTGTATTTTCAATGGCTCCTTAAAACAGAAAACAAAAGCATTAAGACCTACTGAGGAGAAACTAACCAATCACTTAAAGAAAGCATAAATTCTTAATCCTGAGGAGGAAAAAGTCCTGGGAACATCCCATGCTCATTAAAACCACTGTCAGATGACTTAAAATGATAGGCTTTATATCAGTAAAGCACATGCCTGATGCTGGAATCATTCAGTGAATTTTTTTCTCAGGATGTCAAGTGGCCTCTGGACAGAAATCCAAGAATCCAGAAATCCAAGAATCCAGAAATCCACAGGCAGCTTCTCCAAGCTGGACTGCAGAAGGGAGAACATCTGGAAGCAGAAGGTGGTGGAAGGGGCACACTGTTCCTTCTCTGGGTTTAACTTGAATTCAAGGTAACTGTGCAAGCCCAGGATGAACCAGATACATCTCTGATGCTGCTGCATGGAGCAGTCATCCCAAATTCCTTAAAATCTGACCACTTTCTTCCCCCAAAACACCTGCTCAGCCCCACTTTCCCTCCCGTGCCAGCACCACCTCCTGCCATCAGTGGAGTCGGGAGATTGGTTTGGCTAAAAGGATCCAACGAAAAAGAAGAAATTCCTGTCCCAGTTCCCAGACCATCAGCTTTCCTGGTGGTTTTTTTGTGACTTTGGGAATTCTGGGGGCCCTGGGGAGAGGGCAGGGAAGATCTGCTAAGCCCCTGGAAGCCACACAACCCAACAACGGGTCCCGGTGGGACTTGGTGGCTTCAGAAAGGAATAAATGGGAATGACAGACATGCAGATTGCTACCAGCCTTCACAGAAGTTCAAAAGAGCCCCTAAAATGAAAAATAAGTGAAAATATGCCATTATAAACTGAAGCAACAATGTTTTATTCAAGAGATGTGAGCAAAGCAATATCTGAACTGTCTGAAAAGCATTAACATGTCAGGAGATCAAGAGGACACTCTTAGACCTAAATGATTAACTTGGATTTATGCATTGTAATCAGGTAAAATGAGCTAGCAGCCAAAAAACTCCATGAATTGCCTCAGTCACCACAGTGTTTTGAACCTCTGGTAGAGCTGGGAAGTACCAAATGAAATGGGAAGGCAAAGGCAGGGCTGCAGGAAAGCACTTGCTCCATTTGGATGGAGACGAAGCAATGCCTTTCTTTTTGGGGGAAAATGCACCCAACTTGCTTTAGTGGATGGGGAATTTATTCACAAAGCAGGGTGATAATATTCCTGGTTAGATATGACATCATTAGTTCCATATTTTATTCTACATTAAGTTCCTTGCATATTCAAGTGACTCTCCCATGGTAAACATTAGAGAAAACAATTTTGGAGTAATGGATCATTTATCAAATTATAGTAAAAAAACAAGGGAAAAAAAGTAGAAAATAGGGAAAGACCTTTGCTCCTGCAGACTGCCCCATTTAATTACTATAATCACATTTAATTACATACAAGCAGGTACCACACACAGAGCTGTAAGAAAGCAAAACCATTTCAAAGCAAGAAGGGAATCAGCCAGTTCAAAGATTCTATTTTCAACTTGTGTTTGTATTTATTTAGTCATTTAAATACTACAGTGGAAATCCTAAGAAAAAACAAATGGGAAGAGCAAGCAGCATGAATTCTGCTAGAGTTTCTAAAAGCCTCTGAACTGGGATATTTTTATCAAGTGGGTTATTTTCAGGCATCACTGGAGCCATACTTCCCCTCAACCTGACAGCTTTGCTGCCTGGTGTTTCCTGACAACTGAGTCATGTCAGCAGTGCTCAGATACTGACACTGTGCACATTGTGTGGAGGATCATCAAGCCCCACAAAATGGAGAAAATGAAACAAACCCTTTTCCCAAGACATTCCCACACCACAATAGATGGACGGAAAGTTATTGTACAAGTTCAGTAGACACAAAGAATCACGTTCCAAAAATCTCTTACTCAAATAAACCAGGGGCTTTTTCATCTTTTATAAAATAAACAGAAGACCCTGAATTGAGGTTTAAGATCAGCAGGAACATCCAGGCAAGGAACAAGAACAAAGAGCTGATGCTAACAACAGAGCAAAGAGCCCAGACTCAATATTTAACAAAGTAAAATGCCCAGACAGAACATCCAGTGGCATGGCTGGGGAGAACATTCCCAATAATACTGACAAGGACTGATTCTGCAGCAAAGTGATGTTAGGGAACAATAACCAGCAGTGCTGTATGAGGCAGGGACAGGGTCAGGCAATGTCAGCATTGCACTGGAGGTAAACCACAGGCTGAAAACCAGAATACCCAAGGATTTAATTCAAATGAAGTCAGGGAAGCACAAAAGTTGTGAGTTTTAAAATGCACATTTCGGCCCTCACTGCCTATCTGCCTAAATTCACAAAGCAGCAGAATTCCTGCAGAGCTTCCAGGGACAGCTGCAGTTCCTGTGGTGACACTGTCATCCATCAGTTCTCCTGCACACATTGCAGTGTGTTCCTCTCCTGAGCCTCCTTTCCCTGTTGTGACAAACTGAAATGCAGATTATTTGCAGTCTTCAAACATGTAGAGTGTTCCCAGATAAGAGAGGAAGGAGAGAACCCTGGCCTGGTTTGAGCTAGAAGAGACCTGAAAGCTCATCCCATTCCACCATGGGCAGGGACCCCTTCCCCTTGCCCAGGTGACTCCAAACCCTGTCCAGTCTGGCCTCAGACACTCCCAGGGATGGGGCAGCCACAGCTTCTCTGTGCCAGGGGCTCCCCACCCTCACAGGGAGGAATTCCTTCCTTCCTTCCATTATCCCATCTATCCCTGCCCTCTGCCACTGGGAAGCCATTCCCCTTGTCCTGTCCCTCCATCCACTTGCTAAATTACCATTTCCTGACACTATTTCCAGCCCTTCAGAGATTATGAACAAAGTATTTGAAAAATTAAGTCACTGGTGTCACCTAACTCCCCTCAGAGCCACCCAGCTCCCAGGGTCAGCTGGAGACACGTCAGGATTTACCAGATTGCTGATGGTGCTGCATCTAAAGCAGAGCCAGTAATTCATCCTCCTAAAGAACTTCCTGAAAGCAGAGATTTTGCTCTGCTATTACATGAAAAAAACAAAGGAACTATTAGAAAATAATTAGCATCAACACAGGTTTAAAAAGAACTATGTAAACCAACCACCAAAAAAATAACCTCACTTTTGCTTAACATCTGATGCAGTTCTAAGAAAGACATCAAAAAGCTTATATCCTCAAATATTTCAAAGAAAAGTCCAGGATAAAAATTCACCAATAATAATCATAATTCATGAGATCTTTCAAGGAATGCAATTCATTCACTTCTAATGATAATATTTTATTGAAAGGGGACCTCACCCATATACAATGTATTAGGGAAACAAAGAAAAGAAAAGAGGTAAAATAAGGAAGAGAAAGTCCCTCCTAAGGCTAGCAAAGTAGATGGGAGAAGGATTTATTTAGCACAGACATAAGGAAAAGCATTCTGAAGATAAAGACAAGATGGAAAGGAAGTTACTTCAAGAAGCTACAAGCACAGGGATCAAGCTACACAACTTAAACCAGATATTTTTAACCAGACTTTTTAAGTTATTACACAAGACAGTTCCCTGAAAGAGCCAAGAAATTCTCCTTTTTTTGGTGGAAAGGTATTGAAGTGGCTTCTTTAAAAAAGAAGCTTTTTTAAAAAGTAGTTCCAACTGCATTATTTTACATCTACAGTTAGAGCTGCTTCCACAGCCCTGCTTGGCTTTTAGGTGAAGCCAAAACTGTGATAAAAGTTTGATTTAAACTTTGGTTAAACAGGCAGGTTTTGCTTTGGTTTCAAATAAAATGTGATGCTTTCAAAAAAATTTGTTTCCAGTTAAACCAAATTTTTCCTATTCATTGAAATATTTTTCCTCCTTGTATTGAACACTGGAATCCCCTGGAGAAGCTGCTGTGCACAGAGCAGTGCATGACAAAGGTGCTGCCCTGCTCAGTCCTGGTGCAGCCAAGCAAAGGCTTTACCGTGTTATTCCAGAACCGGGGCCCCAGCGTTCCCGTGAGGAGCTGGATGGCTACTGTGCAGAGCATGGACTCTGTCACATCAAATCTATGTGTGAGGAAGAGAAACAGTTCAGAACATTCTCCTGAGCACTCCTCTGCAGGCAGGAACAAAACATCTGACAAAATCCAGGGTCTGGGGGATTCAAAGGGCAGGTCAGGGAAGGGATTCACAACCACAAAACCCAGGAGTATTATTGAATTAACAAAACCATTCTAAGCCACATAATATTTTACACATTTAAATCTTCATTCAGAACCTCTGCAATTTACAGTTTTACCATATCACTCCAGCACATAAGGAGAAACAATCATTTGATGTATGCATGAGGAAATAAATTAAAATCCTTGCTCTGAGTCACGGTGAATAAAATCCATAATCAAGCACAATCCAGGACTCTCATCTCCTGGTCTCATGTTCATGTCTGCAAATGACACTGAATATAGGTATTCTTTAGCTGAAGATGCTCCTGCATCTTTTAGTGGAGCTGAAATGCAGATTCTATTTCAGTTTGACACCTCTGAGGGAAAGGAAGAAGTTTCATCTCCCTCCTCACGCAGCACCTTGGCAAATAATGCTCCAAGAAGTGACCCTGCTCAGGGGTAATCACCCTCCATTCTGTATATATTTATTTCTCACCCCTGACAGAAAGGGATGAAAAAATATGCTGGAGCCAACAAAGCCACCCTTTCTCCTAAAACAAAGCCATACATTTGCATTTTACCACAACAAAAAGATTTTAAAATGGGATGAAATTTTAAAAAACCAAACCATCTAGTTTAAAAAGAAAATAACTCAGCAGCAGGGTCAGCCAGAACACAGATCCTGTTTATTGCTGCTCTTATCAGAGTGTGCTGGAACAGACACTCACCATGCCAAGGGATTAAAAATGGGCAGTGCAGAAAGGTCATGGTGGCCCCACTGCAGGGCTCAGGTGCAGTGATAATACACAGACACCATGCCTGAGCAGAGGGGCTGCTGAACTTCAGCCTGACAAGCATGTTCAGTTTAATTAGCACATAACACAGTAAATAGTAAGTACACTGGTGATTTTTAGCTACTGCTAAAAACCACCACACTGGGAGAGGTAACAGTTGGTATTTTAGGGAATAGAGGAGGAATTGCTCATGTCCAAGCCCCACAGCTACTTTGGTGCCTCACAACAGCTGCAGTTTCTATTCCTTTTTTCCTATGTTAATTTAGGTGATATTTGTAATTCAGACATGGATCCATTTTTTAACATTATCTGGGAAGTTTCAGAAGGGGCATTGACCTTGGCATGTGCTTCACTCCACAGAGATGCTGCCACTGACAATCCCCATGCCTGCTCTGCTGGGAACCTGTCAGGCTCCTGAGCCTGAAGCCAATTAACACCCAGGAGATTTGTGCTGCATGCAGAATATTCCCTTCTCAGTGCTAATTTACTGAGTGTATTCCATGGGCAATTCCTAAAGGCCCTGTTTGACTAAACAAGTCATCAGACAATTGAAGAGCCACCACTGGCTCAGGGCTCAGAGACAGCTGCAGTCAATCCCTTCCTTGTGCTAACAGGGAAGCCAAACTGAACCCAAATGGAGAGATGTCCTGAGAAAATGATCCAACAGGAAACAGACACTTACACTGGAGATGGCCCTGAAATCGAGTCAATCAGTAGCTGATCTAATACAGCTTTTTAAGGCTGTGTGAAACTACAAGGGAGGTTTATGCACCATCCTCCCCTTCCTCCCTCAACACACAAAACTCCATGAAAAAGCCCCAAATCACAGCAGACAAGAAAAACACTCCTGCCTCAACAGAAAACAGAAGTTACAGAACTGGAAAAACTCACAGGGATCCATGAACCAGTTAATGCTCTGGTCTGAAAAATGATGATTCTTCCATCTGTTTTGTCTGTATCTACTGAGCGTGCAAGTGGGATTACTAAGGCTGGGCAATGAACTGGGAATCTGAGCAGAAGACAAAGAACTGTTTTCTTAAGGGAACCACAGCAGCAAGAAAAGAATGTTTAACATCAGAACACAAGAGAAAGAAAAGCTGAGAGTCACATGCTGGAAGTACAAATGCTTAGTTATAAAGTTATTAGAGTTTTATCCTAACTCATTACAATCCTGCAGTTTCACTTGGATGCAATGAAATACAATAGCATGAACAAAGCAAACTCTACAGAAAAAAATGAAACATGAATTAGAATTATTTCCAGCACCAGGAAATTCATGTTGAGGAAAAAATAATATTAAAAATGGGCCATCAGCCCCTTTCCTCATGATTCTACACATCCAGTATGTAAATATTTCCTTCTGCTGCCCACAGAGGTACACAGAAGTTGCACAGCTCAGGCAATAGCCATGTGTTTGTTATGTTGTAGTTCATTATTTCACAGAGCAGTGAGAACTCCAAGGATTTACCAGAACAAATCAGGAGCAGTATCTCCACACGTGACCAATGGGATCGTGGCTGAAAATGCTGTTGAATGACTTGTGGGAGGGAAGAGGAAGATGTGGGAACCACCCCCACCCTTTTCCAGGAGCCCTCAGCAGCTGCACAGGTTCCTGAGACACTGCCAGTGTGACTGAGGGAGCAGGAGGTGCAGCAGCCACCACAGAGACCAACACGTCCTGCTCACAGAGAACCCAACATCCCCTGACATCATCAGAGGCTCTACTTAACCTCACACTCTCCTCTGTAAATAACCTGGGTGTAAAAGTTCTCAGAGCAGTGCTGGAAAGTTTAAACTCTGCAATCATGGGGATTATTGCCTTATCTCAGACAGGGGATCCTGAGCTTGTTCCCAGGAGCAAGAACTCAATGTGCTAAATTCTGACTTGGAAGGTTTCCATCCCTGTATTTCAGTATTTGGTGTGTGTTGTCTATGCAAGAGTAAACACCAACTTCTCCTCTGCTGAGGCTGAAGAGGAAGGTTGGCTTAGCTGCTTTCTGAAATCCAGCCCCATTTCCTCACCTCTCCTTTGTACCTTAGCAGCAGCAGCAGCGACAGAGCTCAGGTGAACCCATCCATTATCCCACAGGCTCTTGGGCTGTACAGCTGCTCCAGAGTCACTGAACAGGAATGATCACCCAAATTCTCCAACTCTCCTCAAGAAAGTCTGTTTTGTTCAGCAGCCTGAATTGCTTTGCTTTCTCTGGAGATTATTATTCAAACAGCAAAGCAACCACTTTTAACTTTTCAGTTATATGAAAGGTGGTAAAAACAGATTCTTCCTCTCATATTTATATTCTTTTGTGAAGTCTCCTTGGAAACTAATTTCCATCTCATTGTGTCTATATTTACACATATATACACCTGTAATTCCTACCATCACCAACTTTTGATATTTTAATTAAAAAACATTGTAATAAACCAGATAATGCAGTAACTTGTAGGAGAAATGCTGGAGACCATGGTACAGCAGCACCCTCATGTCTCTGGATGGACCCTTGAGTGTTCAGTGCCCACTGGGTTTTCTCAGTAAGATTCAGCACCTCCAGCACTTCCATCATGAAAAAGTGCACCTGGACTTTACCTGAGTAGTTTGTATCTCATGTCTCTCAAGAAAACACCCGGGCTGAACAAGGGGGAATGGCTTCCCACTACCAGAGGGCAGGGTGAGATGGGATATTGGGAAGAAATTCTTTCCTGTGGGGTGGTGAGGCCCTGGCACAGGCTGCCCAAAGAAGCTGTGGCTGCCCCATGCCTGCAAGCATCCAAGGCCAGGCTGGACACTGGGGCTTGGAGCAACCTGGGATAGTGGAAGGTGTCCCTGCCATGGCAGGGGTGGAACTGGATGGGTTTAATGTCTTTTCTCACTCAGCCAATTCCATGATTCTGTAATTCTGAGCTGTTCTGCAGAATCCAAATCTGACAGGGATGCATGGCTCGGAGCCCCTGGATCTGGGACAGTCCCTGCAGTCAAGCTGTCCTCTGACCTTGAGCAGGAAACATCCTGAGCCTGCACACACTCACTTCTCCTCCAGTACTGCCTGCAGGGAACAGAACCACTACTGAATCCAATTGGGATAACCTTGGATTGGGGAAGAACCAGGTGATCACAGCTGGGTTCCAGATAACATCAGGAAAATCCTCTCAGGATCTGTGCACTGTATTCCCTATCATCTGTTTTCTGCAACATGTTCCTGCAGTATATCACATCTGCTTCCACAAGGACACGTGGAAGTCCATCACAGCTTGGCAGTTTGATTTCTGGGATATGAAGGAAAAAATTATGTTTCCAAAGCAGAGGTGCCCCAGTGATGGCACAGCTGCCCCAGCATATGACTCAGCTCATCCTGTGCTGAAGCTCTGCAAATCCACAACCCAGACAAACCAATTCCTGTGCTGGAAACCAGGTCAGGAGAACCAAGTCATTATTTGGCCTGTTTCAATACTAAGTGTCCCTCTGTCATTCAAAATCATCTTTTTCAAATGTGCTGAGTATTCCTGTTGTTCTGTAAGATCATTCCCAGATCAGGTGTTTTACCTAAAACTTCTGCATTTAACTCTATCCCTGCCATTCCCTGTTGCCTTTGCACTGCTGATATCATTATAGTGACTCTCCAGGAGCCTTCCCCACTGGCCTTGAGACAGTTCCTGCTTCCTCTTGGGGAATTTTTAAGCTATCCTGACCTCTAGCTATTATTTGAGCTGCTCAGCCAACACCAGTTGCTTTTTGAAGAGTGCAGTGGTTGCCAGGATCTAATGGAATTAGTTCCAGGATCTAATGGAATTATGTGATCATTTGAAGATGGAGACAGATCACAGGACTTTATTGACTCAGCTGATTATTCTAAATCCTGGAGTACCCAGGGACTGCCCCACAGCTGTCAGGGAGAAGACAAAGAACCTACACAGCTCATGGATTCAGCTATCAGGCTCAGCTGAACAGTTTTCCTGCTCCACCTGCAGAATCTGTGGGAATCTCTCAGAATGGATCCCATTTCCTCCTCCCTCAGGGGAACTGATCCTGGCCTGCACTCTGACATGCTTTGCTCAGCTTCAGGGACTTGCCAAGGCTCCTGCACTGACATCAGAGAGAATCATGGAATTGTTAAGGTTGGAAAAGCCCTCCAGGACCAGCAAGTCCAGCCTGACTGATCCCCACCTTGTCACCAGCCCTGAGCGCCACATCCAGTTGTTCCTTGGGCAGGGATGGGACTCCAAAGCTCCCTGGGCAGCCCTTTCCAATGCCTGACCACCCCTTCCAAGGAGCAATTCCTCCTGATGTCCAACCTGACCCTTCCCCTGATGCAGCCTGATGCTGTTTCCTCTCCTCCTGTCCTTGTTCCCTGGGAGCAGAGCCCGACTCCCTCCCCATCCCCAGCTGTCCCCTCCTGTCAGGGACTGGTGCAGAGCCACAAGGTCCCTCCAGAGCCTCCTTTCCTCCAGGATGAGCCCCCACAGCTCCCTCAGCTGCTCCTGCTGCTGCAGCCCCTTCCCATACACAAACCAGACACTGCTCCACAAGCACACACTTTGGTTGACATCATTTCCCTGGTTTTTTTAAGATGGACTTTTCCAGCAAGACAGGCTGATTGTATTTCACTCCTTACACACAGGCCTGAAATGTTCAATCTGTCCCTGTAGCACCCTCTGCTCTTCTCCAAACCATTTGATCATTGAGTTCTCTCTGCACTGAAATACAATTTCTTCAACATATCAGAAACAGAGTAAGTGATAACCAGCTGTCTGCTCTTTCCTGCTGCTTCAGAATTAAGACAAGTCAAAAACACCTTCACATTCCCTAAAACATCACTACTACACCCTCTCTCTGAGGGTTTTTGAGAGTCACAACAAGGGATGCAGACAGAAAAAAGCTCCTGTGCACAAGAATTTTTCTGGCTCCTTTCAACAGCTGTCTCTGATCCCACTAAATCATGATTAAGGATTCCTAAGTCTGTGCACTGCAGTGAATCTGAAATGGCTGATAAAATACCTTATTTTCAGTTTTAGATTAGTGAAACAAAAGCTTTGTTAAAAAGGTGTCATGAGAATCTGTTAACTGGATAAATATGTAGGTTTTGCGTTAAAATGAACATCAGTTCATGACAGTCTATTAACCTTGTGACACAAGGCAAAATATGTTTACTACACAGTGCTGTGTTATCTGAATTAATGATACACACATTTAGGTGCTTATTGCCTGCTCTGAGTTAGCTACCTATCAATGGTCACCACATTCTTATGAGGCCAGGCAGAAAAATTTAATTTGCTGAAAAATGCCTCCAAAATACAGACTCCTGACAAAGGATCATCCCAGTGAGCACCAGCACTGACCCAAACACTTCTCTGCAGCACAACAGCAGTTTGGGGACGTTGATACTTCCATCTGTAAAGTCAAGGACATGTCAAGGTCGGGTTTTTGTGTTCTTTGATCAATAACCAGAACTCTTTGATTACCAGGGCCCTGTTAAGTTCAAAGGGAGCTAAAAGCATTCAGACCTTTAGCACAGCATAAAAGTGAGACTCTTAAAACAGGAAATTATTTGAGCCACATGTCTTATTTTAAAGATTTAAGTACCAGAATGGATAGTTTCAGTCAATCTGCTTTCATGTAGTCAGTCAGAAATCTAGATTTTCTTCTTTTCTTCCTCTAATAGCCATTTAAAACTAATCTAGCATCTTAAATTTTTGAGCAGAAATACGAAGTTTATCAAGAGCATATGTATTATTGAAACAGTATCCTGCCAATAAAAGCTGTCACATACAAGAGGCCCATAGTTGTACTATTTTAGCAGTGCCTGAGACCTATATAGCAATATATAGACCATAAATAACAGTCTATTCGACATCTGTATGTAGTTGTTGTAGAATTGTTTAAAAATCCCACAAATTAAGGGCAAATTTCAGTTTCCAGATGCAACAAAAAATAAATTCTGCAGTGCATTTATTTGAAATATGTTTGTTTACTCTATGAATGCAAACACAGAATAAATTTTCGACATAGAATACATTAAGTATTAAGGTTAGAGAACCCCACAGCTCACCAAGTTCTTGTGCTGCACCTCCCACCCAGCCTCATCCAGCAGGAAACAGGATTTGTGCTCCTGACCTTCTTGGCATTGCAATTTTGGTTCCATTTATCGACAGAACCATGATCTGTGCTAACCAAAAGGGATTCCAAACTTTAAATTGGAGGCACAGTGGCAAATACTCTTAAGAGTTATGGTTAATAACATCACACTCAAGCAGTATCAAGACAGTTTAATGAATGCTAAAGCCAGACTGCCACCATCTGACCAAAGTGTTCCAGTCTTGGGATAAAACAGCAGGTACTTTCCATTACTTATTTAGCTTTACATCACATCAAAAGCTTTAATTAACTAACAGGCCAAAATGATATTTTACCACTCCTACAAGCTAAGGGACATTCACTATTAATTACAGATCCAAAGTCTGCCAGAAGCTCTAAGTTTGTCACTATGGATAAAAACAATTTGCTACTGCTCAGAGGAGCTGCACTATGGCAAGGTGCAATTCAGGAGAACAGGGTGCCTTTCCCTTTCTCTCAGCCAGGTACTTACATGCCGAAGCGCAGCGTCCCCGAGACGTACGTCTGCCAGTGTGCGCAGTAAAACATGAATGTCCCAGCAAAACAACAAAAGAACATCCAGTCAGGGTTGGTGCCCAGCTGCACAGCAATACAAGTTCCCAAAACCACAAAGACTGCAGGAGAAAATCAGTCACAGAGTGAAAAGGGTGGATGTGTGTAAGGATCCTCACCAGAAGCAAAGCTAACAACAGGGCCCAGAGGAGGGACAGTGGGAAGGTTACCCTGGCATGGTTATTTCACAGACATAAGAGATTAATGGTTCCACTTCAAAATATACAGGCTGCACAACACAGATGTCAATCCACATCAGTTATTAGAAGTCATCAATATTAAGGGTTTCTCAGTTTCCTACATTTTTTTTATTTTCTATAATGCCTAATCTTATCAAGGGACTTGAGTGATTTCTGCAGCTGCAGCAAATTCTGGGGTTTTCTCCTGCATTTTCCAGATGTTTTTCCCCATCTTCCAAATTTTTCTGATGCAATTAAGAAAGCTGAGGGGCTGGATACATTCAGGATGTGTAACATAGATAAGCTTTCCCCTCCACCCTTTCCATACAAAACTCTGATAATCTGATAAAGAATTAATAAAATTTAAAGCCCAAGACCTTTAGAATTTAAGGAACCCAAAACACCCGATCAGGAGTTGGACTCAATCTTGTGGGACCCTTCCAACTCAGGATATTTTAGGATTTTATAATTTTTTGCAATGGGTTTAAACTTCAGGCTGGCTCAATGAACTCCACCAACCCAGGAACTGACCTGGACAAATATAATCTTAAACTCTGACTTGTAGAGTCCCCCTGCTAAGGCTTAGACCTGTCTTGGTATCACTCTGTATCAAGTCAATATGAAATAATATAGCACAGTATCCTGACAACTTATAGAAAATATTTTAGAACCAAGACTCTGCTAAAGCATCACAGAGAAGTGCTGGCTCAGGCTGAATTAGTCACATGCTCAGTTTTGTTTTCAATGTACCACATGAGAAGACATTCAGCTGATCCAGAGCACTGTTCTATGGAAAGAAAGGTGACTTTCTTGGTTGAAAGTGATACATTCAGCACTATCAGTTATCCCTTATTCAGTAAAGAAGCTTTTTTATTGTATTGCAGATTTGATCCCTGAAACAGAGTAATTCAATCCTCCTACTTCAACTGAAAATGACAACAATACCTGTGGACAATGAATCACAGCCATGATCAAAAAGCTCTCCTAACGGAGTGCTGCTATTTGTCCTTCTTGCTTGTTTTCCATCTATAGCATCCAGGGACTGGTAGATGAAAAGGCCACAAGCACAAGCAATGTATGCCCAGGGAGGTGCCTAAGAGAGAAAGGCAATCACAATAAGGTTTACAATAATCTTTAAAAACCAGAAAGCCTGCAGCTGAGCTGTCCCACAGCCTGACACAACAGCTTTCCCCTTGCACAGATGTCCTCCTCACCCAGGGACCTCTCGGCAGTTGGCCTCGCAAGGACAGACAGAATGGGCTGTTACATGTGGAATGTAAATAAAGCAGTGGCAGATTAATAGCTACAGCTCCTGGTCTAAAGCAGGAAACTGCACTCTACAGCTGGAAAAATTGCAATACTGTATTTGCAAAGCAAATTAACAAAGTCCTCGTTAAATACATGCAAGTTGTCCCAGTGATTTCAGAAACTTGGGAACTTTTAGACCCCAACTTTGTCACAAACACTGAGCTCATCTCCACCAGCCCTTCACCACTCACCGAGAGCTGTGTCACTGCCAGTGCCCAGACTTTGAGTCCAAGAACATTTCTGCAGCTCAGCCCCTCCATCATGAACTGCTCCCTCTAGTTCGAGAGCAGCTTTGCCAAATCGACATTAAGAACCCTTAATGGTCACATCTATGGTAACAATTTCTACTCTGACAGAAACACAAACAATGCTGAAGCCCTGCTAGAGCAAAGATTACAATCCAAGCTTTTTTATGCTTTTTGAAACATAAACCCTTAAGACCACAAAAGCCAGGGAGTTGCCATTACTCTGTCTCCGTTTACAGATCCATAAATCAGAGATTATTGCCTATTTTGCAATCTTCAAATTCAACACACTTTACAGAAGTGAGCATTTATGAACAGCTTTCTTTTATAGACCACACCAACAAAATCCAAATACAGCTTAATCAAGGTGACCTGTCTCTGATAAAGCCCTGGAGTCCAGCTGCTTTTGGCCAACACAAACATGACTAACTTGTAGAACATCAACTTAAATATATTTCCTTCTGCAGCTCACATTGTTCCTCCCATTTACCAAAACAGTTCGTTCTGCCCCAAAAGCTGCCATTGTGCTCTGCTTTCAGCAGTCTCTGTACAAACAGCACAAGGTGAGAAAGGGGAAATGTGTCACCCAAGAGCAGAGCACCACATTTAGCCAAGGTTCTGATGGTACACAATTCCCTCCCATTTTTATCCCTCATGTATAGATTTTATCTGCCACAGTTAAGTTGAATTGCATCACCCTGAAGGATTCTCTATAAATTTAAAAATCAGTCTGCTGGCTCTCCTCTCTTGAAAGCTCCTTTCATGAGCAGTGTAGGTGTTTCCACTTAGGCCTATTTATAGCCAAGTAAGATTTCACAGCTCTCTCTTTATCCAGGTAATTTTTCCATTTTTTCATAAACTCAGGTACCATTCCATCAGTCAGCTCTTTTCCAGCTGGCTCCTCCCAGCCAAGCAGGAAGTATTTGCATCTCCTTTATTCTCGGGCTGCAGGAAGCCCTGAGCAACAGCTCTGCCCTGGCTACACCTTTCAGCAACAGGAAGGGAGGAGCCACTCTTGAGAAAAAGCAGAACTAAGGGTGAGCTACAAGGAGGAGAAAATTTACATGAGAAATCAATAGTGGTTTTGGGGAGAGGAAAAAATCTGCTCCTGGAATTTCAGAGCCCCATTTGCTTACCCACACAGCTCCTTGACGCTTAAAAAGCACCTCCTTGTTCATGCTGTGCCATGTGGCAAATCAGATCAGGCCAAAAGCTGCCTCAGCACTAAGTTATTTTTCAGTTCAAGCAAGGAGAAAATCTCATTTACCTCACACAAAGTACTTCTCAAACTGTTAAACACCAAACAGTGCTTTCATACAGGAGCCTGCAGCTAACACTGACTTTCTGATGCTCTGAGTGCAGCTTCCTAGGCATTTCAGAAGTTTAATTACCAACCAAAATACAACTGTTCTCCAAATTCTAAATTTTGCTCTGGTTAAGTGACTCAAACCAGCTCTGGGTTCTTGAGAGCTGAAGTCTCTCTGTCAGACTGGATTTCAGAGTCTGAGCCCACATGTAACCCTGCTCAGAAATAAACACAAGTTAAACCAACGCACACCACGATGCCACAGCCTGGAAAAGGAAGGAGCTGCTCCAAGTATTCCCTGCTCAAACTGGATAGTCACTGTTTATCTTACACCTGCCAAATTCCACAGGTTATTGTGAAACAATCTATTTCAACAGATTTCTAGGAGAGGCAAACACCCCTTTCCCATGTCCTACGTGGAGCAGGGACGCAGTGCTGACTGTGCCAACCTACGTGAGATTTTGGAGTTTGAGGAACAAACTGGGTCCTGCTGGATTCCCAGCCTCGGCTGGGAGACTTGGTTAGGAAGGAGTAGAGATACTTTAAAAGCTGGAACTCTTGAGACATTCCCAGCCATCTGGTGTTAGCACATTTCTATACCGAAAAACTCCCTTTCTCAGTGCACACACATAAAAGCAGCTTCTAAGATTCAACATTCAAGTGAAAACTTCTAGTGCACAAAAATGAGTCTTCAAGCACCTTACGATGTAAGTGGTGATAGAGAGAAGTTGAAATGCCTCAAAAAGATGTTTGTAGCTCTGAAATCAGGTTAAAACAGTTCTGCTCAGGAAAGGTCAGGAACTTTTAGTGCATTCAGAACAAAGAATAAAACCACTGGCTTTTATCTGGCCTCCTCACAGCATGGCCACAGCTCAGGAACACAACTCCATGTTCCCACAGCTTCACCACACTGTGCCAAAAGTCCTGACTGAGCTGCCAGCACACAGAGCTGCTGGGGCCCAGGAAGGTGTTCCTGTGGCTCACTAAGCTGGGTTTGCTCACACCAGCTTTGCTATCTTAAGCAGCACTACTCTAGAGCTCAGTGCCTTGGCTCTGGTGCAGCCCAGCATGTCCAACCCACTCAGCCTGTGTGGAAACTCCAATCCCAGAGCTGAGGAGGAGTCACCCTGTTCTGGGCACAGAAGGTAAACAGGTACCAGCTCCTCCTGCCACACAGACCAGGCAGTGCAGAGCCACTGCTCCAGTTCCTAGTGGGGCTGAGCTCTGTTCCCTCACAGCTGCTTTGGTGTCAGACCCTGCTCCACACGGGTGTGTTGGCCCCAGGAACTGCTCCAGCATCCACAGCTGCTCTCTCTGCATGCCAGCATCACACAGAGGCACCAACACTCACAGAACAGGTTACAAGGACGAGGACAAAGGGCTGAACAGCAAGAACCAGCTCTCCCCAAAGCAACAACCCACCCAAAACCAGTGACAGCAACCAAAACAAAGAGTTGTCAGGAGTTCATAACTCACCTGCTCTGTAGCTGTTGGGCAGTAACATACTAATAGCAGAGTTGTAAATATATTTATTAACAGTCCAATGATGGTGATCAGGTTGGGGGCAATCCAGGCTGGAACTCTTCCAACTAACCATTCCCAGTAGCCCTGCATGAGGGGCTCAAGCAGGGACCGTCCGGCACTCTGGTATTTGTGCTCCTCTAACCGTTTGAGCTGGTGCTTGGACAGAGGAGGCGTGGGCAGCTGCACCAGTTTGCTGAGCACACAGGCAGCAGTGGGGCCATGGCCACAGCCCGTGGGGCCCTCCAGGTGTGACTCCCCACATCGCCTCTTGATGCTCCGCTGCCCACTCATGGGTTGGGTGGCCTAGGAATTGTCTTGGGCAGGCAGCAGCTGGGCTGGAGAACCATAAGATCCTGCAACACAAAGGGGTGAGACACACCTGAGCACACAAATGAGATCTTAGGATATCACAAGTTTCCAGTTGCTGCCCCAAAGAGCATTTCATTTGCCATCAGCAAAGCAAGATGATTTTATAGGATTATTCCTTTGAAACAGAAAGTTATTTGGAGAATTGCTGAGGGAATGACAAGAAATGAGTGCAATTTACATCCCAATGCAGATGTAAAACCCAGCAGCCACCAGCTGAAATTCCAGCAGCAGCAGAAACTCCCAGCACAGCAGTGAGCTGTGTTACAGACCAGGGCACAGCCAGTCCCCTCACACCTCTGCCAGGAGAGCAGGTGACACCACTCAGGTTATCAACTGACAGCACTAAAAACTGCACCAATACTGAAATCTTAAGTTAAATTACTTTGGAGCAGCTTTGTCTCCACAGTGATGCTGGACAATCACTTAAAAACAGTTATGCACTTTTTTTTTTAAAGTTTTTGTCCCTTATTTCAGTTTTGCCGTAGCTTTTTTCATCTCTAAATTTAACCCAGCTCATTGTCTGTTCAACTTTCAAGACATACAAGAAACATAGAGGAGCTGGAGAGCTTTAGTTGGCCAGAGACAGCATGAAGCAGCTGTGAAAAGAAAATACAGGGTTAGGAACAGCTTTTTCAGCACAAACAAGAACCCTCACAATGCTCCATCTCCCTTGAAAGCAGCTGACCACAGATGTAGCTCTCCACAGGAAGCAGAGAAGCAGTAGAGAAAGGAGACTAAAAGTAAGAGTTTGCTGTTTATCTATAGGAGACAATCAGGAAAAAAAACCAACAAAATAAGAAGAAAACCTGGTTGAAATCCAGCAAATAAAGCAGAGAAAGGAAGAAGACAGACAGCTCCAAAGCCATCCGCCCTGCACGGGTGGAGAAAACGGTGCAAATCAAAGTTCGTCACTGGCCTAAGAACAAGTGCTGTCACTCTCCACACCCTCAGCAAGGCAAATTCCAGCAGTGAAAAGCCACCTCAGGCAGCCCCGTCGGAGGGAGAAGAGGAGAAAGCGGCAGGGCCTTGGCTGCGCTCGGTAAGGTCGAGAGCAGAGCTGCCCCTCTTCAATCGCCGGGAGACCAGACTGGGGCACCGCGGAGGGTGCTGCCCTGGATGACCAGAAAAATCACTCCCAGTGCGTTAAACTGGGCTTTTCCCTCATCCCGAGGGGGATAACAGCCCAGGAGCATCTCCGTCTCCAAAACAAACGCGGGGCCCGCCTGCCGCGGGTCTCCCACGGGGCCCGGCAAACACCCGCCCGGGGAGGGGCCCAGGGCACCCCCGGCCCTGCCGACGCTTCGCCCCCGCCCACCGCCAACCTGGGTCCCCCCGGATCCCGGCTCAGGCCGGGCCCTCCACCTCGGGGCCCTCCCCGCTCCCCCGGGCGCCTCCCGAGCCCTGCAGGCCCCGCCGGGCCGGGGGCTCCGCGCTGCCCCCGCCGGGCCGGGCCGGGGCTCCCCCGGCGTTACCTCCGCTCCCCACACCGGGCGGCGCGTTCTTTACGCCGCTTTTGCGACGGCCGCAAAGGAGGCGGCGGCAGCGCGCGCTCGGGGCGGGGCCGGGGCGGCGCGAGGACGGCGCGGGAGCGGCTGAGGTGAAGGGGGGGGAACGGGGGGACCCGAACCCCAAACCCGCCCTGCTCTCACCCCTGTCACCCCCCGAGAGACGCTCCGTGAGGTGAAGGGGGGGAGAGAACGGGGGGACCCGAACCCCAAACCCGCCCTGCTCTCACCCCTGTCACCCCCCGAGAGACGCTCCGTGAGGTGAAGGGGGGGGAACGGGGGGACCTGAACCCCAAACCCGCCCTGCTCTCACCCCTGTCACCCCCCGAGAGACGCTCTAAACTCCCTTTTCCTCTCCCAGCCACCTCTGTCGCCCCCGGTCTCGCTCTTGGGGACCGCCCGGTGTTCCTGTCACCCCGTTACCGCCTCCGAGATCTTCTGTCACCCCTTCAGGGGCCCCCTTCATCCGCTTCAGCGACCTTGCGGTGTCCCTGTCACCCCGTCAGAGACACCCCTCCGAGACCCCTCGTCATCCCCTCAGAGACCCCCCAGCCTCAGTGACGCCATGGCCTCTGTCAGCCCTCATCATCCCTTAGGGATCCCCCGGTGTCCTCTCACCTCCTCCGTATCACCCCCACCCCACTGCAGCCCCCTCCGGCTGCCCTGCAGTCTCCACTGCCCTTCGGAACCCCAGGAACCTCAGGTGTCCTCCCTCCCTCTCCTGACAAATCCTCCTTATCCCCTTTGTGCCCTGTGCCAGCCCCAGTGACCACCGTCACTGTCCCCGCTGCCCAGTGACCACCATCACTGTCCCCGCTGCCCAGTGACCACCGTCACTTCCAGTAACTCCTCTGCTCCGAGGACCCCACTGAGCCCCTCTGCACCTTCATCTCTCTGCCTTCAGCCTCCCCTTTCTCCCCTTCATTCCCTTTCCCTCCCCTCCTAAACCTTCCTCCATCCTGCTTCCTTTTACCTTTCCTCTCTTACCTCCCCCAGCACCCGCACTGCCCCTGGGACCTTGCAGCGATTCCAGTCCCAGCTGTCCTGTGGGAATCTCCCGGTGCCTCTGCTCTGGGGACTCAGGTGTTTTTAGCTGAATCTGTGGTCAGGCAGGTGGGATTCACCAGTGCCTCTGACACAGCCCCTGGATCAGCTGGAGCACTTGGCCACTGTCAGAGTGTGCCAGGTGTCCCCAGCAGGCCTGGGGACATCCTGTGTCACAGTGTCCTGGGCCTGGCACTGTTTGGGTTGGCTCCAGGCCATGTTCTGCCTTCCCAGCCAGGGAACAGGAGCAAGGCCAGAACATGGAGACCCCTTGGAAGCTGCCCCCAAGACTGAAAGATTTCGTGGCAACGTTTTTGGTGTCTGTACTGAGAAAACACTCAAAACACCAGTGTGTAGCAGGGACAGCAGGGGTGACACATCTTTATGTCAGCTCTGGGCCCCTCCTGACCAGAGGGACATTGAGGGGCTGCAGCGTGTTCAGGGCAGGGAATGGAGCTGGGGAAGGGGCTGGAGCACCAGGAGGGGCTGGGGAGCATCTGGGGGGCTCAGCCTGGAGAAAAGGAGGCTCAAGGGGGGACCTTCTGGCTCTGCACAACTCCCTGACAGGAGGGGACAGCCAGGATGGGGTTGTGCTCTGCTGCCAGGGAACAAGGGACAGGACAGGAGGAAATGGCATCAAGCTGTGCCAGGAGAAGTTCAGGTTGGATATTGGGGAAAATTTCTTCCTGAAAAGAGTTGTCCAGCACTGGCACAGGCTGTCCAGGGCAGAGGTGGAGTCACCATCCCTGGAGGGATTTAAAAGCTGTGGATATAGCACCTGGGATGTGGTTTAGTGGTGGCTTTGGCAGTGCCAGGTGAACAGGTAGACTTGATGATGTTTTTAAGGGTTTTTCAAACTTAAATGACCCAATGATACTCAGGTTGCTCCAGCCCCTCTCCAGCTATGTATTTAGCATTGCACCAGCAGGACATTGGGATTTGTGTCCACAATGAGATGGGAAATGTTCTGTTCCTTTTCTTAGGTGAAAGCCATGGTCTTAAGCATTAAGCATGGCTTTAGTTGCATTCACTTCATCTCTTGAAAAGCTCTTCAATTCAAGTTAAATGGTTGTGTGTACAACTCCTAAAGTCAAAGAGCCTTAAACACCAGTTTTTCTTCATTTCTACCTCCCCACCACAAGCTTCACTCCTTAAACCTCTTGGAATGCAGGAAAAACATCATGGGGCAAGCCAACAGTCTAATCTTGTGTCCAGTCAGCAGCAGTGACTAACAGAAGGTGCTAAGAACAAACAAGGCAAGAGGTACAGAAGTACTTCACATCTTGTTTATTTTCCTTTATATCTCAGAGAGTCAGAAAAATGAAGCAAACGTGGAGCTTCAGCAGAAAAATTACCTTGGATTCCCCTTAAGTGACATGTCCTCTGATGCCCTTTTTCTCAGGTATGTGGAATGTGGTTGGTTGGTTGGTTGGTTGGTTGGTTGGTTTGCAGGGGAAAATCTGTTAGCTCAGAAATAAAATTAAGGCACTATGAATATTTAAATGTGAAAGGAGAAGTATATTCAGACTGACTGCTTGGAGCTGGGAATTACATACCCAGGCACAGAACATTTATAACAGAGAAAGTAATGCAAAATCTGCATTTCTCTTTCAAATTCCAAATTTACTCATACTGGAGATGAGATTGTGAAGTTACAGTCATTACTGCATTGCAGTCTTAAAATCATGATCAGATGGCAAACTTTATATTTAGCTTAAAAACAGGCAAGAAATCAGGCCACTTGAATTCTGTCAGTCTGTTCTTCCTCACTACATATCCTGTTAAACACCTTTACCTGCCACCAGTCAGATTTCTCACAAGCAGCTGAACCTTCACCTCTAAAAGGCTGTAGTTGTCCATTCTGTGCAAGGGTTGTGAAGGTTGACGAGCCCTGGTCTCTCACAAGATTCACCCACTTGTTCTAACTTCTTTCTTGCCATGAGACTTTGGTCCTTCCGCTTTCTTCCTTTTCTCTTCCTCCTTTCCTCCAGCCTTTCCACCCCAGGCCATGCCCTTCTAAAACCTATCAGTGTTGTAGTTCCTTTTAATTTGTTTCAACATTATTTTGCTTTTCTCACATACAGGATAGGCCAGGTTGGACAGGGCTTGGAGCAGCCTGGGACAGGGGAAGGTGTCTGTGTCCATGGCAGGGGGTGGAACAAGGTGGGGTTTGAAGTCCCTGCCAGCCCTGGGACTCTGTGACATATGTTGAGTCACACAGTCTGACAGGGAATAATTGAGGGCAGGTATTAAAGTAATTTTGTGTCATTTCCTCCACATCAACCCAGCTAAGTGTTAATAGAAGCTGGAGGCTCCACCACAGCCACCATTAGCTGCAGTGTCAATACAGGGACATGCTCTCTGTCAGCTGTGACACAAGGCTGAGAAGAAAATGGAGTCACTCACAGGGATCCATTTGATCCCCTTGATCACTTATTTATGATTTCTTCTGTCAAGTCAGTGTTCACTTTGGGTTTGCAGGAGAGGACTGAGAGCGACATCAAACTGCTGAATGGGAAGCAGCCTGCCTCAAGGAAAGAAAATCTTCGGAGTCCTTGTAGTAAAATCCTCGTTAACTTTTGGAAATCTCAGTAAACCCTTGAGAACTCTCAGTAAACCCTTGAGAACTCAGTAAATTTGAGAATCTCAGTAAATATTTGAGAACTCTTAGTAAACCTTTGCATTTGTTTCTTCACAGTGTCTGGAGGCAGAAGCCAGCCCTGAAATGTGGTGGTTCCAGCAAGGCCTCTCGTTCCTGCCCGTGGCTCTGGTGGTGTGGTCAGCAGCATCGTTTGTGTTTTCCTACATCACTGCAATTGTCCTGCACCACGTTGACCCTTTGGTGCCCTACATCAGGTCAGTGATGTCCACCCTGTGTCAGAGCACTGAACTGACCCCACTCCTGGGAATTCTTCCCAATTCCAGACTTAGATAGCAGTTCTTACCCAACAGCTCCAGTTCTGAAGTTGCATTACATTTATAGTTAGAGGTGATATTAAACTGACAGAGCAGAAATTCAGGTTAATTGTTAGGAGGAAATTCCTTCCCTGTGAGGATGCTGAGGCCCTGGCACAGGTTGCCCAGAGAAGCTGTGGTTGCCCCATGCCTTGAAAATGTCCAAGGCCAGGTTGGAGCAAGCTGAGATGGTGGAAGGTTGGAATGAAATAGTTGAGATGAGCTTAAAAGTCCCTCCCAACCCAACCCATTCTGGGATTTGTGTGTTACTCTATTTAAACATGTCTGGTTTTGTGCAAAGCTCTAAGCTTCAGCTCTATCAACATTCCCTTAACATTATGATGAACAAGGGAACTGGAGCTGCCTCACCACACCCCTGCTCAGAGTGAAGCCACTCACTGACACCAGGTTTGTTGCACAATCCATACCAAAATCTACATTGCCAACTTTATTCCATCAAGGCTGATATGTATAACTCAAGCTTTGCTCTTTCAGTTTTCCATATTCTTCATTTTTCCAGTTTTAATCCTTTTTATTCACCTTTAATGGCATCAAGATCGCTATGAAAGGATCAGTTATTCTGAGTGTGATCATTCCCTGCACCAGGGCTAGCTTGTCTTTACCATGGAGATTTCTACAGCTCTAAAACCAGCACAGCATAGTTTGAATAATGAAAAATTCAGTGAAAAACATCTGGGAGGGGCTTTTTTTACAAGAAATAAGTAAAGTTGTGTTGAAGTATTTATAATATAAATACAGATATAAATAATATAGGATATGTATCACTCCATTTGTCTTTTCCAGTGATACAGGGACAATACCACCTGAAAGATGCTTATTTGGGATCATGTTAAATGTTTCAACCTTCTTGGGTGAGTACAGAAAGCTGGCCTTGGTGAGCTGTAGGCAGTTCTGGAATGCAACACCTTTAAACAAGTTCACTTCCTTCTCCAGATCACGAAACAGCCCGGAACTCTTACTCAAAAACTAAATACTGAACAATAAATCTCAATTTTCTTAAGCAATTCAAAGTGTGTATCAGGGATGTTATCCAGGAATTGCCAACGTGGCAATTGCAGATTCCAGAAGGGCAAAAAGTGCATTAAAAAAACTAACAGAAAAGTAAAAGCAATAAAAATGCAAATTCAAGGCAGTCGCCTTACCTGTGCTGCAACAATGGAGGGAGGGAAAACAACCTAATATGGCTTTTAAATGAAATAGATCAGAAAAATTTATTAACTTGACTTGTTTGCCATTATATTATTTCAATTTTCTCTTCCAGCCTTTCAGCTTTCCTATTTCACTGTGCCCTAAAAAAATTATTGTATTGTAAGAGTTGCCTCTGTTACTCAGCATCTTCCCAGGTAAACAAGGACACTGCTTCCTGGCAGGAATCTCACTGCCTGTGGCTCTCTTGGCAGGGATGGCCACCATGTACGTCCGCTACAAACAAGTGTCTGCCCTGAGCCCGGGAAACCCCAGGATCCTCAGGCTGAATAAGCTGGGCCTCACCCTGGGATGGATGAGCTGCTTTGGACTCTGCATTATTGCCAATTTCCAGGTTTGTGCTCTGCTCCTGCCACAGCTGTGTCTGTTCTGAGATATCTGCTAAACTGGGGATTTACAGAAAGCAACTTTCCATGGCAAAGTGCTTTTTTTGTCAAATTCTCTACAGAGAATTAAAAAATACAGGGTTTGGCTTATAATTTGTTAGTTATTCCTTATTTGCTTTGGGACTTGTGAGCAGCTGTTCATGACATTTCAAAACATTCCTATCCACCAAGCACTGCAGAAGCCACACTTGGATCTCCTTCCAGGCAGGTTGAAAGCCTGAGGTCCAGGTTGAAAGCCCACCACTGTGACTCAGGAGAATGAGGGAGGTATCAAATAGTAAAAACTTGTTACAACTAGAAGTAAAGCCAACAAAACCACCCAACCCCACAAGCCCAGCTCTGGAAAACCTGCCCTCTCAGGTAGATTTTCCTTCAAACCTTCTCAAATTCTTGAAAATTCTGCAACATGAATTCTTCTGAGTTTCTCCATTCCAGGTCTCTATTTTTTTTTTTTTCCCCAATACTTTCCACTCCAAAATAACCAAATCTGATATTCTCACCCATCAGACCATGAGCAGGTCCCAGTCATTTGGTTTATTTGCCTGGTGATTATATAATTGCCAGCCTTATTACATTAATTACCTGATGGATTTTGGGGCTCTGTTGTGGTGCCTGTAGCCACCACAGGCTGTGGTGTCACCTTGGGCTGCTGCTGGATTAGGGACAGGGAAAACCAAAGAGGAAAAGCTGATGGGAAGCTCCACCTTTTCCCTAGCACAGCTTCTCAGGTGCTTCAGCTGCCCCTGTCTTAGAAACCTCAGCACTCTCTTTTTAGGCATCTTTTCTTTTGGAGGTCTCAATGTATTTACTATTTTCTAGAGCCCTCAGAGGCTCCCATTCCACACCCACCCAGAAGAATCCTCCAGGCTCTGCTCAACTCCATGATTTCCCTCCACTGCCCTCAAGAAAGGTTTTTTCTACTTTCTTTGTGTTTCACAGCAATCAAAACCCAGGAGGTGCATGTTAATTTGATAACAGTTCGTGTTTCATTTAATCTTGAGCAAAACAAAAGTTGGAAGTGATGCACCTGCATATTGCCCTGAAATCCACTAGTGATTGAAGACCCCAAAGTGTGAAAATGAGAATTTCTCTTTGCTGACACCTCCTTGCACAGCACATGATTGTGGAGCACGCACCTTTGCAACCTGCTTATTTCTTAAATAGAAATTCTCACTGGATGCAGCACTTAAAATTCATTTGTCCACAGAAAGTTCCCAAGGAAAGGCTTGATCTTAAGAGTTACACAGTGAGATACACAGAGAACCTCATGTTTTAGGGCAAAAACATTGCTCTATTGGGGTACAGGAGGCTGCCAGCCCTTGCCTTGTGCTACAGGTCTGATGACACTTTTTGTTCCCTGTCTCTGGCTCATGTGCTGAGCTGGTGATGAGAGGAAAGGGCTGGACACACGTGACTTTCCACACACATATTTTTTAATAATAAATTTTTAGTTGGGTTGGGTTTTTTTTTTAATATCTCCTGGTTTTGGTTGTTTTTGCTATTTGCTATTTGACTCTTGGTTCCCCTGGTGGTATTTTTAAGTATTGCTGCTTAATTGAACCTTGTCCCCTCAGAGTATTCAAAGATACTAATCTGACAAACAATCTTTATTCAAGCATTCAGAGAAATTCAAAACCTCATTATTCTTAATCCAAAATTGTGTACTAGAATCATGTTGTGTCTGTCCTGTACTACATTATCTTTCATAGATGCACAGGTTCTTGGGGTAGAAATTCCCATTCCCTGACTACCTGCAGGGATTCTCTCACCCAATTCCTGTGCTATTGTCCATTCATGAGAAGAGCTCTCACAAATTCCTGCACTGAAGGTACAGCTGTGACCTGTAACTTCACCAAAATTCCAGAGGCTGGCAGGTTTTGGCTTCCAGACATCTCCCAGTGGGGCTTCCAAGAAAAGTCTGATGAGGACTGGCACAGTCCAGAGCTGCTTAGCTCGGGGTGGGAGAAGGTCACTGAGGGGTGGGTGCCAGATGTTTACAGAAGAAAATGAAACCAGGTTCTCACAGGCAACACTTTCCCCAGAAATGCATCCTGTACTACATCCACGTGCTGGGAGCCTGCCTGACCTTTGGGGTGGGCTCCATTTACATGCTGGTTCAGACCATCCTGTCCTACCTGATGCAGCCAGAACTTCACAGCAAAGACATCTTCTGGGCCCGCCTGGCTGTGTTCCTGTGGAGCTCTTCCAGCATCCTGAGCAGTATCCTTTGCATCAACACCAAAACCCAGCAGCCTCCACAGCATTTACACCTGCTTGAACTGATCCACCACTGTGTGCCACAAGGGGCCTGTCATCCTTGATTCTAGAGCCTGTAGTGTTCTGTATTCCAGCCTGGGAATTTCAGGGAAAATGGTTAATCCCTTTAATACTTTTAATATCCCCCATGGATATTAAAAAATAAATAGTAAGAGGGGTGGTTACTACCCTTTCTCCTCCCCTTTCCTACTGCACACCAGAGACTGAAAATAGGAAAAATAAGAGTTTATGCCCAAGAGGTCTGACTAAATTAAGAAATGTGAAGCCAAAGGGAATTGTGCTTAAGGGATGGGTGTTTTCAATGGGGGAAAAAACAGGTAAGAAATAAGTGTGTTCCTGAGACAGGAGTGGTGAAGAGTGTTAAGAGTTGGATACAGCTGAAAAAGAAACCCAGAATGTAGCACAAGAGGAAATACTCTACAGACCATGTGGAACAGGGCTGGCTGTTCCAGCTGGCTGCAGAGCAGGGATGATGTGCTGGCACTTGCCAGAGAGACAAGTCTGGAGCACATCTCAAGGGTGAGTCTGGGGACTTTGACCTCTGATCTCCTCCCTGCCCATCCTCCAGTTCAAAAGACAAGATATTTCTGACTGGCATTCCCTACCACCTTCTCTCACCATCAGAATCCATCACCCTTTTTAGCTCTGGATTCCAAATGCTGGAAGCAGCTGTGGGGTTTAGAGAAAGAGGGAAACACAGAATGGTTTGGGTTGAAGGGACCTTCTAGTCCTGCCCTTTTACAGTGAGAATCCATTCCCATTTATCCATATATTCATATAAAAAATGTGGGCAAACCCACTCAGAAACAGAGGCCTTTTTCCTCTCCTGAATCATTGAAGCAGTCAAGAAACTGCACTAGAACAGTTCCCCTGCTCAGCACAATGGACTTGAACATTGGATTTAAAAATTAAACTCAGTTTTTGTCAAACAGGACACCACCACCAAATCTCCTGAATTCCAGAGACACAAGTTGCAAAACCCATTTATAGAACACTGTCCCACCTGCAGCTGTGTCCTGGCCACTGATTTAATCCCCACCAATCCCACTCATTTCCAGGCTGGCAGCCAATACCAACACTAAACCGTATGTCCCATTTCCCAAGGCTGGAGAATCTCGCTGGGCTCCCATCCTTGCTGCTGCAGGAGTGTAGAATCTGTAGGAGTCAGAGGAGCAGGGACTGAGCTCAGGCTTGTTATCCATAATGTAAATAAGGACCCTCACCTGCTGAGGGGCCTTGGCAGACAGCAGGGAAATCACCTAAGAAACTTGGAGAATTGTTGTATTTAACATAAACTTTTGGTATTAATAAACAAGATTTTCAGCTTTGAATAGGGAGGAACCAAACTAGGGGGAAACTAAAATATGTTCTATGAACAATATGATCTGCTGTAAGTTATGCTCCTCTTACAGATGCCAGCAGCCCACAAACCTCAAATCTGTAGAGGTTTTTGTGTCAGTGTAGTCTAACCAAAATTATAGGGAAGTTGTAGAAATAATGATGTGCATGTAGATAACAACAAAAGGGGAAGAAAAGGGAGATTATTGTTCTAAATTAACAACTCATATTGTAATAAGGGAAAGATGGGGAAAGGGAGAAGTCTGTGGCCTTGGGTTAAACGATTGTAACAGGTTCTGGAAGAAAGAAGGAAATGTATTTTGTGTCAGCTCTGGGGTCACAGGCACTGCTGGGACACCTCCAGTCCTGGGGACAGCTCTGGGCCCCTCCTGACCAGAGGGACATTGAGGGGCTGCAGCGTGTCCAGGGCAGGGAATGGAGCTGGGGAAGGGGCTGGAGCACCAGGAGGGGCTGAGGGAGCTGGAAAGGGGCTCAGCCTGGAGAAAAGGAGGCTCAGGGGAACCTTCTGGCTCTGCACAACTCCCTGCCAGGAGGGGACAGCCAGGGTGGGGTCAGGCTCTGCTCCCAGGGAACAGGGACAGGACAGGAGGAAACAGCATCAAGCTGTGCCAGGAGAAGTTCAGGTTGGATATTGGGGAAAAGTTCTTCCTAGAAAGGGTGGTCAGGCTCTGGCACAACTGCCCAGGGCAGAGGTGGAGTCACCATCCCTGGAGAAATTTAAAAGGCATGTGGATGTGGCACCTGGGGACATGGGTTTGTGGTGGCCTTGGGGAACAATTGGACTCAACCTCAGAGATCTTTTCCAACCTGAACAATCCTCTGAATCTATGAAAATACTCCTGGTCCTGTGGTGGAGTGTAACAGCACAACTGCCAGCCCAGAGCAAGGCAGTTGATGACCCACTGTAATGGGCAGGGGGGGAATGGGAACCGGTTACTTTTATATCACAACAATTAAAATCTTCCCAGTGCAACAGGAACTCTGGCAGATAATAAACAGCTCCTAGAGCTGTCCAGTTCAGTTAGCAGAAAATTGGGTGTCTGAGGTCCAGTTAGTAATCAGAACTCCTAAACTACTCATGTCCATTTTCTAATAAGCTTTCTGGGTTCTTAAGGCCATATTTGTGCCAGGAGGTACAGCCTTGTTCACCACCAAAATTAATCTTTTGCATCCGGAGGCTCTTGATATTTAAGTTCATTAACCACTGAAGAAGTTAATTTCTTAATCCTGAAATGAAATGAGATGAAAATCAGGTTGTCTATAAATTAATGATCGGAGTTGTTGTGTTGCAGGAGCACTTTTTTGGGTACCTTCCCTCTGTAAGATGTTGAAAAAGTGACATCAAACACTCCAGAAGGATCCAGGTCTTGGATTAAATGGGAGATCATTGTCACATGGGGTGAAATCCAAAGCACTTCTCAAACCTTGACTAAGAGGGAAACAGAAAAGCCAAAAATCCTCTTTGCTGCAGGTGATACAGAATTCCAACCTGTGGCCCACAGCAAGAATGCAAGGTATTTGAGACATTGAAAAGCCATCAGAGAAAGAGAACTAGACTCTTTACTAGAGTGGGAAATACCAGTAAAATTAAATTAAAATGCTCAGTAAGTGCTCACATCTGATCATAGCTTAAACATTTCAGTGAGAGCACTGTGTTTGATCAAGAGGCAGCTTACAGAGAACAGAAATAATGAATTTAGGTTCAAAGTAACTTTTTCACGTGACAATAACCAGTGGGTTGGGACAAGCCACGGGTTGAAGGGCACGGTGTGAACAGCCCATGGCAGCATTTCTGCTCCTCAGGCTGAGACCTCACAGCCTCAGCTTGACACAGTCTGCAAGTTCTGTGTTCCTCATCTTTAGCCTTGAATCTTCCTTAACCTCTTCCCTCAGTGTTTGTGTCCTCGGTTGTGTTGTACAGCGGCCTTTATGGACAGAACCTGGTGCAGAAGCTGCACTGGGAGCCCCAGGAAAGAGTAAGTGATTGCAGGGTGGAATGGAGATCAAGTCCAGCTGGATTTGGAGGGACAGGTGGGAGCTCACAACACAGACTGGGGTGGGAGAGGAGAGAGCTGTACCAGTCAAACCAGCCAGCAGCTCCTTGGAATGATGGGATCCCAGGCTGGGGTGGGTTGGGAGGGACCTTAAAGCCCATCCAGTCCCACTCCTTGCCATAGGCAACTTGGACTTCCAGGGATGGAGCAGCTACAGCTGCTCTGTGCAGCCTGTACCAGCACTTGCTGAAGTTCTAATCTCACAAAACTGTTGGATCTTCAAGTGTAACTCTGTATTTATACCCTCTGCATCTTGAGGAGGGCCTCAAACCTCTCTACTCGGTTAATTGAGCTCTGGATTGAGCCTTTTGCAGGTGGGTATTAAATTCCCAGTGGGCATCATCCCAGTTGGAGCAGGTGTTGTTCTGGTCATTCTCATTCCTCAGCATTCCATCATTGGAGACTCCAGATACAATAAGGGATTTAGGTCTCCAGTGGGAATAGTTGTAGTTGCAGGATCTCATGGGAGATCACAAGTCACTTGCCATCCTTGTGCCACTGCAGGTTCCAGAGCAGTTTTCACATGATCCTTTCCCCTCTAACACAGGGCTACACCCCCCACATCATCAGCACAGTCTCTGAGTGGTCGCTGGCATTCTCCTTCCTCAGCTTCTTCCTCACCTACATCCGTGACTTCCAGGTAAAACAAAGTTAATGTTCTCTGTTTCTGAGGAGCCCAGTGTGGTGCAGATGGGCAGCCTTAGATTTTATGGGATCATGGAATCATTTTGGTTTAAGGTGATGGAGTCCAGCCATTAACCCAGCATGGGTCAGTCACCAGGGCTGGAGACCCATGAGCAGCTCTAAGTGACCCCCACAGTCTGTCTCTGCTGTGTTATCACAGCTCCAGCATCAGGCTGGCTTTAACTGGCCTTGACTGGCCCTGCCTGGCTTCACTTCCAGCCCAGTCACAGCCACAGGGGCCTTTTCCTCCAGGACAAGGCAAATGACGGAGCCAGTCCATAGCACAGCTAGGAGCCAGGCACGTGGTTCTGAGCTGAGCTGTTGGTGTTGCCAAAAATCTTTGGTGTTTCCTCTGGCCACTGAAGTTCCTAGTGCCAAGGCAGCGAGGGAGCCACTCACAGGGACTCCCTTTGTTTCCCTCCACAGAAAATCTCCCTGCAAGCCATGGTCAGCCTGCAGGGCCAGACCCTGCACGAGAGCCCAGGGAGCTTCAGGGCAGAGGAGCAGGCGCTGCTCATAGCAGGGAGCATCTGATAGATGAAGAGAACTCAGGAATTTAATAGCAATAACAGCTGTTATTTCTAAACATTTATTTTATGTTTAAAAAAGTATGAAGTGATTGTCTTGTAGTTCATCTCAAGGGCTTTGCTATTAACCCACAGAAATGCAAATGTTACCGGTACTGTGAATGAGTCTGTGACATTTCTACATTTTCCAATGTCATGAAGGATTAAATGAAGGTTATTAATGAGTTGTGTCTCCTTGTCTCTTCCTCCACACCCAGGTTCACCTCTCTCACCCTCCTCTCTCCAGTGCTCCTCAGCCCAAATCCTTTTGGGTGGCGGAGCCTCCGGCCTCACCTCTGCTCCCCTGGGCCCAGGGGGCCGATCCATACCCTGCACTTAGGGCCAGATGGGATGGACCCAAAGCCACCCCATCCTTTGAGCAGCCCATAGGGAAACACCTCTGCTCTCAGGGAACAGGGACAGGACAAGAGGAAACAGCATCAGGTTGTACCAGGAAAGTTTCAGGTTGGACATCCAGAGGAATTTCTTCCTGGAAGGGGATTCCCAGGGAGATGATGCAGTCGCCATCCCTGGAGGTGTTGAAGGAGTTCCTGGACGTGGCACCCAGTGCTCTGGGCTGAGTGACAAAGTGGGTATTCGTCACAGGTTGGACTTGATGACCTTGGAGGGCTTTTCCAACCTTAAAGGTTTTGGGATTCTGTGATTGTCCTGCTGTGGATGGTTCTTCCTTCTCCCAGTCCCTGCCTTTGCCTCTGCAACTCTGGTGGTATAATTGGGTCACTTCCCAGTGAAGACTGAGGCACAAACGCTGAGAATCTCAGTCTTCTCCATGTCCTGGGTAAGCAGGTGTCCCGTTCCTTCTGGAGAGGGCCCATACTGTCCCATCTTCCTTTTATCACCAGTGTACCTGTAGAAGATTTTCTGTTGCCCTTGATGTCCCTGGCCAGATTTAACTCCATCAGGGCTTCAAGTTTCCTAATCTGATCCCTCGCTGCTCAGACAATCCCTCTGTATTCCTCCCAGGCTGCCTGTCCTTGCTTCCACTCTCTCTGAGTTTGTCCAGGAGCTCCTTGTTCACCCTCAGAGGCCTCCTGGAGTTTTTGTCCAACTTCCTCGTGCTTAGGATACATCGCTCCTGGGCTTGGAGGTGATCCTTAAATATCAACCAGCTCTCCTGGGTCCCTCTTCCCTCCAAGGCTTTATCCCATGAGACTCAACCGAGCAGATCCCTGAGGTGACACCCTGAATCCCAGGGATCACTGTGCTCTCCTTGTTGCCCTGAGGATCCTGAATCCACCATTCCATGTTCGCTCAGCCCAGGCTGCCCTTGAGCTTCTCTTTCCCCACCAGGTCTTCCCTGCTGGTGAGCACAAGAATTTATCCTCAGTGCATTCCAGAACCTCCTGGATCAATTATGCTCTGCTGTGTGCTGAACATGACACTGCTGCTGTGCAGAGCTAGATCTGATGGGTGTTCCTGGTACAGCCCATAAAAACCACCCCCAGGTGGCTTCCTGGGGTGCACCCAGCAATGCCCAGATCTGGGTCAGTGCTGGGCTTGGCCACCTCAGGTTTACGGTCAGACTTGATAATCTTGAGGGTCTTTTCCAATCTAAATGAGCCAATGATTCTGTCTGGGACAGACCTCTGGGAAGGTTTGTGCCTCACACAGAAGTTCTGAAGCTGTGGTGGGTCTCCAGTACAGACAGGCAGAGGGACAGCCCTGGCCAGGGACTCCAAGGCACCAGGTGTGGCTGATGGTAACAACTTGCACCATCTTCCTGATCTGTTCTGTCCAGCACTCACTGCCACCTCTGCTCTTTGGACTCTGAAATTCCTAAAAGGTCCACCACCAATTATTCCCAGGAATTTGCTTGAAGTAAGTTGTAATTCAGATCCTAAATCCATGGATTTTGTATGTACTCAGCACAGCAATCCCAGTGTGTCACACCTTCCTGCCAGCCTGGCCTGCATTCAGGGATGGTCCCCTTCACTCCTGGGGTGACAGCCAGCATTCCCAGAACTCTGATTCTTGTCACAGACTCGTCATGAATCGCAGGAGTTCAGGGATGAACAGGGCAGCAAAATCCTGTGCTATGGACAGGATGAGGAGCAGCTCCAACAGCCTCAAGGTCCTTGGCTGTCAGAAGCCCCTTTGCTCCTCTTGGCACAACTTTCCCCCATCGACACATCAGGAGGCTTCTCCTGGCTCTCAGTGATCCCTCCAACCTTGCACTCACATTCCAAGGAAGATCTCTCTCTTCCACACTTGGTTTCACTCTGTTTTTCTGAACTGAACCAGGTGTTTTCCATCACTACATTGGACAACCAAATCCTGGTCACGTTTCTTCAAAACTTTGTAGTGAGGATTCTTCCCCAACTTCTGAGTATTTTATTTCTCTACAAAAAACTCAGGCAAATGGACTGCTTAGTCAGGGAAAAGAGGTTCTGGGAGAAAGAAGACGGTGCATTGTAGAACATCAATGCTGGAATCCTCCAGTGAAACAAGAGGATAAGACAACTCAGCTTCATTACTTCTTGAGATCATTGTAAAAGAGAGGAAAGACACTTGTTAGAGAACAGTGAGCAAAATCTGTTGGAAGAGTATCTTCTGCAGGTGATTGCAACACCAGACATGACACGAGGCTGCCTCCGTGCCCTTCCCAATTCCCACTTCATCCTTTCAGGTGGGATGGAGTCAATGTCCTTCACAGTAGCCCCAGGTGACGCCGTGTTTGGGATTTGAGGAGACTGCTGATCACACACCTGTTTTGAGGACAGCTCCCACAACAGCCGGGTTTTCTCCTTCTCTCGCTGTGCACCCCCTAGCAGGCTCAGGATGGACAGGAATTTGGGGATGTACAAGGAACTGGGAACAGACACAGCCTGGGCAGTCTTCCCAGACTGATCAAAGGGATATTCCGTGCCACAGGAGGCCATGCTCAGCAAATAAAAGCTTTATGAAAGCAGGAGGATGGAACAACATTTCTGGTCACAGCATTTGTCTTCCAAGTGAATAGTGCACACAGAGACCCTGAAAATGGCTGATCTTCTGCCTGCTGACAGGATGTGGTGACTGAATTCTTGATTTTACTTCTTGTGTAAGCAGCTTTTTGCTTGACCTGTTAAACTGCTTTTATCTTCACCCACAGTTCCATTCTTCCATTTTCCCCCATCCCACAGGAGGGGAGCGAGTGGAGCACGTGGGTGTCTGTCCCAGAACACCCATTCCATACACAGTGAGCCCATGGATGCCCACAGTACCACCCTGACTTGCTTGTTCCACCACACTTCCCTCCTACCAAGTACCCTCAATCACTGCAGACTTTATTTCCATTATTTACCCTCCCTCCTCACCCACCACTGTGCATCTGGTCCATCACCTTGGTCCAGCTCAAGCTTTTCCTGCTCCTGGAAGTGTCACAGGCTGGGCTGGACAGGGCTTGGAGCAACCTGGGCTAGTGGAAGGTACCCATGGCAGGGAGTGGAATGAGATGAGCTGTAAAAGTCCCTTATACCCCAAAGCCTTCTCTGATTCTGTGATTCTTCAGAGCAGGAACTTCTTTCTTCCCTTGTAAAAACCTCTCCTGCTTCTCCAATCCACTGGAATTTTTCCCACTGTCAAAAATTATATAAACAAGGAATTTGGGACTAAGCTCTCTAAGAAACATCCATCCAACACCAAAACCCTATAGATAAACTGGGCATCCACGGGATAATAAATGAAAACCCTGCAGATGAAAATTTGACTAAAATTAAACAAAATAAGAATAAAAACAAAAGCAAAGACAGTAAAAAAGCCTCCTGTGAACACAAATCCGCAGCAGAGCTCTGCTGGGATCGGTGATGTTAAACATAAACATAAATAGACAAGAACAAGACAATCACAAACTCTGCTGGCAAAAAAAGTTATTAATTGGTGGAAGAGAAACTGAAAAACTGCAGAAGGAACCTGCAAGGATCAAAGACATGGACAACAGAGGACAAGGAAAAGTGTCCCTACACATACAACAGAGCATGTGGGAAAATACACACGGAGTTCTATAAAAATTAGGATGTAAAGACAGTCTGAGGGCACATCCCCTCCAACAAGGCAAACTAAGGTACCGTAAATGAAGGTGGGAAGAGACATGTTCAAACAGCAACAAATTAAAAGACACTCATTGAGGATTGTTAAAAATACCACCCAGGTATCAAGAAGTCTTTTAGCTTTGAGAAATTATTATTATTAACAGAATTCTGTTTAAAAAAAGTACATCTTGCAAAACAACCCCACTACCAAATTTCCACATTGCACAGCTGGAGCTGGCCATGGCCTTATAAAGGCTCACAATAATGACAGGGAGATCCATTAATCCAAACTGTCAAAGGGCTCCTCCTGCCTCTGTCTTCATCTGCAAAAGGTTTTGTATAAATACCTGCATTGTTACTGTCTACAGCCTAATTCCCAGCTCCTTTAAATAGCATTTATTAACAACTGACTGTTGACCTCTTCTGAAAACTGACAGTTCTCAGGAATTCAAAGTTCTCATGCAGTGAGAAACACAAACAAAAAAGTATCTACAACTAGGGTTTGCAATTTGCATTGGGGTTCTAAGAGCCAGGCTATGGAATTTGAAAGGGGAAAGTTTATTTCCTAAGACTAATACAGAACCCCTAGATTCAAAATATGGGGAATGGTAAAAATGTCTGTGCTCTTGGATCATGTCCCAGAAGTAGAATTTGATGGTCCAAGTCTCTTATTTCTGGCATTTAACAAAAACCTACAGTTCTCTAAATACACACAAATTTCATCTAGTTCTTCCATCTGCCAGAAATGTTCATTTAAG
This sequence comes from Poecile atricapillus, assembly GCF_030490865.1. Lineage (NCBI taxonomy): Eukaryota > Metazoa > Chordata > Aves > Passeriformes > Paridae > Poecile > Poecile atricapillus. The sequence continues at coordinate 7,289,621 of NC_081271.1, forward strand.
CAAGGGATCTCCTCCTGAAGTCCCTGAAGAGGTGATGCACGAGGCTGGGAGCACCAGGGCAGGGGTTTCAGCTCTGCTGCATTTCCCGGCGCATTTCCTCCAGCGCCGCCTCCCGCTCCCGCAGCAGCTGCTTCAGTCGCTTGATTTTCTCATCCCGGATTGTCTCATCCAGGTCTGGGGGAGCCACGGGGAAGGCGTCATCTCGGAAAGAACCTTCCAGAAGGGAAGCATCCTCTTCAGGAGTCACTAAAGCTGAAATGCCCGGGTGGGTGGTGTCACTGCTCCGGGGGAACGTGTCCTGCTCCGAGTCCCTCCCCGTGGGAGCAGCCGGCGGCGGCGAGGCTGCGGGAGGTGACACACTCCTGCTAAGTGCACTGCAACTCGAGCTGCTGACTTCTAAACTGGGACTTGTGGCTGATTTGATGGAAGTTCTCCTCCTCTTCCCACTGTCCAACAAAGGTGAAGATTTTATTTTCCTTCTCCTAGTCAAATCCTCTTCCAGATCCACAGCTATCTGCACAGTTAGAAAGAAGACAAAAATCACTTCTGTTAAACTTGGCATCAGCTTCATTATAACACCAAGTTCTCTAGGCACAAATAACAAGTTATTTGTTGCAAGTTTTTTTAAATTACTGCTTGGAAGAAGTTTCTTTCAGCAAAGGAACAAACATATTTCTGTGTTTGATGTTTTTCTAGCAAAGATTCCCAGTCAACAATTTCAGAATACTGATTTCCTTCCTCAGTCAACACTGCATGTCTCCCCATCCTGGGCACATCCATCCTCTCCTGTGGCTGTTTAAGTTAACACTACTGCAAGACAAAAACTTTCTAATTTGATGGGAAAATTCAGTGTAGAAGAATTCTTCATGTCTACATTTCCAAAACCTCAGTCTGAAGAGTAATGTCCATGATCAGACCAAATTCCTCCCAGATCTTTTATTATCTGACTCATGGAATCACATCCTGGTTTGAGTTGGAAGAGACCTTAAACCCCATTCCATTCCAGCCCCTGCCATGGGCAAGGATACCTTCCATGATACCAGGCTGCTCCAAGCTCCATCCAGCCTGGCCTTGGACACTTCTAAGGGATGGTTTCATGTTAAATTAATGGTAATGGCAATGGCAATATTATCAGCAGCCATGGATCTGCTCAATTATTAGCACAAAAGTAGTAAAATCTGAGAACATCTTTGATTGAGTGAAAATGTAGCTGAATGGAAATACTTGAATGGATAAAGTCCTTTCCACACATTAACTGAAGTTCTTCCTTCCAGAAGTACCCAACCAATGACAAAGTTTATAACAACATTTGTAATTCTAAAAATTGAACAGATCCAAAAGTAAATTTCTTTTAACAGATCCATTCCTCTGCCTGTGCCCACTGCACTGCTAGACAAACACAATCATCTGCAGAGGGTATAAAAATAAATCAGGATCCCGAGGTCTGGTCCCTATTCCAACAAGAACCATCACCACAGTAGTGGGGACAGTTTTCTCTAAAGCATTTGTTGTTCAAGTTTCCTCCATTTGAACCCAAAAACGAGGATAAAAATTCCTAGAGGGTGCTCGAGTCATCCAGAAATCTCAAACAAGTTCTAGGAACAATTCTCACAGAGATCACAACAGCTGCTGACTCTTCTGGTGAACTCAGAGGTGGGAGGCTCCAAACACCCCCAGCTCTGTACTGCCTAAACAGACGCTGCTTTCTGAGTGTATTTAGCACTGAAAAATCCCAGATACCTTTTTCTCTTTAACACATTCCTGATGATGATTCATTATTTCCACATCCAATGAGGATGAACTGCAAGAATCATTTTTCCTTTCCAAACTGTCACTGGAACAAACCCCTTCTTCTGGACTCTCACAGAAGGCCCTTAATGGTATTCTCGTAAGGTAAACTCTCTCCTCCTTAAAGAGACCAAATTTTTTCCTTAATTCCAAGAATTGTCTCCAGTGTTGCTTCTCCTGGTGTTTGATTTGAATAACCTTTCCCGGTGAATCCATTTTTTCACATTGGATCTGAAATACAGAAACAGCGAGAGAGCCATCAATCACTCCCTCATTCTCTCTCTCTACATATATATAAATAGATAAAATATATTAATATACAAAAAATAGCTACTAGAAGGACAGGTGAACATTTATTTTGTCTGCCATTCTCCAAGAGCTATGTTTAACACAGCTATCATTTAATGCAGATAAGCCAATTTTGATAAATTATATGCAAATTATTGTAGGTCTAGCACTCGTTATTTAACACCCCAAGTCCATTGTGGAACACCCAGAAAATGTCCAGACCAACCAGCAATCACAGAAGAAAAAAAAAAAAGAAGCAACAAGAGAATCACTTGTTCTACCCTTTCAAAGTAGCAAAGAAAGAAGAAGGAAGTGCAGGTCTTTACTGTCTTTACTCTGCAATCCAGGGGTTTGCAAATTCAGGGACAAGAACACCTAATTTGCTGAACTACTTCTCACCAAGGTTAAAGCAAATGCAAATGCTGACACTCAGCATCACACAACACTGAAGAAAATAAATTATATTTCAACCATTTTTTAGGTGAAAAACAATCAAAAAACTAGGTCTTACAGTCTGTTGCAGCAATTAAATGTCTAAAATTTGCAAGGATACACTCAGTTGACATTTCTGTTCTGCCTGGACAACACAAATTTCAGAATTATTTTTTTCTCTGAAGACAAAATCATCCTGGCCTCTGGAGCTACTAAAATCATGACCAATCCTGCATGGGGAGCTTGGGGATTGGAGGCTTACAACTTCTAATATATTTTCAACATTATGATCTTAAAAGAATATGTCAATGCAGCCATTAATGATCTCAAGAGTTCCTGATGTGGACCCAGGGGAGGGGAGGAAGGAAACACAGCTCCTGCCCACGGCTGTCAGAGCAAGCGGAGCCTGGAGCTGACAGTGCCACACCAGAGCTGTCTCTGGAGGACAAACTCAGCTCTTCCAACTTATTTTCCTTTTGTGAAGCCACAAACTTGTCCTTCACATCACCCCTGCAGCCCTAATGTTGTGCTGTGCACATGTGGCATCAACATCTAAGAGCCCAAACCATGAACAGCCTCCCTGCAGTTCATTTATTGCTGACCATTTATCCTGGGAGGAAATCAAAAGTCACCCTTCCTCTGTCCCTCTCTTTTTTATGCATTTCTCACATGCACAGTGCAAAATGATCGGGAAAAAGGCCTTTTATTGACTAGAACCAACCTTAGGGCAGCATTTCCAGGATACCTTGTTACAAGAATGTGTGAACTCATCAAGGGCCATTTTATCCACCTAAAACCAGGAGCACAGAACCACTGACGGACACTGAGGTGGCATGTTCATGATTTATTACCTTTGGCCATTCTTCACTGACAGCACATTCCTGCTTAGCCTGAGGTAGCACAGCTGCTCGTGGGGAATGACTCTTGTCTTTGCCATTCTGCCACACACTTTCCTGCATCCCTACTGCTGGAACTGGGATCACTCCACTGCAAGAAATGCTCTTGGTGAAGGGCAAATTCTGTCCCTGGATTACAGTGGGATCCTGCTGATCAGCACTTGGTATAAGCAGAGCTGCAGATGTGGATTTTAAGTCATTTTTTAAGCCAGCTGGTGATGAATTTTTGGAGACTGTACATGGGTTTGGGTCTTTCTGAGACAGCACCACTCCTTTGCTTTTTGACAACAGCAGATTCACCACTTTACTGGTTATTTTATTGACTTCAGTAGAATCAATTTGCTTGGGTGTCTCCGTTTTTGGTAAAGCATCAGAAGAGGAAGATGTTTGTTTGTCAGCCTGGGCTGACAGAACATCAGAGCCTCTTTTGGTCAATAAATAGATCTTCCCATTGTACATGACCAGAGCATTATCTTTCAAAGGTGTGATTTTGGTTTGGCTTCCACCAGGACCATTAGAACAGAGTGGCAAAATATTTGCAGTATTAACTTCTACATTCTTCATGTCTGACAAAGTTTTCAGGATCTTGGAAGCCACATTATTTGAAGACTTCACAGGGATAAGACAAGCTGCTGAGAGTGGGGCAGTTTCTTGCACGATCCATTTCATGGGAGTCTGCTGGCACTGCTGCCCCTCAGGTGTGACTGGCTCAGGAGAAGAGCCAGATCCCTTCTGGGCAGCTGTCACTACCAGTGTCTTTGAAACTTCCATGGCAGATTTGGGGCACAAGCTCTGCAAGCACTTGGGCAGGACTTGGGAGGTTTTCACGGTGTTCACGGGTGACACGTAAATCACCGTCGGCGTTTTTGTACCGTCGGCCCCTCCAGACACGTTGGTGGCTGCAGCTGCCAGGATTTTTTGCTGTATTGCAGGTGGCAAAAGAGATGCTGGGACAGACTTCACTTCTGCATCAGCTGGAATCTGGAGGTGGTGTCCGGAGGGCAGCACTGAAGATTTGACAGTCACTGGGAGGGATTTGGTGTTCACCACCATGTAGGTTGTGCTGCTCTGGTGAGAGGAGCTTGAGATGACCACGTTCTGCAAGGACACTCCATCCGTGGGCACACAGCTGCTCTGGGAGTTGACAGCTGCACTTGGAATCGAGCTTTCCTTTTCAGAACCTGCCCTAGCACTTTCCTGCTTGTCTAATGTCCTCCTAAGAACAATCTTTCCAGGATTAGGAGGCTGAAAAATAGGTATCTTAACAGATGAAGGTGCAGCAGTATTGCCAAGCTGTGTCTTAAAAGTAAGATGGACTGGGCTAGAAACATTTGCATTAGAATTATTTGGCATGGCTGGAGACTGAACTATTGGCACAAAGCTTCCAGAAGTTTTAGAAATGGGAAGCAATTTCAGAAGTTTTTTCCCATCTGGTCCCGTTGTCTGAACGACTCGGTACATACATCCTGCAATGCTTAACAAAGAAAAGGGAAAAGAGAAAAATGAAAGGCAGTGTAAGTGAACAAGCACAGGTACTTTAATTCACAAGCATTAGTGACCCCTACACCCAGGGCTGAAGCAAATTAACTCCTGGAAAATGCCTGAGCTAATCTTCAGGAGCTTCCTACTGGCCTACCTGGGTTTCCATTTCAGACCACCTCAGTCTGTCTGAAAATAGTATCCAACTTCTACACCCCAGAGTAGCAAGAAATGGCATCTCATTCAGATTAAAAACAAGTTAAAAGACCCCAGGAAACACCTCACATTACCTCTTCTTCCCCTCATGAGGCCTTTCATTATGAAAATGAAACCACTTCCTCCTGAATTCCCTGAAAAGCTTCATTTTTCCCTTTCCTACCTCCCTGTTACTATTTATATCCTTCCTGAGTGTTATGAACTATGAATTTAAGGAACACTTCAGGAAAATACAGGCAGAGTAGTTACATGGCAAGATGGAAGCAGAAATTACTTCAGACATAACAAAGAAATTTGGAAGCAGGATGCATTTATCGAGTGGGAAAGGCAGCTCCTGTGCCTCCACTGCACTTGCCCAGCCATTCTCGAGGCAGGTACAGAACACAGAGGTGCTTCATCTTCAAAAAGATGGAAAACCCTCAAATGTCACTGGATTATAAACATTTTTGAGACCAGAAGTCTAAGTCTGGGAAGGGAAAGACTTCAAAACCAAGGAGGAAGAAAGGGAAACAGCAGCAGGGACATCTGGAGAGAAAACAGAGATTTCTTGCAGGTGGAGGTAAGAACTCACCAAGAGACAGACAGACCTTACCAAAACACAAGTTAGCTGGGACTGCTCCAAATGCCAAGATTTTCTGAGTCCATGGCAAGACAAAGAACCTTTCCCATTCCAGGGGAGTTTGCCCAAAGCAGGCTCTTCTACAAAGAACTCCTGGACTCGGAGCAGCATCTATTGCCCAAAGCACTGCAGAGACAGCTGGGCAAACAGAGCTGCCCTCACTGAAAGAAGAGACCAAATCACTGGAAGTTGTTTCCCACCAGCGGATCCAGAGCGATTGAAAGGCAGAGCTGCCAACCCCACCTGGAGTCACCAAGAGCACCAGCTCCATTCCAGTGACTTCCCATGTCAGTAAATGCCTTGGGAACATGGACATGGGAGTTCTCCCAGTCCCATCCCAGTGACATCAGTGCTGTGTTCTGCTTTCCATCAGGTAGTTTTGAAACCAGCACTTTTTCTGTCTTTTCAGACTCAGCTTGGAGTGGTGCCGGGGTGAGCTCAGTCCTGCTCTTCACTCCCAAAGTCGGGCAGATGCTGCTGGGGGTCCCCTTCCCCTGGGCACTGACACAAATACCCCACTGCTGTCTGCCCAACGCACAAAGGCATCAGGCACACACAGCTTTCCTTGCTGTGACCCCAGAATCAACTCCCATACCTCGGATTTTGGTACAATGCCTCATTTCTGGTCACAATGTGTGAAAATGGAGATTTTTACGTGAGGTATCAGTGCAGTGGGCAGGAAATTCTGCAGTGCTTTTGTTTTTAAGGTACTGAAAATCAAAATATGGGCAATGACATGGTTCCTAACCATGTGTCATAACCATAAGCTGTCACTGGAGGGCTTAGGAGCAAAATGGAATTGGATGCTTTGGAATCAGAAACCAGAGTTGAGATGGACTAGCATGGACAGACAACAATCTGACAGAAAACAGTTTTGCTTAAACGAAGAGGAAGTAGAAATATTTGTGTGTTTGAACATAATTAAAGCAGAGAAAAGACTTCTGGAGCGCTTTAAACCTCCCAGCACTACTAACAATGCAAATGAGGAACAGCAGCAGCTCCTGGACCACACTTTGTTCTGTTCTTTGACTCTCAACACTTCTTTCATAACTCCATAATCTACAGCCTCAACTTTTTTTCTATAAATAAGAAGTAACTGCAAGTTGAGAAGGAATTTTTCAGCAAGTCCCACAAGTGTGAAAGTGCTGAAGAGAGAACGGGCACTTACCTGCACCCCAACTAACTAGGGCTGCAAACTGGAGCCAAGGGGCAGAAGAAACCTCCAAAGAGGCTCATTCCTCCACCTGTCAAAGCAAGGGGACACTTCTAACTTTTGGGCAAAAGGAGGAGGAGCAGATCAGAGGGAGATGAAGCAAGAAAAAGAGGGAGAGATGAACTGAAGATATATTTGCATCAATATTTTCCTCTGCCAGTTTCCAGTGCTCACCTCTTCATTCCACCTGGAATCACCATTCACCTCCATCTCAACAGACTTAAAAACTGGTTTTGACTGTGCTGCAAACAGGAACTTTAAAAGTAGATTGGGAGGGGAAGCACCAGTAAAAAAACCTCATTTGCCTGGATTTCAGGTCATTCTGATTTTAATGATTACAGAAGGCAATTGTAGCTTTTTATCTCCATGAAAAAGAGCAAGATGCCCCAAAATTGTGATTGTCTGGGAAATAACATTCTTTACCTTGAAACAAATATCAGGTAATTACATCTTTGGAGAATGACAAAAAGCTAAAGGATAGGCAAGAGAGAAGGAAAAGTCCAATGAGAATCCAAGAAGCGGAATTCACACAGATTTACTCAAACAACAGAGGAGAGAAAGGATCACTGCAAATATTTTTAGCTCTCTAAGTTGAAAAGGCTTCATTGCAACAATTCCACATCATAAAGCTTTTCCCAGGTGATAGAAAGAAATAACCACGAGGAAGTTTCATGTTACCAGAATAAAATAAAGCAAAATAAAATAAAGCACTGTGCCCATACATTTTTCATGAAGAGAAGTTGGAAGTTATTTTGCTTCAGTCTTCAAGCTCACTGCTTCCTTGAATTAATGAATTTTTAAGAGTTTCTTAAGCAGAATGGAAAAAGCTCCCTCAGTGTCCCCTTTTTAGGGTGTCAGATCAATTTGGTTCAAGAACAGGATAATTTCTTTTCCTAAAATAAAACCAAAAAACAGTAGGAAATCTGTATCGTGCCAGGTTGTCCTTGGGAATTTCTCCCATAGTTACTGAAGTAGAGTTTCCTTTCTCCTCTTCATCCTCCTTCACTTCCCAACCCTGTATGAATAAACCTCCTTAAGTTTCAGATATGAACTCTCAGAAATAATTGTGTTGTTATGATACTTTAGAAAGGCCTAAGGCAGATCCATGAACAAACCTTGAGGGAAACAAACTCATGGAAGACCAAAAAAATGGTGGACTGGTAGAAATCTTATTTAACATTACCAGAGAAATTATCAAATTCAATAAAAACAATAAAATAAAACTCTGTGACATTCACAGAGGGATCTGTCAACCAGATCACATTTTTTTTGACCCAAAAAGGAGATTTCTTTTGGTGAACAGTCTGTGTGTGGCAACACCAACACCTCCCTATGGACAGGGCATTAAGGAAGGCAGGAAAGCAGAGAGAACAGAAAGAAACTGGGAGATTTATTTCTTTACTTACTTAATTCAAGACAGAAAATGAAAAAGAATAATGTACATTTCCTTCAGTTCACCAGAATTCCTGTTTTCTTGACCAGACACAGCAGTTTTACTGCCTCAACTTCTCTCACTGCTCATTACTCTCAGTAAACAACACAAAACACAAAATACTGAGTATTCAAACAGTCACCTTCTTTATGCCTGCATTAACAAAAACACCTCTGGAATGTTTGCAGGAAATAGGAATATTTATTTCTGCCAAATAAATTCATCCACCAAATCCAGTGCAAGCACCAGCACATGATTCCCACAGAAATCCTGACTGTGCCATTAAAAAATGCAGCAGTGGAGCCCAAAGAGACAAACTGACTCAGGAAAATTGACTCAATCTTCCTGCAAAGTCATCAGAAGGAACAATGACCTCCTTTTCCATCTGCCTTCACTCCCAACTGTTCCTTTAGGCACAACTTTCATCCACAAATGGGAATAAATAGCCAGGGACCGTGGGCCACTCCAGAGAAACAAAAGAATTTATTTTAATGGGATCCAAGAAGTGGCAAAGTAACAATTTATTGTCAATTGGAAACGTGCACCCAGGGACAAAGTAAAATTAATTTATTGTAGTTGATACATATTTATTTTATACAGCTGCATTCATTCCATAGATTATCTGAAAATTGTAATAAAATAATGAAAGTAATGATAACAATAAATATATAGTAACATAATCTAGACAATATACAATAACCATCATTTTTATCATTATCATCATCTAAAGGAAACCAGAAAATTGATGTTGAATTTGGAGGAATCCTGACCAGGATTCCAGTTCAAGCCATCTCTAATGACCTGAGGTTTTATCCTAAACCAGAAACTTTCAATAACGGCAGAAAGCCACTTTCTGTTTGTCAGGAATTGTTCCTGGGAACTCTTTTCATCCACTGTGGAACATTCCCTGGAGTACAGATAATGTGGATGTGCAAACTGCCAGGAAACGCTCCCTGTGCTCCGCTCTCAACCACAGCTCTCCTGATCCGAGATCCCCCTCCAGTCATAAAACCTGTGCTACCATGAAAAACATGAAATGCTCAATCTGTGACCATCAAAAACACCCAACACCGAGTCTGTGACCATCAAAAACACCCAATGCTCAATCTGTGACCATCAACAACACCCAGCACTGAGTCTGTGACCATGAAAAACATCCAGTGCTCAATCTGTGACCATCAAAAACACCCAGTGCTCAATCTGTGACCATCAACAACACCCAGTGCTCAATCTGTGACCATGAAAAACATCCAGCACCGAGTCTGTGACCATGAAAAACACCCAGTGCTCAATCTGTGACCATCAACAACACCCAACCCTCAATCTGTGACCATGAACAACATCCAACAGTCTGTGACCATCAACAACACCCAGTGCTCAATCTGTGACCATCAACAACACCCAACAGAGTCTGTGACCATCAACAACACCCAACCCTCAATCTGTGACCATCAACAACACCCAATGCTGATCCCATGGCAGCCCCAGGACTCAGAAATCACCCACAACTCATCCCTGAACACACAAAACACCCTGAGAACTCCTGAGAGACAGGGAAAGGCGTCAGGAGCCAAGCTGGAGCTGCTGGGCCTGCAGAGCTCCCAGCACAGAGCAGGGGGGAAGCACAGAGAGCTGAGCAGCCTGGAGAATTCCCTCAGCACAATTCCAGCCAGGAAAACCCAGCACAGCAGGGCTTGATCAGAACGAGGGAGCTGATCGCTGGAACTGATCCAGAGAGTGCAGGGAATGGAGCTGGGGACGGGGCTGGAGCCCAGGAGGGGCTGAGGGAGCTGGAAAGGGGCTCAGCCTGGAGAAAAGGAGGCTCAGGGGAACCTCCCGGCTCTGCACAAGTCCCTGCCAGGAGGGGACAGCCAGGAGAGGTCGGGCTCTGCTCCCAGGGAACAGGGACAGGAGGAGAGGGAACGGCCTCAGGCTGGGCCAGGGGAGGCTCAGGGCGGATATTGGGGAAAACTTTCTCATGGAAAGGGTGGCCAAGCACGAAGAAAAAGCTTCCCAAGGCAGAGGTGGAGTCACCATACACAGAAGTGTTTAGAAATTAGTGGATGTGGCACTTGGGGACATGGGTTAGTGGTGTGGAAATGATCTTGAAGAGCTTTTCCAACAGCAATAATTCCATGACTGAAAGGTTCAATTCCTCTCCCAGCCCCACTCGCCCTTTCCCCTGACTCCAGCACACCCCACCCTCACCCTGATGTGGCTGCAGGGACAACAAACACCAGAGAAAACACAACCAAATGGGAGAGAAAACAGAAACCAAACACGGAGAGAAAACAGAACCAAAGAGGAGAGAAAACACAACCCAAACACGGAGGGAGGGAGGGAAGGAAGGAGGGAAGGAGGGAAGGAGGGAAGGAGGGAAGGAAGGAAGGAAGGAAGGAAGGAAGGAAGGAAGGAAGGAAGGAAGGAAGGAAGGAAGGAAGGAAGGAAGGAAGGAAGGAAGGAAGGAAGGAAGGAAGGAAGGAAGGAAATAGAAGGGATAAGAAAGAGACAGGAAAGGAAGGGATAATAAAGGAACGGAAGGAAACGGACAACGCCCTCCGCCCTGCCCCCCGCCCGTCCCGCCGGGGCCGCCGCCGCTCCCGCCCTCCCGTTGCCGCCCACGGGTCCCGGCAGGGCGGAGAGCGGCGGGCCCGTACCTGGCGGGGCGTCCCTGCGAGCCGAACCCCCGGGCCCGCCCGTACTCACAACTGCGGCCGCTGCTCAGGGCTCCGCGACATGGCGGGGCGGCCCCGCCGCGGCTGCGCATGCGCGTCACTTCCGCCTGCACCGCCGCTTCCGGGATGCCGCTTCCGGTTTGCCACTTCCGGGAAGCGGCGCCGCCCGGCGGCCACGAGCGGCACTGCGGGGGCGGAGCTTCCGGTGCGGGCGGAAGTGGGCGGGGCGGGCGGAAGTGGGCGGGGCGGGGCGGAAGTGGGCGGGGCGTGGCGGAAGCCATGCTTTGGCTCCGCTGCCTCTCAGCTGCATAGAGCAGGGTAATCAGTGCTCCTGCTAATGAACCAATAAAATAAAGAGGAAAGTACTTGGAATTCAAAATCTCATCTCTTAAAGTGATATCTCACTTAACCATGTCATGTAATGAAAAACATGAGGATACAGATTTCTGTGGTCTTGAAGTTTAGATGTGGGAAAGGATTTCGATTTAGCTCAGACACATTTTTTAGATACAAAAATTCAGAAGATTTTAGTAAAAGACTGTATTAAACTGATATCAAAGATTAATACTCAGAACTTCTCCCATCAGCAGAAGCCTGAGAGAATAGTTTAGTTACCCAGAAAGACTAAGAAAAACGTAGCTATTTCTGCCATAAACGTCCATCCCCAAGAGGACAGTGCTGGCGGGAGGACAGGCAGGTTTGTCCTTCAGCTGCTGGAGGTTCCAGGACAGCCCCAGCGGCCCCAGCCCTGCCCAGCTGGGACTCAGAGCACTGGGTTTGCACTGACCAGGTTCATTCCAAAGAGGATCATCCCTCACAGGCCTGGAGAGATGGTTCCAGTTCCAGGGTCAGCTCCAGCCCAGCATCAACATCTGCCTGGTGGCTCTTGGAGGCGTCACCCCCAGCCAGGGAGGGCTGTTTGATGTCCTGCTCTGAGAACCTTTCCCTGATCTCCAGCCTGAGCCTGCCCTGGCCTGAGCCCTTCCCTGGGTGCTGTCCCTGTCACAGAGAGCAGAGATCGGAGCTGCAGCCCCCAGGGAGCTCTGCCCTCTTAGGAGAAGTGAAGATTTCCTCAGCAGACAGGAGGGCAGATGGTTCATCAGCTCCACTGCTGGCAAAACACGAAAGCAGCTCTGGAAATGCCGAGCTGGACGGGCTTTGGAGCCACCTGGTCTAGTGGGACCTGGTCTAGTTCTCGACCATGGCAGGGGTGGAACAGGGTGAGCTTCCTTCCAGCCCAAACCAGCCTGGGATTCCATGAAAGGCTCCACAAGTGACCCACAACAGGTCACATCACTCTCATTTCTATCAATGATAAACCAAAAGAAATGAAATCAGAAAAGACACTTAGAGCCCTAATTCACAACCCCCAAATAAAAACTTTACCATTTAAGTCTGATAAGGAAGCAAAAATGAGAATGAATATCATCCCAGGCATAGAGAGAAGCTCTGGGCACGTTGGAGAGGGGTGAGGAAGCCAATGGAGGGGCAGGAGTGGTCAAAAAAAAGAAAAATCAAACAAAATCAACACCATCAGACACATTTCCCTCCTTTAGCAGAAGCACCTAAGGTGACCCAAATCCAGCCAGAATGGACTTGAATCATGCCAGGAATGCCCAGCAAAGATGCCATCACTTGTCTCCACAGCCCAGAACTCAGAGAGATGCATCAGGTGCAATAGTTGTGTGTCAGTATCTGCACAGCTCCACATCAGCTCCTGCTGCCTCCAAGGTCAGATCCCCTTAGAGGAAAAGATGCAAAGACAGACACACTCTGCCAGGAATTCATTTTTACGGAGCAGGACTCTTGACCATGAAGTCACAAACCAGCTCAGCCCTTCCAGGTGGGGAAAAGGGCCTGGGGGTGTTTGTGTGGCCGTGGTGTGTCCAGCAGGACCATGCAGTGACCCTGCACTGCTGAGGCCCCACCTCCAATCCTGGAGTCAGTTTTGAGCCCCTCGCCCCAAAAACACCTTGAGGGACTGGAGCATGTCCCAGGGAAGGGAATGGGACTGGGGATGGAGCCCCTGGAGTGGCTGAGCTGGGGGGCTCAGCCTGGAGATGAGGAGGGTCAGGGGAGACCACCTTTCAGGGATGTCTAGAGAGTGATAAGGTCACCTCTGAGTCTCCTTTTCTCCAGGCTGAACAACCCCAGTTCCCTCAGTCACTCCTCACAGGGTTTGTGTTCCAGGCCCCTCTCCAGCCCCACTGCCCTCCTCTGGAGGTGCTCAAGGCTCTCAATGTCCTTCCTGAACCGAGGGGCCAGGACTGGACACAGCACTCGAGGTGTGGCCTCAGCAGTGCCGAGCACAGGGGCAGAATGAGCTCCCTGCTCCTGCTGGCCACACCATTCCTGATCCAGGCCAGGATGCCACCAGCCCTCTGGGCCAGCAGGGCTCTCTGCTGGCTCATGTTCAGTCAGCTGCTGGCCAGCACCCCCAGGTCCTTTCCAGCCACACCATCCCCAGCCTGGAGTGCTGCAGGGGGCTGTTGTGGCCAACTTCATCTTATTAAACTTCATCTTACTGGACTCTGTCCATCCATCCAACCATTGCAGGTCTCTGCACAGCCCTCCTCCCTTCCAACAGATGGACACGTTCTCCCAGCTGGGTGTCATCTGCAAATTCACTGATGGTGGACTCAGTCACTCGTTCAGATGATCAGTGAAGAGATTCAATAGGATTGGGCCCAGCACTGATCCCTGGAATCCACCAATCTGATACCTTGGAATTCTACCTTTCCTAAAGGGGGAGGCAGGAGGCCTTTCCTTCTGGCCATCCCTGGAAGTCAGGAAGTTTTCTGGAGGGCTGAAGTGTCAGGGAACACCGGCATCTCCAGGAAATTGACACAGGCTTGGAGCAGCAGGAAGATCCTTGCAGCTTTGTATTTACACCTCACTGCCCTGCTGCCAGGATCTGCCCTGACAGGTCCTGCAGGTCTCCAGCAGCACTGAAAGATCCTCCTGGTGCTCATGGTTCCCGTGCTGCTCCTGCACCAGATCCCAGGATGCTTCCAAGGAGTTTGGAATGCTGCTGGAGCTGTTGTGCCACCAGGTTTCCCGAGAGGACTGATGGATATCAATTATGATAATAGATTGATCCAGAGCCCTTGCATTGTTCATGTAAGAAATAAGTTTTATTTCTTTCCAAACCCAAAATGCTACCTGCAGCCATGAAAACCCCACTGCACTCCCCACCAACAACCACAATTGACTAATCCAGCCTTGTCTAACTTCACAGCAGTACATTTCCGTGGGAGGGGAAATTTTTTCCATGTGGTACATGATAGAATTGATCTCTACCCTGCAGTTCTGGTCAGCCAAGGAAGACAATTATGGTGATAAAGTTGTGTATTAGGCCTAATTTAGTGAGATATTTTCAATGTTGTCCTTAAAATGCATAATAATTCCTACTTATGACTTTAAAACTACACAAGGTACAAGGGGCTGCACTCTACTCTGTCTACCCAAACTGGGGACTACAATCACAAACTGGGAACTTAAATAATCTGAACATCCCTAAGTGTCCATCTCTATAAGGCAAGCAAATCAAGGGTCCTAATATTAATGTGCAACCACATTAATGTGCACAAAGTCTTATGACATTGAGTATTTGCCACAAAATCTATTTATACAGGTGCATGAAACACATCTTGCATTCAGCCAACAGCTTCAACAAATGGTCCAGAAGCAACTCAGAAATAAACAATTCCATCCAAAACTGCAGTAAAACCACTCAAGATCCAACAGGTCTCCTAAGGTCAGGTCACAAACAAGAGGCACCATTAGCAGGGCCAAGTATGGAGGACAGTGCTTTGGCCAGCTCAGCTGACCCCTGGCTCTCCCCTCTTGACTTTTTTTGGTACCCAGCAGGTGACCCCTGAGGGAATTTTGGTTTATTCTGTCGTTCTGGCCACTTTTCCTTTTGAAATGTTTTCTTCAGAATGGTCACGTTTTACCTTTATTTCCATGGGGTCATCTGCATCATCTACAGCAAGAAATACAGAAGGAATAAAGTTTTCCAAGTCTTCCCTGACTTCAGTCAGGTGAATATAAAAAGTATCAGAAAATGCTTCTGTTCATAGGCAACAAGAAAAAATAAAATCCCAAGATGGATTATGTTGGCAGGGGCCTTGAAGCTCATTTCTCTCCACCCTGTGTGAGTTGAGAAGAAATTCTTCCCTGTGAGGGTGCTGAGCCCCAGCAGAGGCTGCCCAGAGCAGCTGTGGCTGCCCCTGGATCCCTGCAAGCATCCAAGGCCAGGCTGGATGAGGCTTGGAGCAACCTGGGATGGTGGAAGATGTTCCTGTCCATGGCAGGGGGTGGAAACTGGATGAGCTTTAATGTCCCTTCCCACCCAAACCAGGCTGAGATTCCATGTTTTGCTGTGAAGGATTCCTCTGAGCTCAGCACAGACCCTGGGATTTCAATTTTAAGAGCACAGGTGCCATAAGTGACACATCTGTGTGACTGGAAATACCTAATTAATTAATTACTTCAGGCTCAGCACAGTTTGAGTGTTCTAGCCTTACCTGATAATTACCTGTTATCCACTGGATTAAACAATGCAGAAAACCATACCAAAAGATAAATTTCTTTGAACAACTCACCTCTCCAGAGTTTTGTGCTCAGTGAGAATCTCAATATCTGCTATGGCATAGGGCAGATCACGGCACCAAGGACAAACAAGAATATTCTGGTTTACAAGAGGCAAGGGCAGAGCTGCAGAGATTTCTGCACCCTGGGGACACACCCAACCAGCCTGGGGCTGGGGAGTCAGGGCAGGTGGAGATCTGGTTCTGGGAAGGCAGGCTGCAGGCAGGAGGGTGCTCCAAGGGGAGAGGGAAGGAAGAAAAGGCTCACACTGGTTCTTACACATGGGACAGTGTTTTAACAGTAACCAGAAGAGCTGCACATGATGTTGGTATCCAAAGAAGAAAAGCATCCTGGAAAAGCACTCAAAGCCTCAGAGCCCCGGGTTCCTGGGGACAGCCTGAGTGTCACAGCACAGGGAACCTGGGTGCTGCAGCACCTCTCACCTCTCGTCAGCTGGGCTGTTCTGTGCTGCTCCTCTCTGACCTGTTTCATCAACTGCAGGTTGTGGTCACTGGCTTCCTTGTGGTTCACCATGGGGAAGGGGTAATCCTGACCTGGGCAATGTGGAGACAGAGCCTTTACCACACTTGGCAAGGACATTTTCCCTGGATTTGAAATACTTCCAGCTTTTCTTAAATGGAAGTGCCTAATCCGCTCCATCAAAGAGAAGAGCTCCCACTTTGACATAAGAGCCTTCAAAGATGTGTTAGAGCAGGAGTAAAAGCACAAGATGTTCAGATACTATTTAAAGCAGCCAAGCATCCAAGATGGATAAATTCAAAGGCAAAAGCATAGAGTGATCCAAGAGTTTTAGGACATAAAGTTGAGGCAAAAGTATGTACTGTGAAATGAGACTCCAATAAAAAAATGTTAATGGAGAATGAACAGCAGGAAGGCTGTTGGATTCATCCATTTTCAGAAGATAAATGGTTTGTGATGCTTCCAACTCATACACATTTATTTTGGATAGTTAGCAGCAGGAAAATCCCTAGCAAGGAATGCAAATGAATTACCTATGATACATCCTGCTTGCTTCTGCTCTTCTTCAGATGCAGTCCAGGGCTCGTAGATGTACTTGGAGGGAAAGTTCTTTAGTATAGGCAAGTATTTTCTACAAAACAGGGATAATAGGGGGGATTATAATCCTGAAGTCAAATATTCATACATTCAGAGAAGTGTAAACCAACCTGTGCCATGTTGATATTGATATTACAATCCATGGGAAAGTTCTGATTTGTTCTCCACAAAAAAATCTGGTTTATGTTCTCAAACCTCCATAGATGATATCTTCCAAAAGTTAACTTTGCAGCATAGAATACATTGGGTGATTTAAACAGTACTTATGTTTTGATTTCATCCAAAATATGTTTTTAACATTTTTACTGACATTTTATCCTAAACATTAATAAATTTAAAAACCAAACTAATTTTAAAGAATTGTTGCAGAATGGCAAAGTCATTTTCTGTCCCACTCTGTGAGGTACCTCAGCACAGGCTTCTCCTTGGCAATACCCAAATCTAGCCAGGATGGGAGGAAGAGATGTGGGGAAATGCAGCTCTTTGTTCAGTGTTAACACAGTGAGCCCAGGAAACCCCCAGTGCTTTCAGAGAGCCCATCAGCACATTATGGAGAGACAAGGAAATGAGACTCTGAAGCACAGAGGACTCAGAGTGGAAAACAAAACCTGTGTGTGTGCAACTAAAGGATGGCAGGGTTAGATGGGATATTGGGATATTTCTTCCTCTGAGCGTGGGGAGGCCCTGGCACAGGTGTCCAGAGAAGCTGTGGTTGCCCCATCCCTGGAAGTGTCCAAGGCCAGGCTTGGAGAAACCTTGGGTTATAGAAGATGTTCCTGTCCATGGCAGGGAGTGGATGAGGCTTAAGGTCCCTTCCAAGCACATCCCAGAATTCTATAAAAAGCAAGAAAGTGCAGACTGGAGCAGAGAAGCTGTGGGAAGTTCTACTCAAATCCTTTGGAAAGAGGAGCCAGCCTGGTGATCAAACATGGTGCTGGAGGCAACAAGTGCTCACAAATGAACACAAGCCCTGCTCAGCCATCACTTGGAATGACAGGTATCTCTCTGCTTCTCCATGACTCAGTTTCCTCATGTGCTCAATAAACCCCTGCTTATGAGCCCTGTTTAACAGATGTGTGATAAACTGATCCAGTTCATCAGCTCCTGCCATCAGAGGAGCTTGGGAAGCTCTCGGGGAGGTGGTGGGGTGGGGAGTCCCCTGACCTGATGTAGTCACCCTGGGGGTCTGTGCGCTTCCCAAAGCGGACAGGGCAGAAGATCCGTGTGTACTGGTGGAAGAAGGCG
Organism: Poecile atricapillus; assembly: GCF_030490865.1. NCBI lineage: Eukaryota > Metazoa > Chordata > Aves > Passeriformes > Paridae > Poecile > Poecile atricapillus. The sequence goes on from NC_081271.1 coordinate 7,307,574, forward strand.
CTGGCTGACAGCCACATCCAGTTCCCAGCATTGATGCTGTAGTCAGCATCTAAAAGCAGCTCTTCAAACACCTGCAAATCAGGGGTGGGGAAGAGAGAAACACCCCTGAAATGGCTACTTTGCAAAAAGTGGGCAAAAGCAGGCTGGGAGGTGAAGGGTGGGGGTTGGTGCTGGAAGCACAGCACTGCGGGGCCTGGGCTGCCTCCTCACAGGCACACCAGGAATGCTCTCCAAAGACAGAGCAACCCAAAAACTCTGAGTTTGGAACTCTGCTACAGACTGAGCATGTCTCCACCAGTATCCTCATTATCCAAAAATCATGAGGATCTGGGGAAGGGAATGACCTCTCACAACTGCACTGAGTGACAAAGATTCCATAAACCCTGAAATCCACAGGAAGGGGCAGAACCAAACTCTGCTCTGCAGAATCTCCAATGCTAGACTCAGGCTGTGCAGTGTTTCCCAGGGCCAGGCAGAACAGAGGGAAATAAAAGCCAGCAGTGAACCTTCATTCCCTCCTCCCAGCTGATCCAGAGGTCCCCCCGTGTCAGGAAGCAGGCGACAGCGTGCCGAGCCAGGTGATGGATCCAGCCCTCCTGGCGCAGCTGGGTCATGATGGCATCGATCCATGGGAACCCTGTCTGTGCCTGCAGCAGAACAGGAACATCAGCTCCCACCTCATACACTGCTTTCACACAATCACAGGATGCTTTGGCTGGGAAGGGAAATTTGAGCCAATTCCACCCCCTGCCATGGGCAAGGACATCCTCCACTATCCCAGGTTCCTCCAAGCCCTGGCCAACCTGGCCTTGGACATTTCCAGGGATGGGGCAGTCACAGCTGCTCTGGGTGACCTGGGCTAGGGCCTCATCACCCTCACAGGTCTGTCCCACTATCCCATCTTAGCCTGATCTCTGTCAGCTGGAAGCCACTGCCCCTTATCCTGTGACTCCATCCCTTGTCCCAGGTCCCTCTCCAGCTCTCCTGGAGCCCCTTTAGGTGCTGGAAGGGTCTCTAAGGTCTCCCTGGAGCCTTCTCTTCTCCAGGCTGAACATTCCCAGCTGTCACACCACTGCAAGACCCCCTCAAACCACCAGGAGCGACCAATCAAGAGAAGAAGAAAGCTTCAAGCTCCAATGCAGCTGCTGTGGCCATGCGCCTCATTACCGTTTTCCATTTGTGGAGCCTCTCTGCGTCCTTGCACCAGCAGATCTGGAGGCAGATGGGGTTTCCAGCCATCTGTGTGAAGTTGGGGGTTGCTGATGCTACTGTATAGAAAAATTCCCTCCACAACAGCTGCCCTTGGAGTGACACTGGGGGCAGAGAGTGGTGCTTTGCCTGCGAAAGACACAAGGTGACAGCTTCAGATCACACGTATCGTTGCAGCCTCACTCATTTTGTGGCAGTCAGACATAAAAAATAAAGATTGATCTGACTACAATACTGGTTTCAAGGCACTTTAGTGTTCAAGTCAAGGAAATCAAAGATCTGATGCAATGCTGTCTGGCCCAAAGCAAAGCCAAACTGACAGACCTCAGTGTTACCTCAAACATTCCCTACCTCCCTTCCAAAACACCGGGATTTCTTACACCAAGCATGTGTTTATTAATGTGTTAACTGAATTCAGGTGGCTCAATCATGTCTCAAAAGAAAATCTTAAAATGGAGGTAAAGGAGGACCTGGGTTTTTCTTGGGTTGGTTTCAAGCTCAATTTTTATTAAGAATCAAACAAGATTTCTGAAAGTGGCTTCAGTTTATGCTACAATTAAAACTTGTCTAAGACAAAACCAATTGATTTCCAGAAACAAAACTGTATAAAAATATCAAAAACTTCCCTTAACCACCAGACAGACAAACCAAATCCTTGAATTTTAGGAAGGTTTTCCTGGGCTTCCCTGCTGATCCTGGGTCTGCTTGCTCCCTATTCATAGAACCATGATTTGGGTTGGAAGGGACCTTAAAGCCCATTCCATTCCACCCCATGCTATGGGCAGGGACACCTTCCCCTAGCCCAGGTTGCTCCAAGCCCTGCCCAACCTGGCCTTGGATGCTTTGAGGGATGGGGCAGCCTCAGTGGCTCTGTGCAGGCTGGGCCAAGGCCTCACCACCCTCACATGGAAGAATTTCTTGCCAACATCTAATCCAAACCTGCTCTCTTTCAGTTTGAAACCATTCCCCCCTGTCCTGTCACTACAGTTCCTGATGAAAATATGAATTTAGAATATGAGTATCGTGTTTCTAAAACTTAATTGGGAAGAGCTGCAGACATTCACAGGTGTTTCACAGAACATGCAGCCACTCTGCAGATTTCATGGGACGCTGTGAGAAGACATTAACAAAGCAGCATTTTTTGATACACAAAATCTCTACCAAGATGATCCAAGTGTTAAATCCTGCCTCCCATACCAGACATGCCACAGTTTTGGATTTACTTACTTAGGACCAATTATTTGCTTACCTGAGCATAAATGTTTGATAACCTATAAAAAAATGTCCGAACCGACAGACAGCCCATACTGAAATATGGGCTCAGGCCTGTGGTGCTTGGAAGCAGCGAGTTTGGGATTGTCCTTGGTTTAGCAAAACTTGTCACCCAGCCCTGAAATGAAAACAGAAATCTGGGTTCAGGCAGCACAAGATGACACATGTCCAGTAACAAACAGAGGAAAGCTCTTGGAACTGGCTTCGCTATCACAGGGGCTTGTTTGATGTCATGCCTGGAAAACACTCCCACTTGCCAGAAATCAGGGAGAACAAAACCCAAGCCCAAGCTGCCACCCTCCTCCAAGCCAAGCTGGGCACTGATCTCAGCCCACCTGGGGCCACTACCATCCCCTCTGCTCCATCAGGGCTGACCTGGTCACTCAAGTGTTGCTCCAGGCGCTGCAGCCCTTCAGTCTCCCCTCCTCTCCAAGGGGAAAGGCTCTCTGGGGAAATCTTCAAATCCACAGGGAGAGGCACTCTGTAACACTCAGCCAGGCTTGGGTCAGGGGCCCTACATCTCCTGAGGTGAGAGAGAAAAATCTTTGAAAGGAGCAACAGGGGCCAGGAGAAGGAGGAGCCCCTGTCCATAGCACACACCAAGCCTCCTCTATCACAGTCCAACCAGAGCACAGGGAATGAAAGCACAGTGAGAAATCCCAGGCTGTACTCTCCTAGAGGAGAAAAGTTCATCCTGCAACTGCTCCAGCAAATTCTAGCCTGAACTCAGGGAAGAAGAACAGTCCCACCAAGTTACAGTGCTCAGAGAAGTCAGCTGCACCCAGAGCTCAAACCCTTTTTAGTTCCCATCCCATACAAAAGTCTCAGAGGCAGCTCCTCTCCAGTGGCTCCCAGCAGTGTAATACTCAAGTTCTAGAAGGGAACCAAGAGCCTCCTCAGACCCTAAACACAATTATGGTGCTTCCTCCAAAGGCCACTCCAGCTCCTGTGCCTCTGAGGAGAGGTCACTCTGGAGAGGTTTCACAGAATCCCAGACTGGTTTGGGTTGGAAGGGACATCAAAGGCCATTCCATTCCACTCCTTGCCATGGCCAGGGACACCTTCCATGGGCAGGGACACCTTCCACTAGCCCAGGGTGCTCCAAGGCCTGTCCAGCCTGGCCTTGGACACCTCCAGGCATGGGACAGCCACAGCTGCTCTGGGCAACCTGGGCCAGGGCCTCGCCACCCTCACATGGAAGAATTTATTCCCAACATCTAATCCAAACCTTCTCTCTCTCAGTTTCATAGGGAAGGAGGCAGATCAGCTTCCTGGGCAACTCTGCCTGCTCCTTCCTAACCAAGGTGGGGCTCTCCAAGACAACACCCTCAGCAGCCCCCCCACATCTCCTCAGCCTCAGCTGCTGTGGCTTCCCAATATGACTGGAGGAGTATCAGTCTGGTTTTTCTTCCCCCTTGTAAAACACAGATGAAGAGGCCCAAGGAAGTGCTGGTAGTACACAGATTTCTCACAACCCATGAAGGAACTCAGGCATCAACAGATCTTTGTACTTACCTGGACAAACCTGAGCTTGGCCCTGCTGCAGACACCTGCAGAGGTGGGGCCAGTGCAGCTCTCAGAGCACTGACATAGCTCAGGCCTGCTGGGAAGCACGTGAACCACTTACCTCTCATCAGCATTAATTTTAAAAGTCCTAACAAATTAGGCAAGGGAAAAAAACAGTAGAAAAAAATATAGGAACTTGTATATCCCAGTACTCACATGAGTTTTGTCATCAGACGGTCTGAGGACAACATTAGGAATTAACATCAGGAATTAACAGGACTCCCCCAAGATGGGAAGATCCAAGCCTGGGTTGGTGGCACTGAGCTGAGGCCATGCAGGAGGCACCTGACATTGAATCCCAAGTACCTGCAGTCCCATTCCAGCTCTCTCCTGCCTCACTCTTACCTCCCTTTGGATCACTGACCTCTCCTCATGCAGAGCTAAACACAAGATATCTTGACTCTGAGCTTCTTCTCAAGTCCTGGGAGACATGAGCTCAGTCCCTCTCTCTCATATGGCAGAGGGGAGGAGAGATTAAAGCCAGGAGGGAACAGTAGGATTATTCCACTGAACTTCCTGTGTAAAAAAAAAACTATACTGGTTCATCCAATTCCTGTCCAAAATCTTGAGAGAAATGTGGAACATGCCTTTGAGTAAATTCCCCAGGCTTTCCTCTGTAGGACTCTGACATCTCATAAAAGCTTTGCTCAAAGTGCCTTGGCAAAAGCTTAAGACTTTTATGGAATCACAGAATCATTAAGGTTGGAAAAGACATTTGAATTATTGAATCCAACCATTATTTCGTGAGCTGTCCCACATGGTGGGAAATCTGCTGCACAAATATCAAAAGAGATGACTATCAGAGCTGCTGGAGTCTGAGACACAGAGTGTGTGCCCTTGTCTCTGATGCCTGGCTCTGAGACCCAGAACACTGAATTTCACATAACATGAAATTTATGAGCATGTTTTCATGGTGATACATGAAAACAAAAAGCTAAAAGTGTGAGTGTGTAGATTAGAGAGTTTTTTAAGTCACTGGGTGAAAAAGTAAGTTTAGAGTTTAAACTAGTTTAGAGAGCAGAAGACAAGATGGAGGATTTAGAGTGTTGTCTCTTGTCCTTCTTTCTTCTCCATGTTCTTCTCCTAGAGGTTTTTGGGCAGTAGTCAGTGATTGGATAGAAGATGCCACAGTGCAGCACACAGGTGATGGGTCATTGGGTCATTAAGAAAAATAATATACATGTCTATTGTTAATTGGATAAGAATAAGTATAAAGATAAAAAGGCTGCACAGTCTGGGGCCATTTTGTGCCATCAGAGCAAAAATGTGCCAGGTTGTAGTGATTCAAACTTGTGTACAAAGTCTGGAGAGACCTGCCAAGTTTTGTGATAACATCCCAATAAACACAAGAAACAAGATCCTAACGAGCTTTGGAGTTTTCTCCCTGACCCAGAGAACTGAGATAAACAGAACTCCCCATGAGGGGGTATTCTGAAGGAGCCCAGCTCAGAAGAGACTGGGAAATCCACAGCAGAATCAGAAAGAGAGAGAAAAAACAGACTAAAGAAGTTATAAGACCATTCCACCACCTGCTCTCCCCTCCCAACAGTCACATCCCCTTATATAGAATCAATAACCCTCCACGCACAGAAATAAAACAAGAAAACATCTAAAATGCCTCATTATCATTTGGCCCTGGCTCTTCTCTTGGGCAGAGAAACAGGACCAGCAATTCCCACTCACTGGCTGATACTTACTGGAAGTCTTCAGCTGTGAGGTTTCGGACAGGCATCTCAGGGTCACCAAGCAGAGACAGAATGTGAAGGAACCTCTTGTAAGTTAATGGGGGACTCCCACCGTTTATGTCCAAAATCCTTAAAAAAATACAAGATCTCTTTCCACACAGCAGAAACCAAGGAAGAAGCTGGAACTGACAGTGGACAAGAAGGTGACATCACAGGCTATAACAACTCCATTAGTGCAAGTGATTGTGGAAATTACAGATTTTACAAGTAAAACTCCCCTGGGTGAATGTACATCTATCCCAAGAGCAGTTTCTCAGGACCTAAGACAACAAAACTGGGATCAGGATTGCAGCCATGGGCTCACCTGCACAGCTACACACAGCCAGAACACACAGGGCAGGGTGTGGGACACCTCATGTCACAAAAAAAAACTTTCAGGGCAGTAGATAACTGTCCTCTCTGAGCAATCACCTGTGCAAACAGCTTCAAGACAGCAAGTTATACACATCCATTCATTTACATAATTTAGGGGTTTTGCACAATTGGAGCATTAGGGCTGGCTTAGTTATTACTGCTTTCCTTCTTAGTGATTTTAATATCTTCAGTCATTCAGCACTGGTAACAGCTTGGATCCAAGTGTATTCAGACACCAGGGAAAGCTGTTCTGAAAGAATTTCAAAAAATCTAACACCAAAAACTCTTTACCATATTTAACAGAACTTTACAAGTCCTATTAAGCATGTTAGAGAATTTCTTCCACTCTATTTAAAAGATTAAGTCTTTAGATGAATTAAACTGCCCAAAAGGACAAATTTAACCAGCTCTTTAGGCTGAAACTCTAAAACCTGCGCACAATCTCTTCTGTTCCTTCCAAGACAGCAACACACAAAGTTTCTCCAGCAAACGTTCACCTCAGACAGTCCCAACATTTTCTCCAAAGGAAAAACCAAGCCACTTGGCCTATTCTGTTCTAAAGTGACTTTCCTGGAAACAGCTGTGGGTTTGAGGCAGTCACGTACCGCTGGGTATTGTACAGGCTGTGGCCCGCCAGGGAAAGCACCTCGAAGCCCAGCTCTGCCCCCAGGCGCCGGATGTTGGCCTCCATCTCCTGGTAAAACGGCTCCATCTCTGCATCCAGCGTCACCTGCGTGATATTCCACCTCTGGATGTGATCCCTAACAACAGCCTCATACTCCCCTTGAATAACCAGCAAGCAGGAGCCCAGCTGGCACAAGTTTTTGTGGAGATCCTCAAGGGACTGGAGCAGGAAGTGCCAGCGCAGGGCCCCAATGTGCATGGAGGAGGTGAGGAATGCTCTGTCCAGGATGTAGACGGGGTACAGGGCCTCTGAGGACTCCAGGGCAGCCAGCAGCACTGGGTTGTCGTGGAGCCGCAGCTCCTTCCGGAAGAGGTGAATGGTGCGATGCAGCATGCTGCCTACAGGAGGAAGGGAACCCTTGGGCTTCAGGATAACAAATCCCTATAAAGAACAAGGTCAATTAACAATTAGAAATAGAGCTCAAAAAAAAATCCTCTGCAGTTTTTACCACAAACTTCTTGCTCTGCTAAGTTTTCATGAGAGAGAAATGCAGGAACAAGACCAAAGGTCTCCTCTGGTCCCACCACTCAGCAGCAGGATCACCACCCAGCTCCACAGAGAATAGTCTCTGCCCACAAATGAGTCACTCAAATTCTAAAATTAAATCCCTCAATTAAATTACATCCCAATAACACTCACCAGAAGGAAGAAATCAAAACAGATAGAGCTGCCAGAGCTCCATTTAGGGCTTTTTAACACTTTTTAACCCCACAGATGTGGCTGTCAGCAAAACCTCTGGAAATCATGATTTAAAGGAGGTCCACAGGAGCAATCAGCTCATCAGAGACCTAATACAATACTCCCTCTTCCAGGTGATCTTAGGAGAAGACATCTGAATTTCTGGATTTCACAGAATCCCAGACTGGTTTGGGTTGGAAGGGACATTAAAGCCCATCCTGTTCCGCCCCCTGCCATGGGCACAGACATCTTCCACCAGCCCAGGTTGCTCCAAGTCCCGTCCAACCTGGCCTTGGACACTTCCAGGGCTCCAGGGGCAGCCAAAGCTTCTCTGGGCACCCTGTGCCAGGGCCTGAGCACCCTCACAGGGAAGAATTTCTTCAAATATCCCATCTCACCCTGCCCTCCAGCAGTGGGAAGCCATTCCCCCTTGTCTTGTTCCTCCAGATCCTTGTCCAAAATCCTTCTCTAGCTCTCTTGGAGCCCCTTTAGGCACTGGAAGGGGCTCTGAGGTCTCCCCTTTTCCTCTCTGGGCTATCCCCAGCCCTCCCAGCCTGTCTCCAGAGCAGAGCTGGGTGTGGTGATGACACAGACCTACTCTTGGTTCCCCTTTGAACCAGTTCAGCTGAGTTCAGAGGGTTGTCAGGAGTGCTGACCTTGGGTGTTAGGCTGAAGTGGCTCAGGGTACAGTTTGGGAGGCAGCTCCCAAGCTCTGGCTGCCCTATTCAGGACAATGAACTCAGCAGATGTCAGGAAGAAAGGAGAAGCCCAGCAGCAGCTCCTAAACTCCCTTTCCCATCTAAAATTGGGAAAGTTCAACGCCCAACTGTAGGTGGGTCCTCACCTGCTACTAATATTGAGCCTTACCCTCAGAGGAGAATTAAGAGATTAGGGATTAGCAAAGAACCAAACAATCTTTAATCCAGCTCAGCTCTTCCAGCCAAACAGCTTCACTCAGCCCTTCACTAATGGCTCCACCAGGCAATTCAGCCCTTGTGCCTGCTTAACCCACATCCAGCAGCTTTTCCAGAAATCTGATTTGCTCCATTCCCAAACAGGCACCAGCAGCACCCAGACAGACTCTGTTACAACGCCCCAGTAAGGCCCCACACTCAGGAGCATGGGGTGCAGCCCAAGGCAGGGCTGGGCTGTGTGGGGTGCTCTGCCCTGCACCCACTTCCTGGGAGAACCAGAAAAACAGGATGACTCCTGCTGCTCAGAGGAGCACCCAGCTGGCATTTTTGGGTATTGAACCATGCAAACTGTGCTGGTAGAGTCCCCTGCACCCTATGCACCAGCTAGCCTCACAGAAGGACTGCGCCAGTCAGGGGCTCCAAGGCCCCCACAGGCTTTGGGGCTGTCCCAAACCCTGTGGGCCCACATGGTCTGCAGGGTCACCCCAAATCCAGACACCCCACGATGTCTGTGGGATCACACTCGCCCTTTGCCCCTTGGTCTCACACACCTGGGACTGCTGTGAGCCCAGTGCCCCGCACAGTCCATGGGATGGCCCCAAGATACATCCCCAGGCTGGGACCCACCCCATCCCGTGATGGCATCTCCACAGAAGCAGTAGGGAGCAGGATCACACCACAACAGGGACTGGGCATAGGACAGCCCCAGGTCAGGGCCTGGGCGGGCTGTGGGGTCTGAGTTAAGGGCAGCTCTGGGGATCACACTAAAGGGGACTGGGAGAATGAGAGCTGGGGGGACAAGGATTTAATTAAAAGAGGCTGGGAGGAGCAGGGGCTCCATTAAAAGGGGCTGAAGGTCACTGGGGAGGGAGGGAGGGAGCCTAGAGCCAAAGAAGTGTCAAAGCTGGGTGAGGAGCTGGGATGCCCTGCTGGGTGGGAAGGAATGGAGGGGGATCACTTGTCCAAGCCATGGGTGGTGTTACTCTTCCACCTCTCTCCAGAAGCCAGTGACTCGGGTCCATTCACCCAGCAAGGCTGGGCAGACTCCCTGCCACAACCAGATCACATCTGTCCCCCAAAAATCAGCCAGGCAGGCAGAAGATACACCTCAGACAGGATTCATCCCTGCACTTTGGGACAGGTGCACCAAGACAGAAAGGGAAAACCAGGCCTTACTTTGAGGGCTGCACAGCTGATGCTGTCCAGGGTCTTTACAACACATCACCCCAAAAGGAGGAGGTCACACAGTCACTGATCCCAGCTCTCCCACTGCTGAGCATTTGTCTCCACAGGCAGGAATGTGCTGGAGGGATGCAAGAGTTGTCAGTGGCACTATCCAAAACCTACTGTGCTGCTCCTGTTCCTACAGGCATCCAGAAATGAGCTGACCAGCTTTAAACACCCCTAAATACCATAAATATCTGCCCTGAGGTGGATTCTGCATCAAAGATGGTCTAAGCCGCTCAAGTTTTTGTGTAACTCCCAAGAAGAAGGATTGCAGGCAGCTCCTCTCTGGTCCCACTGGCCCTTGGAGCTGGCAGAGCCAGATGGGGCAGGGACAGACCAAGACCTAGGAACTGGGAAGACAAAATTTTAACAGTTTCATTTCCTCTGTGGGGCACTCTCCATTGTCAAATGCTCCTTGATTATATCCTGGCTGCTTCAGAAGCAATAATGAAACAGATAAACACAGGTTCAGACATCTGGAGAGAGTAGCCTCACACCTGCTCTCTGAAACGACAGTCTGGGCTTGGGAAGTGGAATAATTATCACCATTAAGTTGATTACTGTTATTCTGATTTGATAGACTTGAGAACAATTCTTAATTGGGATGTAAGAATTTAAGTTTTGCATAAGTCTGGTTCCATAATACCACTCTCCACACGGAGCCAGACCTGAGGCTACTGTTGATTCCAACCTCTAAGTTATTTTCCTTGCTTGAATATTTGAATACGTATTTATCACGGTACTTTGATGCAAGAAAATGGCATATTGAGTCAGAGGCGAAAATAAGTTCCAAATCCATCCAAGAGTAGGGGTTTGAACGGGGTTTCTCCCGCAGCGGGTGGAGAACCGAGAGTCTGAACCCCCGGGGCCCGGGCCGGGGGGAGGCTGGGGGAGAGGGGCTGAGGCTCCAGGACCTCCTGCCCGGGCCGGGGGGAGGCTGGGGGAGAGGGGCTGAGGCTCCAGGACCTCCTGCCCGGGCCGGGGGGAGGCTGGGGGAGAGGGGCTGAGGCTCCAGGACCTCCTGCCCGGGCCGGGGGGAGGCTGGGGGAGAGGGGCTGAGGCTCCAGGACCTCCTGCCCGGGCCGGGGGGAGGCTGGGGGAGAGGGGCTGAGGCTCCAGGACCTCCTGCCCGGGCCGGGAGGAGGCTGGGGGAGAGGGGCTGAGGCTCCAGGACCTCCTGCCCGGACCCCTCACACAGGGGGGCAGCGGCGAGGAGGGAACGGGGGAGGGCGGCCCCTGCGCCTGTCCCGCAGCAGCTGGGGGCGAACAGGCCAGCCTGGCCTCCATCTCTCCCTGAGGGGCTCCTGCCTTTACCTCCTTCCCCACGGGCTGCGGTGGCGGCGGGCGCGGCGCCGGTTCCTCGCCCCACGGGGCTGCTTACATAACGCCGGCCAGGACGGGCGGGTTACGCAAGGACCGCTCCCAGCGGGGCCCTGCCCGCTGTCCGCGGGGGTTTAACGCGGTTCAGGGTGGGAGGGCCCAGGGCTGGAGCATTCCAGAGCCGGGGATACCGGAGGGTCCCGGGGGATCCCGGAGCGGCTCCGGCCCCGCGCCCGCCTCCCCACAGCAACTTCCAGCCACGCCCCCAGCGCCTGAGGGGCGGGGCTTGGATTCCCGCCCGCAGCGCTTACCAATGGCAGCGCCCCTATTCAAATGAGGGGGCGGGGCTGAGCGACAGGGAAGCCCAATCAGCGCCCGAGCAGCTGGCCAGAGGGCGGGGCTTCCTGCCAGGCATCCGCCCATTGCCACGTGATAGCGGAAGTCCAGCCCCCGCCGCGCGCCGCCTCACGGGTCTGGGCGGGGCCTGGTCTTTGGCGGGAGCGTTAATTAGTTAGAGAAGGTAATTAGCAGAGAGGGTGGAGGTCGTTACGAAAGGTTTGTGTGAGGGCTCTTGGAGGAGTGAGGTTGTGGGTGGCCTTTCCCATCCTTGGGGAGTGGGAAGCGGGGCGCAGTTCTTGTGCGGGGGTAATTAGGTAATTAGGCTGAGGGGTAATTAATTTGGCTGATGAAGGAGAGTGAAACGCTTCTTCAGTGGGGATAGTCAGGGTAGGGATGCAGTAGAACTGAGGGGTGCTGTTAATGGTGCCTGAGGGGAAGGATGATCCCTGGAGGGGCAGTTCGGCTGAGGGAGGTGTCCCTGCCCTCAGGGTGGGGGTCAGGGCTGTGGGGGTCACCGGGCCTCGGGCTGTGGAGGGTCACCGAGCCTCGGGCTGTGGAACGTTACCGAGCCTCGGGCTGTGGGGGGTCACCGGGCCTCGGGCTGTGGAATGTTACCGAGCCTCGGGCTCTGGAGGGTCACCGAGCCTCGGGCTGTGGAGGGTCACCGGGCCTCGGGCTGTGGAGGGTCACCGAGCCTCGGCCTCTGGAGGGTCACCGAGCCTCGGGCTGTGGAGGGTCACCGGGCCTCGGGCTGTGGAGGGTCACCGGGCCTCGGGCTGTGGAGGGTCACCGGGCCTCGGGCTGTGGAGGGTCACCGGGCCTCGGGCTGTGCAGGGTCACCGAGCCTCGGGCTGTGGAGGGTCACCGAGCCTCGGGCTGTGCAGGGTCACCAAGCCGCGTTCCGCTCGGGGTGACTGGCAGTGGTCCCCGTGTCCCTGCCCACGAGGACTGGGGAGGAAGAGCAGACCCTTGCTTTAGGAGTATCAGGAGTATTCCTGTGGCAGGGAGTGGCCCATCCCTGCAGCAGCTTTCAGCTTTCCCCCTGCACAGGAAGGGAGAGATGGGGCCTTTGGCAAGAGAGGGGCACTGATGGGTGGCCCCAGCGGGTACCTTAGCCATGAAGGGACACAGTGGTCCCAGGGCAGATGTTACAGTCCCATAAGGGGTTTAGAGCCTGTTCGTGCTTCCCAGTTCATTAGGGTTTGTTAAACCCCAGCATTTATTAGAATCAGCTGGGAACTGAGGGGATGGGATGGATTATAAAGGGTCTTATGCTTCTCCTCCAGCTGGGGGCAAAAGCAGCTCCAGGAACTGGCTTAGCAGGTCTGTGACTCTCATACCACATCAGGATAACAGTTCAAAACCCAGGTCCTTAGCCAAAGAGAGTTCTCAATTTAAAGTGCTATTTTTGAAAATCCAGGTTTATCAGGAGTAGAATTTGGTCTCAGAGCACCATGCAGAGAGCATCACGGCTGACAAGGGAGCTCTCACTCCTGGCTACGGAGCCACCCCCGGGTATCACCTGCTGGCAGAACGGGCAGGTCAATAACCTGCAGGCACGTACGTACCTTGGGGGCTCCCAAAGGCAGGGCTGGGGTGCAGTTTGCTGCTGGGTCTCTGCATGCTTTGGGCTTGTGAAAGAAGCTCTATGTGGAAGTGTTGGATTTTAGTTTCCTTTAAACATAGCTTGGCCTGTGCCTTGGCTGGTCTGCCCTCAGTTTTGATTGTTGGGGAGTGGAACTGTATTGAGTTCTGGGGTGCAGGATCATGTCCAGGGAGGCTACAGTTACTGGTGACCAGCATGGGGCTCCAACAAGATGAGCTTCTGCTCAGGAAACCATTTATTCAACACAGGAACAAACTCAGATCCAGAGATGGAGAGCCCCAAACAGAGGCAGGATGGTGGGTTTTATGGGACAGAACCAGGGTGGAGCTTAAGGTCTGGGTCTGATAGGATGGTCTTTAATGTCCCTCCCAACCCTTAACATTCTATGATTCTGTCACCTGAGCAGCTCTGTAACTGTGGGGGGTATGTGGGCACTGCTGGACAACGAGATGATCTTGAAGGTCCCTTCCAACCCAAACCATTCTGTAATCCTGATTTTGAATGTAATTTTTGTATTTTTATCTTACTCCTAAAGAAATTCTAGGAGGTGTGGACACACCATATGAAAAAGGAATATTCAACCTGGAAATCATAGTTCCTGAAAGGTAAGTGGGCAATAGGCTCTAGCTAGATTAATTAAGAAGGAATTTTCCTGTGTGAGGGTGGTGAGCCCCTGGCACAGGGTGCCCAGAGAAGCTGTGGCTGCCCCTGGATCCCTGGAAGTTTCCAAGGCCAGGTTTGGCAGGGCTTGGAGTATCCGGGATAGTGTAAGGTGTCCCTGCCATGGCAGGGGATGGAGCAAAATACACTTTAATGTCCTTTCCAACCCAAACCAGGCTGATTCTCTGGTGTAGTTCTGCTCTGAATGAGTAAACTGATGTAAGGTATTTGCTGTAAATGCAAACATGTGAGTCCTTCCTTTATCCTCCCAACAAGGAATCGAGACCCTCTTTTTAAGGAATGTAATTTTTCTAGCAGCTGATACACTTACTTCACATTGAACATTAAAGATGTGTGATGAAAAACCTAAAAGTGTAATGGTAAGACTTTTGCCTTGTCATGCTTTCTCAAAGCTTTCTGGAAGGAGCTTTTTCATCAGTACAAGGTTTCTTATGTTGTTCTCCTTGTGGAAAGCTATCCAGAGAAGTGTTAGTCAGACACAGCTGGCAGCAGCAAAGGCAGAGCCCTGCCTCCAAAGATTTGTGGAGAAGGGCTCCAGTCATGTAGGCTGGGAGGAGGAAATGATGGAATTGCTTGGGAGGCAAAACAGCTGGTCCTGTAGGTATAATAATAACTTGTTTCTTAATGCTTATACCTTCAGGTACCCGTTTGAGCCACCAAAGATTCGCTTCCTGACCCCCATCTACCATCCTAACATTGACTCTGCTGGAAGGATTTGCCTGGATGTTCTTAAGTTACCCCCGAAGGTAAGACAGTGCTTGGGTGTGGGTAAGTGAGCCTGGGCAGGATAATGAGCTCCTTATTTGCTTCTTGTAAAAGCCTGATTGAATGTCTGTTTGCTCCTGACTTATTTACAGGGAGCAGGGAGTGAAGTTTTGAGTGGCATCTCCTTTGTTTAGAGCCAGAACATGATGTTTTTTGTTCCATATAACAGGAAGGCTTTAAAGATTGGAGTCAAAAGGCATTAGGTCTGAAAATGAGTTGCCCCAACACAGCAGAGATATGCAGGATACAGCCCACAGAATCATGGAATTGAGAGTGGGTCTGATGTTTTCCATGGGGCATTAGGTGCTGGCAGTCCCAGGGCAGATGTGGGCAGGCTGGGTTGAAGTGCTGTGGGTTCTGAGGTGTCTCTGGGCTGCTGTGTGCTGGTTTCTCTCTCTGAGCTGCTGCTCCTGTCCTGTTTCCTTACAGGGTGCATGGAGGCCTTCCCTGAACATTTCCACCCTGCTGACCTCCATCCAGCTGCTGATGGCAGAGCCTAACCCTGATGACCCTCTCATGGCTGATATTGTACGTGAGCTCCTCTTCCTCTCTCCTGGCCATGGACACAGGTGGGGAGGGAGTGGTGGGCTGCATTAGACTCCATTTCTGCTTCACTCTGGATTGACACACTAGGAGTGTGGCCTGACCTGGGTCAGCTAGGGCATCCCTGGGCTTCCCTGAGGCAGCTGAAGCCAGAAGAGATGGTCAAGGTCTTGTCTTCAAGCCATTATCTTCAGTGCAAATGGCAGCACAAGTTCTTCAAGCAAACTAAGTGAATTTTACACTTTTATGCTTGTTGCAGTTTTAGTGTGGTTTAGGACTCCTAAAGCCAGACTTGGTCCCAGCTTCTCAGTGACAGGTATTCAATCAAATCTGTCTTTGTCTTGCTCTTCCCATTTAGTCCTCAGAGTACAAGTACAACAGGCAGCTATTCCTGCTCAATGCCAGGGAATGGACCAAGAAATACGCAGGGCAGTCAAGGGTAAGGACCATGCTCTGCTCACTTGGTGTAGCTCCCTCTTGGTCTACAGTCCTTTTATCTGTTTCTCCTTCACAGTTGCTTTGTTCTTTCCTTCCTCCCCTTCTGCTCTGTGTTTTGGATCTGTATTTAATTTCATTAATTTTTTTTTAAACTCATTATATCCTCTCCTTCCAATTCAATGTGCTTATTCACTAATAACTGCCATGCTGCTCAAGGAGGAGGAGGGAGAGATGGATAAACCCTTCCCAGGGATCCTGCAGCCCTGTTCTCCCTCAGCTCTGTTCCCTGTCCTGTTCCTGATGCCTACCTGCACCTGTTCTCCACCTGCTCATCCATTCCCTGACTGGTCTCCCTGTTCCCTGGTGGAGTTCAGCCTTTCTCCCATCATCCTTCCTCTCTTCCTGCCTCCTTTCCTCTCTGTAACCTCACCAGTGAGTCTCATAAAAACAAAATCACACTTAAGCAGATCAAAACCTTTGCCCAAAAGTCAGTTACCTTTAGGCCTTCTCCCTTCCCTAGGTGCCTTCCCTCCCTGCACCTGTTTTGGGTAGCACCCCTTCTGGATGGGGATATCTTCCCTGGGAGCCATGCTCACTGCTCCAGCTCTGAAGGCATTTCCAAGTTAATTGTGGTTGTCAGGAGGGCACAGAGTGAAGCCATCTCTGCAATAACACACAGAGCCCTAGAGTGACCCAGCTGATCTGTGTGTGTTCTACTGCTCTGCTCAGTCATTATCTTGCTCTCCTGTCATCCCCCTTCCTGAAAATCCCAGCAGCAGGAACAGAATAACAAAAGCTCACTTTGTAAGAGCCAGAGTACAGTTTGAGCACAGGGCTTTCCAATGGCTGTAAAATTAAATTATTCACAGCTCTTTTATTTCTTGGGTCATCACAGGCTTCCAAGCCTTTGGAAGAGAAAGTCATCCAAAGTGAAACAAGCACCAGCAATGAATTGGCCATGCAGAAGAGAAAAGGGGTTAACATCAGTAGGAAGGAGAAGAAATCCCGCCCAGATTCCTGAGGGGGATTTGTTCTCTTCGGGCTGTCACTGTCCCCTTCCCCTCACACAGATCCAAGATACCCTTTGGCCTGCCTTTAAAGAGCTGCACCAGCTTTGGGTCTCTGTTTCCTTGGGGTGTTACTTTTTGCAAAAAGTTCCATTATATTAATAAAATATAAAGTTTCAATTTATATCTATTTTTCCATTTTGTTGACTGGATGTTTTGGAATATTTGAAAGAAAAGGTGTGTTGATGTGGCACAGCCTGGTTTTTGGTAGCAGGAAAGGGCCACAGGAGCAGCTTCTGTGACAAGGTGCCAGAAGCTTCCACCATCTCTGACAAAGCCAATCTCTGATGGCTCTGAGGATGGATGTGGTGCTGGCCCAGTTAGAGAGGTTGGTAGCACCTCTGTGATGATCTGTTTAAGGAGAAAATGGTGCTGTGCTGGCCTGGCTCGCAGGCTGTGGGCAGGAGGGCGGGGTGGTGGCTTCCCCTTGCCATGCCCCACATGAGGAGAGGTGTTAAAGGTGCTGGGATAGCAGCAATGGAAACTGGGAACGTGGAACCTGGATGAGATCAGCTTCTCAGCCCTGCAGGATCTTGCAAGAGTACCTACAGGCAGCAGGTTTTCTTCCAGTCAGAGAAGAGCAGGGAGAAGTGGGAACATGTGAGAGAAAACAGCATGGCAGCACCAAGGTCAGTGGGGGAGGAAGTGCTCCAAGCATCGGAGCCGATTCCTCTGCAAGGCATGGTGAGGATCAAGGTGAAACAAACTGGCTCCCAGTAATGCATGAAGTCTACAGGGGATGCAGAAATTCACAGCCCAGGAGAAAAGGGCTCGTGCTGGAATGGGTGGATGCCAGGGAAAGCTGTAATCCAGTGGGAGACCCGAATAGAGAGAGAGGGTCCTTGCTCCCAAACTAGAGCAGCCTGTCCTTAAAAGATTACATGCCCATGGACAAGTGACCCACACCACAGCAATTTTGGGAAAATGCCCATGGGAGGGACCTCACAGCATATCAGAGAAAAGACTCTGCTCCCTGAGCAAACAAAAGATCTCAAGGGATGAGCTGACCAAAACCCCACACCCTGTCTCCCTGCGGGAAAGAGGGAGGGGCTGGGGGAGAAAAAGGTGTTTACTTCTCATTATTCTCCTCTGACTCTGTTAATAATAAAATCACTTTATACCTTTAAAATTGAACCTGTTTTGCCTTCAGTGTTTTTTTTTTCTCCCAGTCCTTAACTCATGAGCCCTTTGGTTTTTTCCCTTGTCCTCTGCCCAACAGGGTAAGCAACAACTTTCGTGCCTGGCATTTGGCCAGTGTCAAACCACAACACAAGGAAAACTATGACCACTGCTTCAGCTTCCAATTTCCAACTTTAGAGACATGGGAACAGCACCAAGTAGTTCAGTTTCTATTTTCACAATCAACTGAGAGCAGGAGCTGAGCAGCAGACAGGTCAGAAACAGCTGGTGGGAATCCTTTCCCAGGAAACTCTTTAGTTTTCCATGTAACTTCAGGGGCTGTCATTAAACTCAAGTCTTACAAATCTGTCTCTCCAGAGCAGGTTCCAGTTGGAGCATTTAGGATAACCTGGATTGTGTCGTGGCTCTGTTATGACTCCAGGAGGTGGCCAGTGACAAGAACCAGCTCACAGCAGGTGAGGAAGAGCCCAAAGGATTCCCAGATATCTGGGAGGGTGGACATGGAAGAGTGGGATGTCAGCAATGTGATGTGCAGGGTGAAGAGTGCAAGAGGATTGGTCTAAGCAGGACAATTCTTGGTGCTTCCACAAAGATGAGGGCTGGCAGCAGATCACAGTAGGAGCAAGCTTGGCCTCTTGCTCTGCAGGTTGCCTGCTGGGAATTTAACCCATACCCTGTCCCTGCTCTCAGGAAAGCAAGTCAGGCCTATCTCTGGAGCAGAGACAGGACTCAACGAGGTTTCCAATGCCTGCAAGCAATGAAGCTCAGTGATGAGCTGATCTCTGCTGGGTGAGGAAAGGCCATGTCCTCAGCTGCTCCCAAAGCCCAGGCACGTCCTTGTCCAACTCAGTCAAAGTTGTAGTAAAGGCAGAAAGCGAAGAACATGGCAAAGATCTGGAATGATGGAGGTGAGAGAGGGTCAACCCCATGGCAGGGCCAGGCTGGGCCTGAGGATGGAAGCAGAGAGGGGCTGGAGGATCCCTGGCCTGGGGCCACTGCTGTGCCCCTCCAGGGGTCTGGGCCAGCTCTCCTGGTGCTGCACAGGGACACCCAGGGTGAGGAGACCCAGGGTGAGTAAAACAAACCCTCCCTTGTTCCTACACCTGCCCCATCTACAGTGGAGAGCAGGCTCTGTACCCTGAGACAGACCTGAGCCCCTTTGTGCTCTCCTTGCCCACTGAGCAACCCCCATGCCACCAAGAGTGGATGCTCTGCCTGCCCTGGCCCTGGCCCCCCTCGTTACCTCAATGCCCAGCACGGCTAAGCTGCAGGTCCCAGGGAGGGAGATGTACCTCTGCAGGGTCCTGCCGAAGGTGAAGAAGCAGCCCTGGGGCAGAGAGAGGATGGAGAGGCTCTCTCGTGTTCCCCATGGCCACAGGGAGCCCAGAGGGGGACCAGAGTGCAGGGGGATGTGGGGGGGTCCCCTGTGGGGCAGGACAAGCTGAGGACTCTGGGAGCCACTGGACTGTGGAAGCACAGACAGGCAATGGCTCAGGCTTCTGTCCCTTGTGCTCTGCCCTGTGAGCCTGGGAAGGGCTGAGGCTGGGACAGGGACACAGACACAGCAGGCTTGTGCCATACCTGCTCATGGATGTAGCCAGGGCTTCTGTCCTGGCACTGCTCCCAGCCTAGGAGCTCTCCTGCCAGCAGAAACCCATCCCGGGCACAGCACGCCTGTGGCCACGGCATCCCTGGGTGCAGCTCCTGGAAGCGGGAGCCATTCCCAAAGTCTTTGGGTCCTAAAACACCACAACACGAGAACTGGAACAGAAGGGAAACACCATCACCGTGGTCACCCTTGGTGGATCCTGTGTGTCCCCCAGGAGCCTCCCGGGTGCTCACCGTGACCATGAGGGTGTTCCAGGCTGTGGAGAAGACCTCAGCACTCTCATCCCCACCGTAGTTCTTCTGTAGCTCGGACAGGAAGTGCTCGGGCTGCACCTGTGGAATTGATGCCAGGGCTGGGAATGTTCCTCTCCCACCCTGCTCAGCAGCAGCTCCTGCTGAGGGGAGTTGGGCACCCACTGGATCCCCCCCACCTGCTTTGAGGTGTGTGTTGTGCTGGTGACAGAAGTGAGGGGAAGGGTGTCCCTAGACCAGCCCTGGTCGCCCGGTGGGCTCTGAGCCATGGCCATGGTGTGGCAGAGGAAGGCTGCTGACGCTGGGGATGGTGTGAGTACCTGTTTCCAGTGCACCAGGAAGAGAATGGCCCCAACAAGCTGTGCGAGGAAGACGAGGCTGACAAGGATGAAGAACTGGAAGGCAGCAGGTGAAGGAGTCAGAGACCAGCCTGATCCCACAAGCAGCCTGCTCACATTATCCCTGCCCTCCTCTGCACCAGTCCTGCCTGTGCTCTGTGTCCCTGAGACCAGGGACATGTGTACAGCTCCTGGGGACAGATGCCACATCTCTGACCACAGTGGCTGCAAGGCAGGGGTTAAAAACAAGCACTGCCTGCAAGGGACTGGGGATGCTGAAGAAACAGGGGTGTTGGTGCTCAAATAGGCGTTTCTGTCCCTCACCAGCAGTGGCGTCATCTTGGAAATGCCATGTGGGACAAGCCAGTGGCTTCAGAGGGAACTGACTCTACTTGGTGGCTTTATAAATCCTCTGGGCTCTAAGCTGAGACTCACAAGGTGGGGAGTGGATGGCAGGACATGTTGAGGATGAGGAACAGCAGCTCCTGGCTCTTCCAGGAATACCTGCATCCCCCACTACCCTCCAGCCTGTGACTCCCGCCCCCAGTGCCCCCTGCCCACATCCTGCAGCCCCTTCCCACCCATCTTCCCTCCCTCACCAGCAGCAGGAGCGGGCGGCTCCGGCGCAGGGCCCCGCAGCAGCCCAGGAAGCCGAGCAGGGACAGGGCAATGCCCACGGCCAGCAGCAGCCACGCACCCGCGCTCAGCACGGCCCTGGCAGCCACGATGTCCTGGAAACCAGCCGGGTCCGTGGCCACCCACACTCCCATGCCTGTCAGGCATGTCCCCCCAGCCTGCAGGAGGAGGTCAGGAGATGATAATGAGCTCAAGGGATGTCCAAGGCTCCGTCCCCTCCCTGGGAATGGGTGTCACCCACCCTGAGCCAGAGGTAAATGTCACCCCATGTGGATGTGGGATGCTTCAACCCTTGGTTCCCTCCCTGGGACCGGTGTCACCCACCCTGAGCCAGCTGGAGATGTTGCTCCCCAGGCAAGGTTCCCCTCCACCCCTGCACCCCACAGGGCCCAGGTGGACTCACAAACACCAGCACATTGAAGATGAACATCAGGTACTTCATGCAGCTCAAGACACCCATGGAGACACCAGGAGCGGGGACACAGCAGTGTTTGTCCCTATGGAGGGGAGAGCAGAGCCCTGGCCACAGCCAGCCCTGACTTGTCCTGGACCCCATGGCTCCAGCAGAATGTGGGGAGATCCCAAAATTCCCAGATCATTTTCTACCTCCACCATCTCCCATCACACCCCAAAAAGCCCCAAACCTGTGTTCTCTCCAAATCCGTGTCCCCTCCCAGTCACGTCCCCTCCCTTCACATGTCCCATGTCTCCTGTCCTGTGTCTCCTCCAAACCCTGCATTCCCTCCGGACCCTGTGTCCCCTACAAATTCCATGTCCCTTCCCAACCCAGGTCCTCTCTAAATCCTGTGTTCCCTTCACATCACTCACCCTGTGGGGATAGCGGCCAACCCAGGTACCTCTAACCTTCCCTGGTGCTGTCAGCACCTATATAACATCACCAAGGTTGGAAAATCCCTCCTCCCTTCCCACTCCAGCAGCCCCAAGAAATCCCTTCCAGCCGCGAGGCCATGAATGATTGATGGGGAACAGGATCCACCATTGTGCCACTGGCGGCCGGGAGTCTCCGGCTCCTGTCAGCCAAGGAAATGAAACCTGTGGGCAGGGAAAGATGAGCCACCCCACCGGGCCAGGGGTGAGCTCGGCCACTGATCATTGCTGTGGCCATCCAGGAAAGCCTTCGGTGGCCACAGGTCACAGGCGGTGCTGCGGGGACAATCAGCCCAAATGGATGACAGGGTCTGTCCCCTCTTGTTGCTGGTGGGAGAAATGGAGATGATTCGTGCTAACTCAATTGTAACTATTTGAAAAGTTGTTATTATAAAGCAATAATGGGAATTGGTGTTACAAGGCAGATGGAGCCCTTTGCAGATGTTACAAATAGGATACTGGATGTAGTTTTAAGATAAGGAATGTCTCAAGACAGAATCAACCTTGAGATGGACAAAGCTGGAACGACTTCAAGCATAAGGTTTGAAATGATGGTTTTAACTATGAAACACAAGGCTAATTATTGGAACATAATGTTTGCTTACATCACACAATGCTTAGCACACACTCACAACCTGTGAGGTGATCCAGAGGACAAGGATGAGTGTAAGCCTTCATCCAAAGACCACCAAAAGAAGACTGAAGACCCCCTAGCAACAGGTGAAGCATGAACCATGAAGTACAGTGACGCAGAATTTAAGAATTGAAAGTGGGAGGAAACTTACAGGAAATACTAACAAATATGTATAAGCATGTAGTACATAAGTTTAGTTTGAATTGCTTTGTTTGGTATGTGAGGTGGGGTGAGAAGCTCTCTCCGTACCCTGGTCAGTTACTGGCAAATTACATACAGAAATTGTATTTTTTTACTAAATTGTATTCATTTACACCAAATTGCTATTCAATTGACTAAACGGTGTTCTTTTACTAAATTGTATTTTTCATACCAAATTGCTATTCAATTCACTAAATTGCATTTATTTTTAATTTAATTGCTGTTAACTCAATAAACCTAATTGTCTAATTTCATTTATAACACTGACTTTAGGAGCTCTCTAAATGCAGTCACCTTAGAAAGGAAACATTATTTATTCTGCACCAGGTACAAAGAGGAGGTTTCCACAAATCAAGCACACTGAGGGGTAAAAGGTTGAATCTTTTATACAGTAAATTTACATGAACCCGTCTATCTAAAGCATATTCTTCACTTGCCTAATACATATTTCTTTTAACATATTACTCAGTGTTTGAAACACAAAGTTCTTTTCTTCATTGAAGCATCTTCTCTTGGAGAAGCTGAATTTCGACAGCTAGGTTTGCAAAAAGTGAGATAATTGATCCTAGGGGCAGAGAATTCATCTTGAATTGATAGATAATCGCAGATAATTCACCTTGAATTGATAGATAATCCCAGAGAATTCATCTCGAATTGATAGATAATCGCAGATAATTCACTATGAATTGATCAATAATTCCGGATAATTCACTATGAATTGATCAATAATCCCGGATAATTCAGGATGAATTGATCAATAATCCCGGATAATTCACGATGAATTGATCAATAATCCCGGATAATTCACGATGAATTGATCAATAATCCCGGTTAATTCAGGATGAATTGATCAATAATCCCGGATAATTCAAGGTGATAGATAATCCCGGATAATTCAGGATGAACTGATCAATAATCCCGGATAATTCAGGATGAATTGATCAATAATCCCGGATAATTCATTTGGAGGCGGTGTCGGTGTCCCCGCAGCCCCGGGGCTCTGTCCCTCCGCTCCGAGCCAGCAGGGGGCAGCCGAGCGCGCAGCCATAGAGCCGAGCGGGGCGGCCAGAGCGCCTCCCGCCCGCGCCCAGCCAGGCGGCTCCACCAATCGCAGAGGGCGCTGGCCGGGGGGGCGGGAGGAACGAGAGACAGACAGGGATCCTGACCAATCACAGCGCGTTTTCCCCAGGCTGGGGCCCTGCGGGGCGCGGCCCCGAGGCCGGAAGCGGCGCTCTGCCTTCCCGTTCCCTCGGCGCTGCTTCCGGTGCCGCCGCCGCCGCCCGCGGGATGTAGCGGCCGGTGAGGGCCGGGCAGGGGAGCGAGGGGTTCTCTGCTCCCAGCCCACCAGGGACAGCCCTGCCGCCGCGCCCGCCGCTCCCGGTAACTCCGCTTCTTCCACCCGCAGCGCGGCGGCAGAAGGACGCGGAAGGACCTTCATCGGCTGCCCCGGAGCTCCCGCCGCGCCGATGGCGTCCCGCAAGGCCCCCGCCGGGGCGGGCAGCGGGCTGGCGGCCGCCGGCCGGGAGCGGGAGCGGGAACGGGCGCACCTGGAGCTCGCCGAGCTGGGGCCGCTCCTGGAGGAGAAGGGGGACCAAGGAGCCACCGGCGCCGCCACCGTGAGCCCCTCCCGGAGCCTGAGCCTGGCTCTGTCTCCTCGCTCCGTCCCCGCGGATTATCCCGGCAATCTGCCCGTTATCCCATTAATAGCTGGAGGAGCGCAGCTCCGAGCCCGCAGGAGCGGAGCCGGGATTGTCCTCAGCAGGGATGTCACCGGGATCGCTGTGCCTGTTCCCAGGCTGTTCCCAGGCTGTTCCCAGCATTTCCACAGGGCAGGGAATCACCTTCCCGAACCCTTTCCCGCTGAGGAGAGCAGATGTGCCGGGACCAGAGCGTTCCCAGCCCGGAGCTGTCTCTGCTCGGGTGCCCCGGCTGTGCCGAGCCGCGGTTCCGGCCTTGGGATGAAAATCCCCGGTGGTAATCCCACTTTTCGACAGGATAAATCTGGGATTAGCCTGCCCAGGACGGGCCAGGCAGCAGCGTGTTGCATAAACGAGGGTGACTGGGGCTCCTGCCTGCTCCTCTCAGAGGGATGAAGCCCCAGCTGCCCTCAGAAGAGCAGGGATGGTTCATCTCCCAGGGGCTGGAATGATGCCTGGCTCTTCTCCCTGCAGGCTGAGGATCCACCAGGCCCGGCAGCCCGTGAGGAGGAGGAGGAGGAGGAGGTGGTGCGGGTGCTGACCCTGCCCCTGCAGGCTCACCATGCCATGGAGAAGATGGAGGAGTTCGTGTACAAGGTACCGGAGCTGGGGGTGATCCCCTGGTCTTGACTTTGGAGCAGATTCCCCAATCCCAGGGTTTGGGGTGTCAGGCTGTGTCGGAATGAAGCTCCACATGGCCCCAGCTTGCCTCAGCTCTGCTGGGCTGATCCCAGTGGGGATGGCCAGGATGGGGAGCTGGGAGCAATCCCAGTGTTCCTGTGTGGCCCAGAGTCCCAGTGCTGGCTGGGGTCACCCAGTGCCCACAGTCACTGTGCACCTGTGCTTCTTCCCTGATCAAACGGGAATTCCCACCACAGGGAGCAGTCTGTGGGTGTGGAAAGGTTAAAGCTGATGGTATCAATCACCCCTGAGTCCCTGGGGGATCCTGGAATCACTCCTTTGGGGCCTGTGTGCTAACTGAGGTGAGGGTGAAATCACTCCCTGGGAGTTTTGTGGAGCAAAGTGCAGGATGTGGGTGGGTGGCTGACAGGGTCCACAGGACACCTGATGTCTGAGAAGCCAAACTTCTTCTCCCTGAGGAGCAGCCCAGGGCTGGGTTGTTGCCTGTGGGTTTGGGGCTCTGATGGCCCTGGTGTGTCGCAGGTGTGGGAAGGACGCTGGCGCGTGATCCCGTACGACGTCCTGCCCGACTGGCTCAAGGACAATGATTACCTCCTGCACGGACACCGGCCCCCCATGCCCTCCTTCCGTGCCTGCTTCCGGAGCATCTTCCGGATACACACTGAGACAGGCAACATCTGGACACACCTGCTGGGTGAGTGTGGGGCTGGGGGGGCTCAGACCCTGCATTAGAGTCAGAGCAGGCTCAGTGCTGGGTCCTCTCCATGCCCAGGGCTCCCTGTGAGGATGCAGGCAGATCAGACATGGAGTGCCTGGAGCTCCTTGGGAGAGAGGGACCAGGGCTGGGCTCAGCCACTGCAGGACTGGGATGGTGAAATGTGTCCTGGGAAAAACAAGGAAGCCTCAGATGATGTTCCTCTGAAATGAGTCCAGAGGAGGCCAGAGAGATGCTCTGAGGGCTGGAGCTCTTCTGCTCTGGAGCTGGGCTGGCAGAGCTGGGAATACTTAGCCTGGAGAAGAGACAGCTCCAGGGAGACCTTAGAGCCCCTTCCAGTACCTAAAAGGGCTCCAGGAGAGCTGAAGAGGGACTTTGGACAAGGGCTGGGAGTCACAGGACAAGGAGGAATATCTTCCCACTGCCAGAGGGCAGGGTTAGATGGGATATTGGAAGAAATTTTTCCCTGTGGGGGTGGTAAAGCCCTGACCCAGATTGCCCAGGGCAGCTGTGGCTGCCCCATCCCTGCAAGTGTCCACAGCCAGGTTGAACGAGGCTTGGAGCAACCTGGGATAGTGGCAGGTGTTCCTAGCCATGGCATGGGCTGGAATGTGGTGAGCTTTAAGGTCCCTTCCTACCTAAACTAGTCTGTGATTCCATGACCCTGTGAAACACATCAGCTCAGCAGCTCTTTGCCCTGTGCCTGCCCCTTCCCCTGATCCCAGAACTTCTCATTTGCATTAACAGAGACCTTAGCCAAGGACCTACTGTGGGTTACTGAGCACCCCTGGGATACATCCCCGACCTCCTGGAGCATGGCTAGGGCTGTTCTTATCCTGGCTCTGCTGAACTCCCTCACTTGTCCCCCTGACTTCCTTCTCCATGTGCTCCTGCAGGGTTTGTTCTGTTCCTCTGCCTGGGGATCCTGACCATGCTGCGGCCCAACATGTATTTTATGGCTCCTCTCCAAGAGAAGGTGGTGTTTGGGATGTTCTTCCTGGGAGCAGTGCTGTGCCTCAGCTTCTCCTGGCTTTTCCACACTGTCTACTGTCACTCAGAGAAGGTCTCACGGACTTTTTCAAAGTGAGTCAGCATGAGTGTGGTTGTGTGGTCTCCTGGGAGGTTTTGGGTTCTTGCAGCATTTCCTCTTGGAAAGCACTGTGTTCCCAAATGTTTTATCCCTGGGGGAAGGGAGAGTCCATCCAATCCAGCATGAAACTGGGAGGAAGCACAGCAGGGTTCTGGAGGGTTCTGTCTGAGCATCTTAAACATGCCAGGTCAGGGGCCTCAGGTGCATGATAAAGATCCTGGGACACTGCAGCTCCCAAGGGAACAGGATCCTGGCTCCCAAGGGAACAGGATCCTGGCTCCCAAGGGAACGGGATCCTGGCTCCCAAGGGAACAGGCTCTGTTGCCTCTTGTAGCAGTGAATTGAGGAGGGGTCTCACTGGGCAGCTGGGGGCCATGGCCAGTTTGGCAGGACCCAGTTTACTGGATGCTTTTAAAAACCTCAGTTTGGACTGAAATCAAATGGAAAGAAGGAACAGGATTCCCAGCAGAGTGGGAAGGCTGGTCAGTGGTTTGTGCCTCTTCCCGGGCTGCTCCCATCAGCCTTTGCAGTGAGGCTCTCGAGTGACATTCTGCTCCCTCATGGCTGTTAAAGGCATTTATTTGAGTGCTGCTTGCTGGGAATCGTGCCCATCCCCTTTGCACAAGCCCTAGAGATCCCATGGGATCCTGTCTCCAGAACAAATCCAGCAGGAATGCCCTTGTGTTCCTGGGAAGGCAGTGGGGCCAGTGCAGGGGCTATGTTTCAGTGGTGAGATGAGTGGAGGATCACAGATCCATGTGCACAGGGATTTGTTCCTGGTGGTTTGAGTTCCAGCCTCCTCTTGCCCCTCCCCACCGTTCCCACTGTGCCCAGCCCTTTCTCCTGTCTCACCTGCCCTGATGGGACTCCAGCACTGCCCTCCTGCCCAGTGACTCCACTCAGGTGCAGGCTGGAGAGTCCCTTTCCACATGGAGGGGGCTGATTTTGGGGCTCACCTGTGGCTCTCTGTCATTGCACCCTGGCTGCAGGTTGGATTATTCAGGAATTGCACTGCTGATCATGGGGAGCTTCGTCCCGTGGCTCTACTACTCATTCTACTGCTCTCCACAGCCAAGACTCATCTACCTCTCCATCGTCTGTGTCTTGGGTATCTCTGCCATCATTGTGGCACAGTGGGACCGATTTGCCACTCCCAAGCACAGGCAGACCAGAGCAGGTAGGAGCTCCCTCCTCCCTCAGGTCCTGGGAAGAACTTTGGGCAGATCCCGTTTGGGAGAAGCTCTGGGAGCTGCAGGATTCATTTCCCCGGAGCAGCACAGCACTGCAGGGAGCAGCCTCCTGCCTTCTCTCGCTGTGCTGGGGATTCATCTGCTGAGCAGAGCCTGAGGTTTGGAGTTTAAAAATAGCCTGGGTCAGCTGGGGCTGTGCCTTTCCTGCCTTCTACGGGAAGCAGTTTAGCAGCAGGAAGCTGCAGCTGGGGCAGAGGAGAAAGGCATTCCTGAGCTCTTCCCTGCCAGGGACGTGCTGGCCGGTCCCTGCCTTCCTGGGGGTGCAGGGGGGGTTCAGCAGGTCCAGCCTTGCTGAAGCACCAGGAGACACCTCCCTCCCCAACTCCCAGGGGCCCTGAAGCAAATGTCTGAGCACTGTCCTGGCTGCATGAAGTGAGGAAAGACCATGCTGAGACAGAGGCCACCTGAGAGCCCTCAGATGAGGGCAGGGGAGAGGCGGCACTCACATCCCCCTGGCTCCTCCCCACTGCATCCTGTGCCCCCAGCACGAGCAGGATCCAGCCGGGTGCCACCCTGAGCCTCTCCAGGCCAGTGTCACCGCGGTGCCACTTGTTCTTTGCCAACTCATCAGAGGGCAGAGTTGAACATTTCAGCTGCTGCTGAGCTCCTTCCTCAGGAGCTGCAAGAAATTACTGTACTGGAAGGGGTGGCTGTGTTCCTGGTGCAATCCAAAGGGCTGGCACCTTACAAAGTCCATTCCCATAGCCAGGAGTGGGAGCTGCTGCAGCCCTGCATAAAAAACAGTGGGTGGATTCTACCCAACGAGCACGGGGGCGGTTTGCCTGGAATGTGGACCTGTGGATCCCTCATTTTGGGAAGGATGTGTGCCATAAGGATTGGAGAAGTTTAAGGAGTGTTAGGACAATGCTTTCAGACACAGTGGGGGGATTGTTTGGGGGTCTCCTGTGCAGGGCCAAGAGTTGGACACAATGATCTTTATGAGTCCTTTTCAGCCCAAGATGTTCTATGAATTCAGTGAAGAAAAGCTGCTTCCCTAGCACAGGATGAGGGATTCGGGGAAATTGGTGGCAGGAGCAGCTCCCCCCCACTCCCACTGAGCTCTTTTCCCTGATCTCTCTGGGCTACAGGCGTGTTCCTGGGGCTGGGACTGAGCGGGGTTGTGCCCACCATGCACTTCACCATTGCTGAAGGCTTTGTGAAGGCCACCACGGTGGGGCAGATGGGCTGGTTCTTCCTCATGGCTGTGATGTACATCACGGGCGCTGGGCTCTATGCTGCCCGCATCCCTGAGCGCTTCTTCCCGGGCAAGTTCGACATCTGGGTGAGTGTGGGGATCAGCAATCCTAGGGGCAGCTCTGGGTCAACAGAGGGGCATTGAGGGCTGGATGGGATGTCAGGCTGTGCCTCAGCACAGTGGCAGGCAGACCTTGAACTGTGGGCACACCTTGCTGCGTGTGGGCAGGGCAGGGTAAAATACAGGGTGGGAATCACTGCTGGATGCAAGGCGGGGAGCAGAGAGCAAAGGACAGTCCTGGAGCAGCAAGGAAGAGGAAGAGGTGGTGTTGACAGTGTTGGTGTCCCCTTTGGTCTGGTCTAAAGGTTTTTTTGCTTCCCTCCAGTTCCAGTCTCATCAGATCTTCCATGTGCTGGTAGTGGCTGCAGCCTTTGTCCACTTCTATGGGGTGTCCAACCTGCAGGAATTCCGCTACGGCCTGGAAGGAGGGTGCACAGACGACTCTCTCCTCTGAGAGCGCCTGGTTTTAGTACAAGCTTCCTAAGTGCTTTTTAAACTCTTGTCTTTGCTAAAATCAAAGGAAGACTCAAAACCATTTGGGGTTGTTGGTTGTTTTTTTTCTTTTAAAGAAACAAAAAAGTAAGAAATGGGTAAATCCTTTAGCAAAGTTGTTGACCAAATCCTCACCCCCTTCCCCACGCACTGTGCTGGGGCTGCAGGGGGGTGCCTGACTCCTCCAGTGTTTTTGCTGCACCAGGATCACCTGGTGCTTGCTGCTCCTGCACAGCTGTGCACATCCCACTCTTCATGAACCAGGAGTTTTGCATATCCCCCACGGCAGTGCCTGGCTGGGGCAGCCCCAGGCACAGGCACACACTCATGTAATTTAAAGTTTTAATTGTCCTTTTTGTTTTGTTTTCCTTGACAAAGTAATGTAAACATAAATGAAAGAATATTTAATATTTAATACTAAGCTTTAAGACAACGCGCTGCCACCGCAGTCCTTGGCTCCCTCCGTGTCAGGAGGAAGAACAGTGTTGTAGGGAATGTAGAGCTGCTGTAGCTGATTGAAATAAAAAGGTCAATAGTTCAGTGTCACCACTGTGTCCATGTCCATTTTTGGGGTGGGGGAAGAGAGGGCTCTGGGCACCCCAGGCACAGGGCAGGAATGCCCTGGGGCAGTGGAATCCCTCCAGCTGCAGTGGACTCTGGACTGGGCTGGAATAAAACAGGAAATTGGAGTGTTGTGATGACAGGGCAGGAAACCCAGCCCTGGCTGGTGACAGCTCTGGGGCTGTGACTTCCTTTGGGGCTCAGCAGGGCAGGAGAGGTGGCACAGCCTGGCCAGGGTGGGAGCAGTGCAGGACCATGGCCCATTCAGAGGCTTCTCCTGGTGCATAGGGGACAGTGACTGTCAGGTTTGGAGGTGCAGGGGCCAGCAAAGTCCAGTTCAGGCAGCTGAGGGCCACTGCCTGACCTACAGGTGAAGGAGTGTGGGCAGAGCCACTGTAGCCCCTGTGCCACCTGCCCCTGCCATCCCCCAGAGGGGGGATGTCCTTTTGCTGAGCTGTGTGGATGTGGCCCAGCTTTGGAAATCCCCCAGGCTGGACACTGTATCAGCAATTTCCAGCAAACAATAGCTTGATCAATGAGTTAATTAGTGAGTTACAACAGAAAACCTCACTGGACGTGATTTTGTAACTGCTACCAAGAGGGAAGGGGCTTCTACAGCTGGAGGTTAAGGACAAAACTGCAGAGCAGATGCGGTAACTCTGCTCAGGCCAGGATCTGAAATGAAAAGCAGGAGGCTGTGCTGGCAGCAGGTGCAATGCTTCCCCCTCCAGCCCCATAACTTAGACAGGGAAGAGGCTACCTTTCAGCTGCATTCACTGCAGGTGCAACATCCCAGAGAAGACTCCAAGACTTTGACTCCAGTCTGTGCCCAAAGGATGACAAGACTCCGTTTGGTCCTTGTCTCAAATCTCCTTGTATTCTACCAGACATGTGTAACATTACAGCAATGGAATATATCAGGAATAAATAGATTTTCTTTTCTAAAAGTTCTCCTGAGCAATTTGACATTGAGAAGTGCTGCAGGTCCTCCTGGCATAGACCACCACTGGTCTGAGTACAAACCCCCTCCACATCCTCCAGGTGGGACTGCTCAGGAACAGGGGAGGAAGAGGAGGAGGCGGTGGCCAGGGACCATCACTGGTACTGTCGGTAGTCACTAAACGGGGGCGGCTGCAGCTGGGAAGGATCCTCTGACAACTGTGGGCCTGGAGCACAGGGGAAAAGGCAAATAAATACCAAAATGTAGGAGATTCTTCCCATTAACAGAATTCACAGCTGGTTTGTTTATATAAATCCCGCTTAAAATTAATCATAAATCCTGGAATTGTTTCGGTTTCATAAAGAGTTTCAAAAGTTGCACAGAATCACAGACTGGTTTGGGTTGGAAGAGACCTTAAAGCTTATCCAATTCTACCCTCTGCCATGGGCACAGACATCTTCCACTAGTCCAGGCTGCTCCAAGCCCTGTCCAACCTGGCCATGGACACTGCCAGGGATGGGGCAGCCACGGTTTCTCTGGGCAGCCTGTGCCAGGGCCTGCCCACCCTCACAGGGAGGAATTTCTTCCCAATATCCCATCTCACCTCACCCTGCCCTCTGGCAGTGAGGGTGGTGAGGCCCTGGCACAGGTTACCCAGAGAAACTGTGGCTGTCCCATCCCTCAAAGTGTCCAAGGCCAGGTCAGACAGGGCTTGGAGCAACCTGAGATAGTGGAAGGTGTTTGTGCCTATGGCAAGGAGGTAGAATGAGATGGGCTTTGAGGTCCCTGCCACCCCAGTCCAGTCTGGGATTCTGTGACAGAGGGATTTAGCATTTTTCACAGGAAGCATTCACACAATTTCTGACTCAGTGAGAGCTCTGCTTGCATTTTACTTGGGAAAGAAAAAAGGGATGTAGATAATTGAAGCAGTTTAGAAGAGAATCACCACCACCCTTTTTGGAAATTATGTATCTCTACCTGCCAGGTCTTCATCTTCTCATTTACCCCAGGGTTCCCTACACAGACCACAACCTGCCAGAATCACTCCTCTTTTCCACAACTTGCTGCCTGCCATTCCCTCAAACAATTGTGTCCCACCCCTGAGTAAAACCCTTCTGCCACCATGTGCCAGGTGTGTGGCAGAAGCCAGGGACAGCAGGGACATCCCTGCTCTCACCCTTGCCACCTCCAGTCTCCCAGCGGGAAGCAGCTGGTGATAATCTCATGTCATCAGCACCTGCAGCTCCTCCTTGGCTTTCCACAGCCTCAGGAGCTGGCAGGGCAGTCTAGGATAAGAAGATGACTGCCAGGGGCACATCAGCAAAGCAAATGCTTGTGACACATCCTCTGCTGGCTCCTCACCGTTTGGGAACTGTGTGGAGGCAAATCTTGTCAGCAGAATTCCAGCTCCTTCAATCAGGGCCAGGAGAATTCCTCCCATTGCGGCAGATCCGACCATGGCAACGGGGCCATCTGGAAATGAAAAGCACAAACCAACACTTAATTTCTTTGGTACATGTTAGAATCCATTGAACCCCAGGATGGTTTGGGCTGGAAGGGACCTTAAAGATCATTTCATTCCACCCCCTGCCACGGGCTGGGACACCTTCCACCATCCCAGGTTGCGTCAAGCACCGTCCAACCTGGCCTTGGGCACTTCCAGGGATGGGGCAGCCACAGCTTCTGTGGGCAACCTGTGCCAGGGCCTCCCCATCCTCTTCGTGCCTTAATCTCTCCTAAAGCAGACTCAGAGAAGTAATTTTTTCCATTAAGCTGCATTAAAGGATAATTACTGGGAAACTCCCCTCACCCTCCTTTCAAGGAACACCGGGAACGTTTGGGAGCCTGATTATTACTTTCCTAAGGACAGGAGAAAAGTTTCAGATTATTTTTCAGAACCTGAGACACCAAATTCCAATCTGGGTGTGACAGTGCTTTGAGTGTTTTGCTATAACAATGAGAACTGTGCATTTAGAGAATAGGAGATTTTTCAGCTGATACCCCCAGTTTCTTACTTCTTGCAGCTAAAATGGCTCCAGTCAGGGCTCCGCTCGTGATGGAATTCCAAGGATCTTCCTTCCCTCTCATTCTGACCATACTGCAGTCAATCATGGAGAAGAGACCTCCCCAGACAGCAAAGCTCCCTGTTCCAAATCAAACCAAAGCCGTTTTGGAGAGAGCAGAGAAGCCAGTTGTGCTGCACAACAGATGCCATGGTGTTTACTGTGCTCCCTTTCAGACATGAAGTAAATTCAGACTTACAAAGAGCCAAATACAGACTAAAATCAATACAGGAAAATTTCCAACTTGACATGTCATCATCCCCCTGTCCCCCCATTTTATATATCATCTCACTAATCTACAATTAACTACAGAAAATTTATCAAACCATGATTATAATGGAACTTTCATCCTAACAAAGTCAGATTAGCTAAAGAAACTTGCAGATTTATCCCTTTTTAACATATTTCCTCACAATGATGCAGTCATGTCACACTTCACATCTCACCCAACCCTGCTCCTGTGGCCTCAGGAGCTCAGCATCCTACAGCACATGCATGGACACCCCCAAGCTCTATTTTTGATCCAAGCTGGATCACTTTTCATAATCAGTTTTATCTTAACCCCCTCCACACCATGAAGAGGCTCCAGGGAGCTCTGCTGTTTAAGATATGACCTGTTATTAACTGCTGCCTTATCACTCCAGGAACACAGACTATTTCCTCCACAACCAAACTCATTTTGGATATATCAGAACTGTATTTACCCATTGCCTGGGCCAACAAACCTGCTGAGACTCAGCTCAGGTGTCAGTTCAGCTGCACCATGTTACATTCCCAAACTCTGTTACCTACCAACAGTCAATTCTGTGCAACAAAACCTCAAAATTCATTACCTCCCAGTTGTGGAGCTCTGGTTTTAATGGCTGTCAAACTGCCCCGCAGCCGGTGGTTTACACCCTAAAATAAGAGAATTCAGTTAAAACAGTAAAATCTTACAGCCAAGCTGAGTCTATACTGCAAAAACCTGCCACAGGCCCAACACATTTCTGAGCCTCAGCATCTGTGAGGAGCTGAGACAAAGTGTGCTAGTGTGCTTTACATCTATTTCACTATTTATCACTTCCATACAATATTCCTGTCAGGTACAGATGGGAATTACAGACACCAGGCAGGAAACAATTTAGGTTCACAGTCTGAGTGTCCCAGTAGGACTGAAGGAGGCATTACAGTAACATTTTAGCAGGATAAGCAGTGATTTTTCTCCTGTATAATTTTTATTTCCTATCTGATGATAGGAAATGACACTAGCTGTCCTATGTCATTCCTGCAGGTGGAATTGTAGGTGTCTTTGTAGCAAGAGAAGCAAAGTCATGCTGAGCTTTCCAGAGTCCAATACTCAACACATCACCCAGGACCCCACAGAACGGTTACAGATTTTCCCACACTTTAACACAATTTAAAGAATATCCACCAAGTTTTATTTTTGTTACAATCACTCAGAAGTGGGGATAGGTGTATTTAGCAAGTCTTAAGCAAAATTAAGAATCTAATTAAGCACACAGTCCTTTTCAAGTGAAGTGTCTGCAGAATCTGAGTAGTTTGGAAACAGTTACTTATCAAACCCACTTCAAGCCAACAGTTTATTGTCAGAGTAACATCGAAAACACCTCATATATGAAGTCAGAGAAACTTTAAAACAAATATTCAAGCAGCAATTGGATCTTAATTTATCAAATGTCTCTGCAATGGGCTTATAGCCAAAATTTTGCAGCAGATATCCCAAAAGTGAAAACCAACTTGTATCAGCAAAACTTCACTTCCATGTTTACTCACTCCTGCACTAGAACCAAACCTGAGGATTAAAAAATCAAGTTAATAAAAAGAGCAATGATTAAATAGGAGATTAATTGAAGAAAATTATACCCTTTAATATAAATATTAAGGAGAAAAAGATTCTTTCTTTGGGTCGTTCCATGTTTTAAAAGAAAGGGAAAGGCCAGGACAGGAAGGAGAGCCCAGGCTTCATGCCCCTCCATGCAGACAGAACCACAGGCAGGAGATCAGCCAAGATGGATCTTTCTGGTTGTACTTCCCCATCCTGAGGGAAATGTTCATCAGTTAGGGAAGAGCAAGCTACCAAAGTTCCACTGCGGCCACCAGAGCAAACGGGGAAGCAGCAGTTTTATCCCCAGAGATGAAGAACCCCCACAGATCTTGAGCCAGGACAGATTCTCAAGGTCTGGATTAACAATGTACAGGTCTTTAATCAGCCCTGCTCCCTGCACAGGGATTTATTCTCCTTCCCCTTCACTGCCACACTCCCTGGAGAAGGACAGTGGAGGGAAGACTGCAGTCAGTGCACCTTCAGAGGATTTTACTCACCACTGGGGAATTTCGGAAGCCTTTGATAGCCTGGAAAATGCCCCCTCCTATGGCCCCCATGGTGAAGGCCCCTCCACAATCATCCACTATCCTCCAGGGACTGGAAAGAAAAATAGAGATGAAAATATTAAATCCCATCATGTTAAACCGTGTGAGTGGGATGGATCCAGCACTTTGGCACTGGTATAACTGGGGTGAAGATCAAGCCTGGTGGCTGTACTGTCTCACATACAGCTCACTGAGCAGGCAGCAACACAGAACCAAGAGTATTTCAGCAAAACAAACTCAACCTTTGCCAGAGTCTCCTGGCCTCCTTCCCTGGAGTGGTAAATACCAAATATACAGAAATGCCTGAACTCCTCACACAAGGCAGAGAGACATCCATCATGGAAAACTCCTGCAGAATTCCAGCTCTACCCTACTTACATAGTGTAAATAGCTTTAAATTCCCTGATCTCATTAATCTCTTGATCTACAGAGAACTGAGGCAGCAAATTCCATGAGACTCAGTTCCCAGTTGTCATAAAACACCTTTTCTTGAATTACTCACCCTTTTCATTAGTTTTGCTTATTTAAATGAGACTTCAAAGTAATCTTTGCTGAGCTGTAAAGGTTTTTCCTGATGCATCCTGGATCTCTGAAGTCCATTCAAACAAAACAGAGATCCCCTCAGAGGTACAGCACCCAATATTCCCCCTCCAACACCACAGAGCAGCCAGGAAAACCTTGCATAGAATCACCTTCCTGCAGCACAGACTGTCAGTACCTGCTGGAGAGCCTGAATCTGGGGTTCCTCTGCCAAGAACTGAAGCCTTGCAACCCTAAATCAGTCCTAAATTAGGTAAGCTTTAAGATGCCATTAACTTCTGTTGTCACTGTGGGTAATTTCAGAGCATAAAATAACAAAGCTGTTTGGTTTCTTTCATCTTGTACTGAGATCTTCCAGCCAAGCACTCAGGTGATTTAACACCAACACTGCCAATAATCAGAAAATGCAAAAGTCAGCCTACAACAGCATGCAGGTAACAAATCTGAGCACCATGGCAAGTGTTTCTGTCAAGGCAGGATCATCAAGGAGCACTTCCAATTTCACTCAGAATGTCATGTTTCTGTTTCTGAGGAGCCCCTACAGCTTCTGGATCCTGCATATGAGGACATCATCCCTGACCTGCCACTTCCCCAGCTTACAGACCTCCTCTAGAGATGGGTGACAAACCCCCTTCACTGTGCTGCAGGCTTTGCCACAAGATGTTTTCTTCTTGAAGAAATCTCTAATTTGCAGTCCCTCTCCTGAGTGTTCTCCCAGGCTCCTCACGTCCACAACCTAATTCCAAACCTCCTCCTCCACAGCCAGCCCTGCCCCTTGTCGGAGTGAACTCCTGTGTGCACAGATCACACTCAATGTCAGCTTTGCTTTCGTACCTTGGATCGCTGGGTCATTCCCAAGGTGCCAGGACCCCACCCAAGTGTCACCACTGAGTGTCCCCAGCAACAGCTACATCCACATCCCAAATCCACATGGCCTCAGGAAGCAGAGGGGTGTATTTTTTCCTTCATCACCTCCTGCTTGTCTGCCCAGCCTGCACATGGTCTCATCTCATTACAACCCCATCAGCCCTAACTGCATTCAATAACTCAACAATTTATTTTCCTTCCACTCTTTTGTGCATCAGGAAAAGGTTCCTAGCACACTCTTGCCCAAGATACCAAAATGGAAAGCAACTCACATCTCTTTTCTCAGGGATTTTTTTGTTGCTTTATTCTCACATCTCTTGTGCAGATTTTTATCTCCTCTGTTATGAATAAAACATCCCAACTCTCTCCCTTTGTTAACTCTCTAAGAGTGATCTCATTAAAAGGCTTTTTGGAAACCTAAATGGATTATGTAAAGCAGGCTTCCCTTATACACAAAGTCAAGGAATTCCAATCTAAAAATCTGCTTCTTTTTCCTAAAGCCTTGTTAATGAGAGCCCAATAATGGAAAGCTTCCCTCTTTAACATCATTAGCTGTTACCTTAGGGATTCCTAATTTTCATTTTAAACTACTCTCCAAGCTTTTCTGAGCAGCTTTCAAATCAGAGAATCTCTTCGATCCCAGCACAGCCAGCCCGTGTGTCAGTTCCTCCAAACTCCGTCAGAGCTGACACAAAATTCGCCCAGCCTTTGCACTGTCTGACCTCATAAAGAATTGGAGGAGAAGAAAAGAGATTATTCCACTGTTAATCTGGCACTTATCCACAAGCACAGCAGTACTGTTTCCCTGACTGTGAGGGGGAGCCCTGGGTGTAGGGAAATGACGTGTGGATAAGGTCAGGTTCCTGCTCCTGATAGCACCAGAGATTGCTCAGAGATGAGGAAGGCAGAGGCCAAGACTTCACTTCTCCCAGGGCTCCAGGACAGCCACACACCATCTCTGGCTGCCTGGGAGAGGAGTGAGTCCTCCCTCCAAGCCCCATGGCATCCTGCAGCTCTCCTGACAGCTGGATAACCACTGGAATCAGAGAACACCACACTTTAAATGAAATTAGGCCTTTTCTCTCCGCCAACGGCTCATCAGGAACCAGAATGGGGGACACCAACAGCCCCACATGGCTTGGCAGCAAAACACCCCTACTGCACAGCATTAAGGATACAGCTTCAAGCTGCAGCTGGGGAGGGTCAGGAGGATATCAAGAGGACTTTCTCCACAGAAAGCACTGTCAAGCATTGGAAGGGGCTGCCCAGGGTGGTGGTGGAATCCTCATCCCTGGAGCTGTTCATGGAATGACTGGAGATGGCACTCAGTGCTCTGGTCTGGTTGACAAGGTGGGGGTCACAGGTTGACAGTGCTTCAGAGGTTAGACTTGATGGTCTGAGAAGTCTTTTCCAACCTCAGTAATTCTGAGATTACCTGAAGACCACAGCCATCTATAAATAAATGCTATTTACTTTGGTCATGTCCCAGACTTTATGCTGTAAAAAGGCAGGGGTGATGTTTATGGACAAACTTAATACATGTCAGGAAAGTAACCTGCAAAGTTTGGGAAAAGCCTCATGATCAGCTGCAGGTCCCTGTCTGCAAAGGTGAGCAGAATCTCAGCCTGGTTTGTGCTGGAAGAGACCTTAAAGCTCATCCCATTCCACCCCCACTTCCACTATCCCACATTGCTCCAAGCCCCAGTGCCCAATCTGGCCTTGGACACTGCCAGGGATGGGGCAGCCACAGATTCTCTGGGCAACCTGGGTCAAGGCCTCACCACACAGGGAAAAATTTTTTCCCACTATCCCATCTAACCCTGCCCTCTGGCAGTAGGAAGCCATTCCCCCCATCCTGCCTGTGACTCCAGGCCCTTCTCCCAAGTCCCATGCTAAGAAACTCTGCCCATTATTCAGTAACCCCGCGCCTAAGCTTGCATTTAATCCTTTCGTTACTACAAATACAACCTTTGACTTGCAACCAATGT
The DNA here is from genome assembly GCF_030490865.1 of Poecile atricapillus. Classification (NCBI taxonomy): domain Eukaryota; kingdom Metazoa; phylum Chordata; class Aves; order Passeriformes; family Paridae; genus Poecile; species Poecile atricapillus. The sequence goes on from NC_081271.1 coordinate 7,346,150, forward strand.
GTAGGTCTACAAAGTGCTGAACCATGACAGAAGTCAGACACTGCCAGCTTGGCATGGAGGGGGCTGGGGGGTTGGGCTAGGCTTATGGAAATGGGGAGGGAGAAGAACAGGGCCTTGGGGAGTGTGAGGGCAGCTGGGGGGACCAAAGATGAGGGAGGACTTGGGGGCTGAGGGTGAGAGAAAGCTGAGGAGAGGGTGGGGGAGGCTGACGACAGAGGACACCGAGGATGAGGGAGAGAACTGAAAAATAATTAAGGGTGAGAAAAGGCTGAGTGGGGCATGGGGGAGGCTGAGAGTGAGGGGGGCTGTAGATGAAGGAAGGCTGAGACGGTGGCGCTGATGATCGGGGGTCTTTGGATGAGAGGAACGACTGAAGATGGGGGGACAGATGGTGGCTGAGGATGAAGGGGGGGACTTAGGATTGTAGGGGCTGTACATCGGGGAAGATACGAGGTGAGCTGAGAATGAGGGAGGATTGAGGATGGATGATCTGAGAACGACGAAAGGACTGAGGATGAGGACGGGAGCGGAGGTGGGAAGCCTGTAAATAAGGAATGGACCGAGAATGCGAGGAGCTGAGGATAAGGGATAATTGTGGATAGGGAGACCCATGATGGGGGGGCTGAGGCCGAGGCGGGCTGAGAATGGGGAGGCACTAAGGATAAGGGAAGGCCGGCAGGGAAGCTGAGGACGAGGGACCGAGGTAGGGCTGTGAATAAGGGGGTGCTGAAGGACCGAACACAGCTCCGCCAGTGCAGCGCCCGCCGCCGCCCCCGGAGGCGCATGAGCGGCGCAGGTCGCAGGGCCCCGCCGGCTCCTCGCCGCTCCGGGAGGCCGCGGGGGCTCGGCAGCGCCAGGGCCCGGCTGCCAGGCCTCGAGCGGGCCTCGCGGCACGGCCTGGCCTGCGCCGCCTCCCTCAGGGGGCCCCACCAAGGTCAACTCCGCCCCCCAGACGGGGAGCGGCCCCGGAGCGCGCCCGCACCGCTCACCCGCCCCGTCCCGGCGCCCGCGGATCCCGATCCCGACCCCGTCCCCTCACCAGGGCTCACGAGCGTACTCCTCCATCTTGCCCGGCCCCACCGCCTCCCCGCCCGCGACTGGCTGCGCCGGCCCCGCGCCGGCCAATGGCAGCGGAGGGCGGGGCGAGGCGCTGAGCGGGGACCGGTCTGCGCGTGCGCCATGCCCAGGCCCCGCCCCCCCGCTGTGATTGACAGGTGCAGCGATGGTGGGGGTGTGGCCGAGCCGTGAGGGGAGAAATCCCAGAGTGAGTGATCCTTTGGGTCCCTCCAATTCCTCCCTAAATTCCATCCAGTGACTCGCCCTCCTGTGGGCAGGGGCACTTCCCACTATCCCAGGGCGCTCCAAGGGCCGGCCAACATAACTTTGGACATTTCCAGGCATGGGGCAGCAAGAGGACCTCACCATCCTCAGAGGAAGAGGAATTCCTTCCCAGTACACCATCTAACCCTCTGTTAGTAGGAAGCCCCTTGTCCTGTCACTTCAGGCCTTTGGCCAAAGTTCCTCTCCAGCTCTTTTAGGAGCAGTACCTGTGCAAGTTGCTCCAAGGACAAACCACTGCTCCAAATTTCATGGAATCATAGAGTGGTTTGGATTTGAAGGGACGTTAAATCTTATCCTGTTCCACCCCTTGCCATGGGCAGGGACATATTCCACTAGACCAGATTGCTCCAAGGCTGTCCAACCTGGCCTAGAACATCAGGGTCCAAGCCCACATCATTGCTGATGCTGCTGCATGAGCTGGGCTGACCTCACACGCCCCAGGGTCTGCTCCTGTGCTTCTGCGTGTAGGTGGGAGCTGGGACTTGACGTCCCTATCGCCGGGTCAGTTCCCAGGGCAGGCAGAGCTGGAATCCACAGAACAGTGTCATTGCTGGCAGAAGATTCCCAGGCAGCTTGCAAAGCTCTCATCACAAGACGAGGATGTTCCCTCTTGTCCCATCACTTGTTCCCTGGAAGCATAGATCTTCCCCCGCTCCGCTCCACCCTCCTGTCAGGGAGTTGTGGAGACAGAGAAGGTCCCCCCCCTCAGCCTCCTTTTCTGCCCTGGAGCCTTTCCCCACCCAGTGGTTTGCAGCCACTCTAAATTGTAAATTGCTTATTCTTTTTTTACTCCTAATTTGGCAGTACAGGCTCTGCTCTCCTGTAAGGACAGCAAATCATTCGGTAGCAAAAACTAAATGCAAAAGAAGGTTGTTCTGTAAGGACTTAATTTAATGAGCTAAAGCACCATGAGGGAGCTAGAATGCTCCACCTGCTGTGTCAGGTTTTGATGCTTTAAAAGCCTCCTAGGGTTTTATGAACATGTGTGTTTGGCCTCATTTAAGGTGTGGGAATAGAGGTCACTTTGGAGATTCCTGGGAGGTGGTATTGTGGCTTCTGCTTTGGCCAATAAGGGGAGATGGAAAAAGTAGGAAATCTTGGTCTCTCTCAGCCACTGGAGCAGCTCTCCCCACTCCTGTGACCTCTGGCACTGCTGTGACTTCATCCACCTGTGCAGGGCAGTGCTGAGGCAACACCTCCAATCCTGGGCACAGCTCTGGGCCCCTCCGTTCGGGAAGGACATGGAGGGGCTGCAGCGTGTCCAGGGAAGGGAAGGGAGCTGGGGAAGGATCTGGAGCACCAGGAGGGGCTGAGGGAGCTGGGAGGGCTCAGCCTGGAGAAAAGGAGGCTCAGGGAGGGCCTGCTCACTCTCCAGAATACTCTGACAGGAGGGTGTAGCTGGGGCAGAAGAGGGAGGGAGGTTTCAGGCATCAGGCTCTGCTACCACAGAACAAGAACAGGTCAAGAGGAAACGGCCTTAAGCTGGGCCAGGGGAGGTTCACTTTGGATACTGGGGAAAATTCTTCCTGGAAAGGTTGGTCAGGCCCTGACACAGCTGCCCAGGGCAGTGGTGTAATCACCATCTCTGGAGGGATTTAAAAACATATGGATGTGGCACTTGGGAACATGGTTTAGTGATGGCCTTGGCAGTGCTGGGGAACTTAGAGGGCTTTTCCAAACTCAACAATTCCATTATTTTGTGACTGGTCCAATCCTTCTTGGTGTGGCAATTCTTTGCTGTAGCCCTTATCCTTTCACCTAATGAGTGGTAGGTTAATTAAATCAGGCCAAGTAGTCCTGCCTTTCACAAGCTGTGGGAGAGCTGGTGAAACATGGTGAGTCCATGAGGTGCAGGAGCTTCAGCATCACCCAAGGGACCTGGTGGCACCCTTGGGCAGGCTCAGGGAAATTATCCAAGGGCTTTCTGGGGTTTCTGAGTTTCCCCACAGCCAGGATTTGGTTCATTTCCCAAAATAAATAGTCTTCTCCACTCTTGCTGTCATGTGTGCATGTGTCTGGAGAGGAGGTTTTGGATAAAGATGCATTGGGTTTGGGAGAGAAGTGATTTCTCTCACTGGCCACAAGACACCCACCACCTCTTGTAACTAGGCAGGGAAATGTCACTTTCCAGCAAACAGCTTAGAAAATGATAAAAAGATCCATTTGCAGCCTCTCCTCCTACAGACCCTGAAGGAAAGGGAAAGAAAACAGGCTAGAGGAATCCATCCAAAGTTCATCTGTCCTTTTTCAGCTAATAGGGAAGAATAAAGACAAGTGGATGGTCCCAGGTGGTGATGAGAGAGGCACAGAAAGCTTTCTCAGCTCTGCCAGAGTTTGTAAATATGCCTGGAAAAGCTCCTTAATCTGCCTCTGTCCCTCCTCTCGGCTTGTTGTGGTGCTTCAAAGCCAGTAGTTTTGAAATAGTCATTAGTGCCCTCAAGGTGTTGTTTGCTATGGAGATGGGATCCCAATAAATCCAGGACTGATGAATTCAGAGCTGCCAAGAGCTCCTGTGTGCCAAGTCACACTGCATCCCCCTGCTCTGAACCACATAGGGCCTGGATGATCTCTCTGATGAAGAGAGACTTCAGAAACTGGGCCTGGTTAGTCCAGTGAACATTGAGAAAGGATCCCATCAATCCAGACAAATACCTCCAAGGGGTGTCAGAGGAAAGTGCCAGACTCTTTTCAGTGGTGCCCAGTGACAGGATGAGAACCACTGCCCATAAACTAAACCCCAAGAAGTTCCACCTCAACATGACGAAGAACTTATTTGCACGGAGGAGGGCAGAGCACTGGAACTGCTGCCCAGGTCTTCTTCTCTGGAGATACTCCAAACCCACCTGGAAGTGTTCCTGTGTCACCAAGTGACCCTGCCCAGGCAAGGGGGTCAGACTGGGTGATCTCCAGAGGTTCCTTCCAATCCCAACAATCCTGGGGTTCTGGGATTCTGTGCTTCCCTGTAACACACTGTGGTGGCTGGAACCAACTGCAGAGCATGGCCCAAGGGTCCCAAAAGACATCCTCAGTCCCAGTTGGTAGCCCATGAATGACCAGTCACATATCCAGAGCTCCTCTCATTCTGGGGTGAAAACACAAAATTGCTTTCTGCTGTTTTCTTTCTACAGCCCCAAGAACTCTGTGGAATAGGGTCTAACTGAACTGTGACAATATCCCAGTTAAAAAGGGCTGTGTGATGGCCAAGATAAATCACAGTGAGACCATCCACTCTAAACCAAGTGGATTTTGGACAAGTTTGGTGTGTCCCCTGCTTCTCTCCCAGATTTTCTGCTAATGTGGAGATATTTCCCCACAAAATTATGCTCTGTGTGTCGCTAAAGGACACAAAATGATTCACACAAATGCCTCTCAGTGTTAGAACAGGAAAGAAGAAGCTTTATTCTCTGGCTCCAGCATTTATAGATTCTCAACAATGACCAGAGATTGGATAATTAAGTTACCACCTTCCCAAGCACACTGGTCATGCGAAACATCTATCAAAAGACGTTTCTTAGAAGGAATGTGAAAAACAACTTATGTTTATAGAACTTTCATGGGAAAGTAACTAAAACCATGAAAACATTATTAGAGGGCTTTAGTTTTCAGGGCAACACTGTGCCACCTCTGCCCAGCTCTCCAGTGCAGGGGAGGAATGTACAGGAGTTGTGGACTCCTGGATCAGAAAAGAATGGGTGATACTTCAGGAGAAACTTCTCCCGGGCCATATTCATAACTTCTTAGGGAATTTGGTGTGTGGTACTTCTCATCACAAGAATGAAAGTTCAGGAATGACAAAACAGAGATTTTATCAAGGTGTTGATAGTGATTATATTCTGTTGAAAACTAATTTACAACATGAGAAAGTTTGCAATGATTTAATACGAAGGAAAGGCAGACAGCGAAAATTCTAGATTTCCCTTTTAAGCAGAAGAACTTTTTCTTTGGCTTAGCTTTGCAGATTGTCCCTAGGGCTCTCTACATGTCCTGTCCCTGGAGCCAGGGGTGGCACACCTGGGAATTCTTGGATTGTTCCAAGAAGAGGCAGACACAAAGATGTGATTCCTCATAACCCTTTTGTTGTGCGCTTTCCAGTTGGGAAATGAGCTTCCAGTTTATTGTTCATCTGTTGTAAACACTTGATGACTGAGCACAACAATACCGTAGAAATGCTGGAGGGTTGGGCATTTATAGAATAGCATAATGGATTTGTGTAGGTTGGAAAAGCTTTCCAAGATCATCAAGTCTAACTATTGTCCCGGAGCTACCACCGACCCAGTAAATTCCTTCAGGAATGGGGACTCCACCACTGCCCTGGGCAGCTGTGCCAGGACTGAGCAATCTTTCAGGGAAGAAATTTTCCCAGTATCCAACTTAAACCTCTGCTGGTGCAGCTTAAGGCCATTTTCTTTTGACTTGTCTCTTGTTCCCTGAGAGAAGAGCCTGACACCCACCTAAGTTGACCCTCCTGTCAGTTAATTTCTTCCACTCTGTAACACAAATTTCTCTTCCAAAACACAGTGTTAAAACATTTCCAGGCTTATATCCTGAAAAGTGACCAGACAGGACCTTAGAGAGATCCAGGGCTGTATTAAGGTGGAACAAACATGACACTCATTTGGCTTCTTTGGGCAAGGACAGCACCAAATGGACACCAAACACTAAATTCACTGTGGTTTCTGTTGCCCTCAGCACTGCCACAGCTGGGGAAGGAGAATTAAGAAAGATGGAGATGATCTTTTCATCAGGAACTGGAGTGACAGGACAAAGGGATGGCTTCCCGCTGCTAGAGGGCAGGGTTAGATGGGATATTGGGAGGAAACTGTTCCCTGCAAGGGTGGTGAGGCCCTGGCACAGGTGCCCAGAGAAGCTGTGGCTGCCTCTGGATCCCTGGAAGCGTCAAAGGTCAGGCTGGACAGGGCTTGGAGCAACCTGGGATAGTGGAAGGTGTCCCTGCCATGGTAGGGGGTGGAACAGGGTGAGTTTTAAGGTCCTTTCCAACCCAAACCATTCCATGATTCTGTGTCTGAGGCCAGCTGGGGAAGAGAATGGCTGAGTCCCTCCCAGTGCAAGTAAACGCCAAGACCAGGGTTGCACGATAAGGAAAACAGAAGTGGTAGGGATGGAATCCACCGCAGCAGTGTTTAAGTTTGTGCACTTGGAAACTAAACCAAACAGTTTCTTCTACAGTCTGGAAAAAATCTCAGCCGTGCTGGTGAATCATAGGAAGGATATGAGCAGGACCTGGGCACTGCAGTGTTGGAGATAAAGGAAATTCTGGTATGCACCAAGAATGTACATTTCCTGTCATAACAGAGAATGTATAGTTTGTTACACACGGCACTAGGAGACTCACCTGGAGCACCTGGTGCCTATGTGCAGGGTGGGATCTGGCCAGGAAGACAAGCAGAGGAGGTGATTAGGCTGAGGAAAATCCTAGGGCAGCTTATTTTGTCAAAAACCACCAGAGAGCTCCTTGCTTGGATAAGCAGAGAGAGGCCTGGGAGCGGGCAGTAAATATTAGGAGGATGATAAAGGATGAAGAAAACCAGGATGAAGCTGGCAGGATAACAAATGGGTACAAAATGCTGGACATGGGGTAAAGCTGCCTGGAAACTTGGAGGGAAAAGCGTGTCTGCTGTTCCTGCGGGAGAACAGTGCCAATAAAGCTTCTGTATGGATTAGGGAAATGGAGAGTTGGAGCTGCCAGCCAAAGCCCAGGCTTAGGGCACTGCCTGGACCAGGAGGAGGGGAGATTCAGGAATTCCATCTGTGTCCCCTCTTGGCGAGGGGAAGTGGGAGTGTGTGAGGAAGAGCAGCTGCAGGAGCAGCCCCTCAGGGTCTGAGGGTCGGTAGGAGCTCTGACAGCCCCCGGGGGGTCAGGTCTGCGGCGCCGGGAGCGCTCGCTACCTGCTGCCTCCATCCCTGCATCCCTCCGATGGAACCAGTCTGCCCCAACACTACCCCTCCAGCTCTTTGCCGAGGGGCTGACGGCACCGATCCCACACTGCAGCGGGATGAAGAGGAAAACTTCCTCTGAAGTGGGTGCTTCCTTGCCGATTTTAGCCAAGACCTGCCACTGTCACAGCAGAGACTCCCCCATCCCTTCGGAGCTCCGCTGCCCACTTTAGGAGCCCCCCAGCCCCCATGGCACAGACTGGGCTGCCTCCTCCACCCCCCATTCCCGGCCTGCCGGCTGCTGCATTTTTCCCTGTTTTCTCACTGGGTTGGCCCATTGCCTTTAAAAGGCGAAATGCTTCGGACTAAATTTGGTCATGTAGCTCTGCATGGTTCCCTGGAATGTCCTCGGGTTTCAGGCTCCTCTGATAGCACCATTCCCCGCCTCCCGCCGGGCTCCATTGGCTTCCCAGCGCCCGAACCGCCACTGGATCCTGTTATTGGCCAACTCTTGGACCGAGGGGTGTCTCCTCTGGATAACCACCGTATCCCGGGCTGGAGAGCTGCTGAGGTTTAACACTTCATCACCTGCTGCCGCTCGGGAAGCAGCTTTGGAGCTTCGGCTTGTTTTTTTCTCCTACTTTGGGTACCACACAACCGCCACCGTGTCTCGCCAGCGAGCCAAGATGTCCAAAGTGGCCAAATACCGGCGACAAGTTAGTGAAGATCCAGATATAGACAATTTATTGTCTACTTTGTCTCCAGAGGAGATGGAGGAGCTGGAAAAGGAGCTGGATGTGGTGGATGCGGACGGGAGCATCCCTGTGGACCGCAGTCAGACAAACCAATCAGAAAACCCCTCACCTGGCCCACAAAACTGTGACACGACGCTCAACCACCACGACAAGGACACCAGGAGGCTCCTGCAGCGGGAGCACTCGGTAGACGTAAGTGACATCCCCCAAGTGCTGCTGCGGGAGAGGTGGGAACGCACCTCAATCCCCGCTGTCCCCCGGGAGGAGTGAGGGATGAGATAGAAAACTGAAAACCCGAGAAAGGCGTGCACTTGCTGAGGAGGAATAGCTGTTCCGGAGAGACCAGGCAGCTGGTCCAGGCACTCCGGGAGGGAACAGGGTGTCTCATAAAATCCCGGTGTTACTAGCAAGGCCAAAACCTGTGCTGGTGCCAGGAATTTTCTCCCTGCTCCTGCTCTAACGTCCCTGGGCAGGGCTGGGAGTGGAGCTCGGATTCCCAGGAGGCTGCTGGAGGGGCTGGTGCAGTGACAGCGATCCCATGGGCTGCGTTTTTTCTTCTTTGGTTTTTTTTTTTTCCCCTCCTTTGGAGATCTCCGGACTCTTGGTCCTTTCAGTTCTTATTATGCAAAAGATTAAACAGTCTCTAGTTCTTGTGGAATAAAAATGTATGCTGCTCTGTGGAAATCACGTTGAGGAGCAGGTTTTGCCCCATGATGTTTGTTTTGCATTTATTGTTCTCTTAAAATTCCTGCTTTTACTTTGATTTGGGTACATTTCTCTTCCTCTCTGTACCTGGCAAGAGTTTGCTTGGAGCTCAAGAGCTTCATGTCAGTCCTTCTCCTCTTTTTGTGTTGTGCCTTAGTGTGAGCCAGTGTTCCTTTCTGTAACATTTATTAACCTCTACACTAAGAATATTAGGTATGTGCTTTGTGCTTGGAAGCCTGGGAAGTATCTGGTTTCCCTAGTTTTTCATGGCAGGCTGAGCCAGAAAGTGAAAGACAGTGACTCTTCAGCAGCTGATCCATGTGGTCATGGCCTGGTTTCATGTCGCAGGCAGGATTTGCATCTGCTGTGCCGGAGCAGGGCTGGGGAGTGCTGGCAGCACAAGCAGAGCCAAGTGCTATGTGGCTACCCCTCTGCTCTGGCTCTGATTCCAGATCTATTCCAGGTTACCCAGCTGTACCCTGGCTGTTCCAGCTGGAAGATCAATCTATAACTACACCAGAGCACTTGGAAATTTCTCTTTCTGGACATTTATGGAGTTTATAGAGGAGGGTCCTCTCCTGACTATGGCCTAGGCACCCTTATTCCCTTCTAAATATTGTGAGAAGTGGGAATGAAATTGTTCCTCCCCACCCCTGTCCTGGGCAGCCTGGCTCTGAGGATAAGGAACAGTTTTCACCTTCTGTATGTGGTGCTTGGAATGGGCTGGAGGACAGTGAGTGCTGTGCCCCTCACCACAAGGGCTCTGCCTCGATTTCCTCACCAGTGGAAGATTTCCCTGTGGTGAGGAAGTGCAGGTTCTACAGGACAAATCTGCCTGGAGAGGGAAATGCTATTATGTGGAACCAGTCATCCCAGTGACCATTGTTTTGCAGGTGACCCCAAGAGGTGACCCTGAAAAGTCTGCTGTTTTTGGAGGGGGACACTTGGGTTTGATATCACTTGTGTTGCTGTTTCAGTATTAACTGTTGGAACATGAGAGTTTTATTGGGAATTGGCATAGGGAAGTGTCCATGACCAGGAGGAAGGGAGGAAATCTGTGAGTTTTGTTAAAAAGAGACCTGAGAAATTGCCTGGTTAAATATAATGTTGTTTGGAAATGCCTGAGAGTGTGTGTGCAGTGGCAGAGGACTTGGGATGTGAAAAGGGATGGCCCAGGGAGGAGAGACACCTCCTTACACCTGGGAGAGGGTACAGGGCTCTGGCTGGAGGGGAGATCAGCATGTGGGTCCTGGAAAAGCTCCTGCTGCTCTCTGAGTTCAGGAGCTTCAGGCCACAAAGCAAATTGGTGACAGATCAAGTTTGTCAGTGAAAGTGGCCCAGTTTGATTGCATTGCAGTAACTGGACAGAGCAGAACTGACTTTCTTCTTCTATTTCAATCCCTGGAAGCCAAGAAAAAAGTATATCCTACACCCCTTCCTCCCTGCCATTTTTAGGATCTGGGATTAACACCTAGAAAATGCCAGCTTGCAGTGTTGGCACATCAGATCATGCTGGTGGTGGAGTAGGGCTGTGCTCTACCATGGGGCCATGGGATGGGATGGGGTGGGGTGGGATGGGATGGGATGGGGTGGGGTGGGATGGGATGGGATGGATCACCAGACCACAGGAGCAGTCACAAAAAACAGTGCAGGAAACCAGTGGTCCCCTCTCTCTGAGGAAGCCCCAGGCAGGAAGCCCCTGTTTTGTTGTAGGATGGAATGAGAACGTGGAGCCATCCAGAGCACCCCAGGCAGGTGCTGAGCTCTCTCCCAGCTGCTCAGAGCTCTGAGGTCTCTGATGACAAATCCTTCTCATGTGTCAGCAGATTTCATGTTGTGCCACTCAGCACAGGCATGGTGGCTGCACTCCCACGGGGTTGGCATTCCCCCAGGGTGTGCAGGCATCACCCCATACATGTCCATCCCAGCCCCTCTCCATCAACAGCTCCCAGTATTCTGAACCAAATCCAGAGGAGGTCACAGAGAAGCCCTGAAGGCTGGACCTCCTCTGATCTGGAGACAGACTGGGAGAGCTGGGGGTGTCCAGCCTGGAGAAGAGAAGGATCCAGGGACATCTTCTGAAGAGACATCACAGACACATACATCTTCTAGATGTTCACAGGTAATTCCCACTGGAATTACCTTCCAATACTTCCCTGACCTTGTGCCTGTGCTTCTCCCCCCAACTCCTGACCCCTGCCCCACTCACTCATCTGCTTCTGGCATGCAAAGGTTTCTCAAGATGCCTTAAATTAGGAATGCCAGGCACTGTGTTTGTGATATCCCTTCAGTAGGGAGGAACAGGAGGGCAGATTCTTGTCCTTGAACTCCAGAGTTTGTTTGTCCGCAGTTCTTGGAATCGTGGTATGGTTTGGGTGGGAAAGAGACCTTAAAGGTCATCCCATTCCAGTCCTGACTTGGACACAGACACCTTCCATTATCCCAGGTTGCTTCAAGCCCTGTCTAACCTGGCCTTAGACACTTCCAGGGATGGGGCAGCCACAGCTTCTCTGGGCAACCTGAGCCAGAGCCTTACCACCCTCACAGGGAAGAATTCCTTCCACCATGCCATCTGACCATGCCCTCTGGTAGTGGGAAGCCATTCCCCCTTGTCTTGCCTGTCACTCCAGGCCCTTGTCCCAAGTCTCTCTCCAGCTTTTTTGGAGCCCCTTTAGGCTCTAAGGTCTCCTCAGAGCCTTCTGCTCTCCAGGCTGGACAGCCCCAGCTCTCCCAGTCCATGTCCAGATCGGAGGGGCTCCAGCCCTCAGAGCATCTCTGTGGCCTCTTCTGGACTTGCTTTAGAAGTCCCATGTCCTTGTGATATCCTCCCTGCTGTTCTTCCATGCCTCCTGATGGGAATCTCTGTTGTGGGACATTGTGTGTTAGCTGGGATAGGCAGGAATTCCTCCAAAGTGCAAAATAAGGTATTTTGAAAGGAAAGATTGAGTTTCTGCCCATCTCACTGTCCTTGCAGTCATTTCCCTGTTCTTGGACTGTGTCTCCAGGCACCTCCATTTCCACTTAAATATTGGGAGAAGTTGGTATATTTAGAAATATTGTTAACTACATAATAACACATCTTCTTAGTGATGAAAAGGGCAAACTAGGGTAACTAGGAAGCAGATTATAAACAGCCCAAAATAGATGTGAGCTTTGCCCCAACCTTTCCACACTGGGCAGCCAAATTCCCATCCTGGTCATGGAGTAATAAATTAATCTTAATTTTGTCTTGCTAATGAGTGGAAGTATAACCCAGCTGAAGTGTGGGGCTTGGACCAGTGCCCCTCTCTGGATGCACTCAACAAGGTCCTTGCATCACAGGAGCTGGAATTAAATGAATATTCATGAGTAGATAAATGAAGAGATGATTTCTATTGGCTCATGGCTCTCTACTGTCACAGGCAAAGACGTAATGAGAGAAATTCCAGTTGGAGACATGCTGCAAAGTTGATACTGTGGTATTAAAGTGCCAGAGGGAAGGTTTAGATGGGATATTGGGAAGACATTCCTCCCTGTGAGGGTGGAGAGTCCCTGGTAGGGGCTGCCCAGAGAAGCTGTGGCTGCCCCATGCCTGGAAGTGTTTAAGACCAGGTTGGGCAGGGCTTGGAGCAACCTGGGATAGTGGAAGGTGTCCCTGCCCATGGCAGGGGGTGGAACAGGGTGATCTTGAAGGTCCCTTACTACCAAAACCAGTCTAGGACTCCATGAGTTGCCTGGGGTACAAATGACTTGCTGTCACTTGAAATCCTTGTATCATGCCTGGGATTTCTGTCCAGAAGAGGAGAAGCTGAGTGTGGCAGGGCACAGGGGCTCTGTGCAGCTGTCCCTATGGGATGGGTTTCTCTGGGAGCTGAGCTGTGAGAGTAGATGGTGTCTGTGGGAGCTGGTCCAGTTCCTCTGTTGCTGGTGACATCTATAAAAACCACATGTCTGTGCAGAGAACACAGTTATACCCTTCCTGAGAACACCACATCCATGGGGTCTCTTCCATGGTGATCTTTAAGGTCCCTTCCAAGCGTAACAATTCTATAATTCCATGATCTTTCTCACTGGCATTTCGTCAGCCCTAATCACTCTCAGGGAACCTCTGCCAGATGGGACCTCATTGAGAAGAGCTATCTCATGGGAAGGATCTCCAGGTGAACCACACGTGCCATGGACTGGTGCTTTGGTGGATGAGTTCTCCTTAGCAGTTGCCAAGTCCACAACAGGAGGTTTTACTTTTCAAAGAATTCCAAAAAATCCACCTGCAGCAGTTCTTTGCTTTCCTTGGACTCTTACCCAGCCTCACCACAGCACCCTGGTGGCTCCCAAAACACCAAGCAGCTGATGGCAGAGGCAGCCCCTCCTTGTGCTTTCCCTTCTCCAGCATCACCCTCTTCCCTAGGAACGGATCAAGCCTCCTTCCCTCAGCTCACAGAATCATGGAATATCCTGGGTTGGAAGGGACCCACAAGGATAACTGAGTCCAGCTCCTAGCCCTGCACAGGACAACCCCAAAATCCCACCCACCATGTGCCTCAGAGAGTTGTCCAAATGCTCTTTGAAGTTCACCTGTAAGGGGAGGACACATGGATGTCCCGATCCCATCAGCGTTCCCAGTCCTGCCTCCCAACAGGGCTTGTTTTGATTTGATTTCACGCAGCTTCAAGCATGGATAGCTGGGAAGTGCAGGGAAATTGCATGAGGGAGCATTTTCCTGCTTATGGAGGGGAGTAAATCCAGGGCCACAAACCAAATCTTTTATGAAGATACTCATGTCATGGGTGTATCCTTCCATGGAAGCCCAGGGCCCAGCCTCCTGGAGGAGGAGACTCTGAACAGGGGGTGGGATGCCATGGCAGCTTTGCACAGCCAGAGCTGGGTGTGCACAGCCAGGGCCAGATGTGCTCAGTGCAGATGGTCCCTGTATTTTTGTCTCATGAAGGCTTCCCTGTAATTCTGTGAAGTCCAGGAGATCTCTTTCATTGCTCAGAAATGAAAACTGTTGTCTGTGCTCTGGTGTTTCATTCTGAGTTTCTGAAAAAGTCACAAGAGGGAATAGCAGCAGAAGCTGGAGCTGTTACCTGCAGCAGATGATAAAATGACCCTCCAAGGTGAATATAGAAGCAAGAACAATCCTGTGACAGCTCCCAGAAGGATCTGGATCTGTGTGGAGAACAGCTGAAAAATGTGAAGCAAGAACACAGGCATCTCTGAGCTGCATTCCTAAAAAAATGGTGTGAGAAAGACCTTCCCAGCTGGATTGGTGTTTTTGTGATGCCTTTGGGGGAAGAAGCTTTGCTTTCCTTGTTTTTCCTTTTGTGACCAGGGCAAGTTGCAGCACAAAGTGTTCCCAGTGACGCAGAGCTCACACCAAAGGCACACACAAGTCTAGGAGATTCATGGTCCATTAAGGGCATGAGCAGGGGAAAAAAAACCCATGGATTCCTAGTCAATTGGGAAAGAAAAAAAAAAGAAGAGCAAAAATATGGATTCTATACTTACATGAAGTACAACTGGGATGCAGATAAATTCATAGAGGTGTTTAGCTTATATGGGCTGAGCTTCCCAGGAGGTTTAATATGTGTTTATGTAAATAGACATGGAAGAGGAGAAGAGCTGGGTCCGTTATGTGTCCCTCTCTTTCGCAGCACTGCCATAGTTTGTGTGCTAAAACCATCTCAGTGACTCAGCTCCCAGCAGGATACTGGGTTTAACCAGTCATATTGCTCCATCCCACCCTTTGCTGTGTAGGAATCATGGCAGGATGGAGCAAGAGGATCTCAGTGTCAGGGAGCATGTTTTGAAGTCAAGATGTGGCTGGCAGGATGGCTGGGGACAGACACACCATGGAGGGTCAAGAGTCCTGCTTTGTCCTTTCCTCTTCCCAGAATGTGGAGCAAACAGGGATAAAAACAGAAGGAACTGGAACTGTGGAAACAACAAGAGCCTGTCCCAGCCATGGTGTGGCAGCAGGACCAGGGCAGTGCCCATCCTCTGTGCTGGCACTGCTGGTGTCACATCTTGAATCACGGGAGGAGTTTTGGGCTGCTCAGGACAAGAAAGTCATTGAGGGGCTGGAACATGTCCAGAGAAGGGAGCAGAGCTGAGGAAGGGTCTGGAGAGCCCCAGGAGTGGCTGAAGGAGCTGGGGGGGCTCAGCCTGGAGAAAAGGAGGCTCAGGGGGTACCTTATGGCTCTGCACAACTCCCTGACAGGAGGGGACAGCCAGGTGGGGATCAGGCTCTGCTCCCAGGGAACAGGGACAGGACAGGAGGAAATGGCCTCAAGCTGTGCCAGGGGAGGTTCAGGTTGGATATTGGGGAAAATTTCCTGCATGGAAAGGATTGTAAAGCACTAGCATGAGCTGTCTAGGGCAGAGAAGGACCATCCCTGGAGGAATTTAAGAGATGTGTGGATGTGGCTCTTGGGGACATGGGTTAGTGGTGAATATGGCAGTGCTGGGGGAATGGTTGGACTTGATGGTCTTAGAGAGCTTTTCCAATCATAGTGATTCCATTATTCTGTGATTTCCTGAAATACAACTGGAGAGGCGCCAGCCCAGGTCATAGAAGTGTCATGTGCAGCCTCTTGACCATGGCTTACACACAGCATTTGGGTCAAGATTTATGCTGCATTCTGCAGAGGGCTCTAAGGGGTCCCTCCTCCTGACAGAGGCACCATGGCATATGTTGGACATGCCTGGCACAGGAATGAGCACCTGCACAGCCATGGAAGCCTCTGCCAAGGAGAGTGATTTGCCATTTGCTTCCTTACAGGGAATTCCTCAGCTCCAAAGAACCAGAGATGGTGACCCCTGGCATGCCCAGCTCTGTGCCCACTAAGTGCTCTGTCCTTGGGTGCAGCTCCCATGTGGTGCCAGAGGCTGAGGAGCTGGTACTCCTGTTTCCTACAAACTATTTAAGGGAATGGCCAGCAAACCAATGACCAGCAAAACTGGTCTGATTTTCCAGGTAGGCACCTGGAGCTTGGCTCATCTCACCTGCTTCAAGGTGAATCATCTTCCAGGTGCCCACTGCCAAGGGGTGTCTATGATGGTCTCATGGGCTGCTGGATGGGATCCATTGGATACCTGCACCAGAAAGGGGCCTGGAGACATGTCCATATGTTTCCAGGAGGCTGGGAGCAGGTCCTGCTCCTTGAACATCCAGCCCTTATGACACAGAGGCTGGAGATAGGATTAAGACTCCCTAGAGCTGAATTGCACTTCTCCTGTTCCTAAAAATCTGATAAATGCTTTTTGTGGGCTTCTCACAAAGTGCACTGGGTAGAAATCCAGCCCAGAGCTGTTTGTAGCGTTAAATCACTGGTATTCCCTGCCATTTTCAATCCCAGATGAAGAGGAGACAAGCAGGGAGAAGGTCTCTTATTGGGAATATCCAGTTTAGCTATGGCAGTGCCAGGAGAAGGGCTGGGAATACAACAAATAGAAGAGAAATACCTGGATTTCTAAAACCTGATTTTGTTAGAGGAGAATAATTTTCCGTCTGCAGAGTATCCAGTGGCTTTACAGCTGTAAAATGGCTGTGTGTCTCCGTGGAAGGGCTGGAGCTCTTCTGTTAAAGGAAACAAAGTCAAAACATTTATCAGCTTTAATTCAGGGGAAAAAAAAGAAGCAAAATCAGGGCCAGAAGCTGCCCAGTCTCTGGAGAACAGCTCTGCATCTCAGAAAGGGGATTTTTAAAAAACATTGGCCTGAAACAGTGATATTTGGGGTCAGAGAGGTCTGGGCAGAAAAGAAAGGGAAAAGCTCAGTTCCTCATTAAAATGACAGGATAATATGTGAGGTGGGACAGGGCAGGGAGTTGCTCACTTCTCTCTGGGATTTAGCACACTGAGCATGGCCAGGGTTCATGTGCATCCCAGTGCTGGAAGCTGAGGTCCTTTCAACCTTCCTTCATGCCAAAAGGGTCCAAAAGTGCCAAAAGAAACTCTTTGCTGCCTGATCCTCTCAAGGAGCCCTGGGGATGTGAGCAGGGTCTCCCACAAACCTTTCCGTGGTATTTGCTCTCAGTTGGGAGCAGGAGGGTTGTCCAGGGCATCCCAGGGTCAGCAGAAGCCTTGCAGTCGTGCTTTCTCTGCTCTGGTCTCTGGCAATCCAGGTTCAGCAGCTCCCAGGACATAGCATTTTTCTGGGAATGTCCTTGGCTCTGAATTGTCCCTAGGTTACTCAAAACTGGATGAGGAATGGAGGAAAAGGGCTTGGGCAGCTTGTTGTGGTTTGGCTTGACTCTAGCAACCCTCTCCAGGAGCAGATGCCCAAATACCAGGAACATCAAACAACCTGCAAACCCCCTGCCTTTGTCCCCAGCCACCTCAACGGCCTGTCCTCTCCATGCAGTGGGACAGCCTTGGAGCACATTCCTGTCCCCAGGGAGCTCTCACAGGGCTTGTGCTCAGCCTCCTCAGCCCCAGGGTCACACTTGAGGGGTGGAGGGATGCTGGTGACTCACTCATGGGTTCTGGCTGGGATTTGGGATAGGTGGGTGGGACAGAGGGAACATGGAGGTCCTCAGATTCTGGCAGGTAGGCAGGTGTCTCCAGAGGGTGATGCCCAAAGTTAGAGCTGTGGATTCAATTCCAGAGTTTTATGGTGGCTCTGGAGAGTTTATAAGGCTTGGCAGTGTATGTAGGACAGACTGAAACCCTCCAGGTAGTGAAAGCAGATTGGCTTGTTAGTCATGGATCCGTAATTATCCCTAAACCTGCTCCTTCAAGTAACTCAGCCCAGTTTCCTTCCCTCACCTGGGTCTGATCTGGGACCCATGCAGCTGACCAAGAGATTCTGGTGAATTGTCTGTCTGTGTCTCAGACGTCTCCCCTAATCTCTGAGCTTCCCCACTTCCTTATTTTTCCACCTCCAAAAGCCACTCAGGATTTGTGTAGAACCAATGGAGTAGTGCTGCTGTTATCTAAGCCATGCCATTCCAAGAGGTGAACTGGAAAATGTCCCATAGCCTGCAGGAGGAATTTATTGTCCCAGCAGAGGCTGGGAGGGAGGAACAGCCCCTTGACCTGGGCATTATTCCCCAGTGTGCCACTCTGGAGGGGTTGTGGTTGCTTTGCAAGGAGCACGGTTCTGGGGGGACAGTCTTTGTTGGTGGCCAAATCCATGTGCCAGGCAGCCAGCATGGCCCTGCCAGAGGAGCTGCTGGAAAGGAGGGAGGCTGTGGGTCCCCAGAGAAGGGTCATGGTGGGCTCCAGTGCACATGCAGAAACCATCATCAGCCAGCTTGGAGCTGACCCTGGATTTGCCAGCAGTATGGGTGATTTGGATAGACCTGATCCTGGCTCGGGTTTCCCCTGTCACGCTCCTGAGGTTCTCATATCATCACAGGATGATGTCTCATACTCAGCTTCCAGAGGCCCCTAGAGCTGCAGGTGACATTAGAGACCAAGCCAGTGTCATGGCTGCAGGTTCAGTTGAGTTCACTTTTCCTGGAGCCACTTTCACAGGAGCTGCAAGTGCATGTTTGGCCTGAGATCTTTTGTTGACAGGCCCCTTTCCTCATGGAAACCACAGCATGATTTGTGTTCCAGCAGTCACCTGCACAGAGGAGCCTCCTGGATTCTTGAATGATGAAATGGTCTGGGTGGGAAGGGACCTTAAAGATCATCCAATTCCAGCCATGCCATGTGCACAGACACCTTCCATTATCCCAGGCTGCTCCAAGCCCTGTCCAACCTGGCCTTGGACACTTCCATGGATGGGACAGCCACAGCTTCTCTGAGCAACCTATGCCAGGGCCTCAGCACCTTCACAGGGAGGAATTCCTTCCCAATATCCCATCTAACCCTGCCCTCTAGCAGTGGGAAGCCATTGCTCCTTGTCCTTTTCTCCATGCCTTATCCCATGTCCCTCTCCAGCTCTCCTGGAGCCCCTTTGGGCACTGGAAGGGCTCTAAGATCTCCTTGGAGCCTTCTTTTCTCCAGGCTGGACATCCCCACCTCTCCCAGTCTGTGTCCAGATCAGAGGGGCTCCAGCCCTCAGAGCATTTCTGTAGCCTCTTCAGGACTTACTCCAGAAGCTACATGCCCTTCTGACCTTGGGGGCCTTCTGGCTTTCCCCTTTCAGCCAAGCCCTCCTTGAACCCCACTGGGGTACTTCTCCCTGGAGCCAGCACAGAGCTGCTCATTCTCCCAAGATTCCATCCTCACATCTTGTTCTTCGGCTGAGCCAAGCACACCCTGCCATGGTGGGACCATGAGGGACTCTTCCCAGGACATACCTCTGAAAATAACTGCAGGATGAGGAAAGTTGGCTCCTTCCAAAGACTAAACTTCTGCAAACATATTTCCATATGTCCCCTTTGCCAGGGACTGATTTAACAGCATCTGCTGGGCCACCAAGTGCCCCTTCCCTAATCTTGGGTATAGTGAATCCCTGAGTAACACCTCCTCCCCTCCCCTCCCCGTTCCCCTTTCCCTTGGAAATCTGCTGTGGGCACAGCAGGGTGGCTATGCCCACATTCCACCTGCTGAACAAACAGACAGATCAATAACTACCATTAAACCAGCAATTTTCTACACCAAAATGAGCTGTGGAGCTTTTGGTGCAGGAAGTGAGACCCTCACTCCACCAACAGATTCACCCTCCCCATCCCCAGCTCTGTCCCCAGCCCCATCCCTTGCTCAGTGCTGGAGCGAGTGCTTGGATTCCAGGCAAGAAGTTCCCAGTCTCCTTTGCCTTTTAAGGCAACATCTGAGTGGGTTTGAGGGTTACAAATGCTAACAAGCCATGGCAATGCTCATTTTAGTCTATTTAGAGGAAACGGGAAGGCATTTCAGTTCATCAAAACACTGGTGATTAATCAACCGACTACCAGGCTGTTTTCATTAGGCTTATTTTTAAAGGTCTGACATGCTGTGTAAAAATATTCCCCTAATAAATATGCTTGTGACGGAGGGAATGGCACAGAGGGGGTGCAGCAGCACTGGTTTCCAGGTACCCAAGGTAAATATGCCAATGGGCAGAGAGGAGTGAGCAGGTAGAACTCGGGATGGCCATGAAGAGGGGACAGCTGGCCCTGGGCTGCAGGAGAAGATGTGCTGGTGGCCACAGGGAGAGCCAGATGTTTGAAAGCAGGGGAAAGGTGCTTTTCTCTTTCCTCTTCTCCACCCCTGCCACACAGCCCTGCCACAAAGCTCCTCTTGCAGTTGCACTTCCAGCCTGGAGGTAAGGACTTTGGCATTATGACCAGTGGTGGGCTTTTGACACCTGAGGCTGGCACCTGCAGCATGGGCTGGGCCAGTGAGACACACCAAGAGCCCAGGAATGGTGGAAAGGCAGGAGGGGACAAGGACATGTTCCCTCCTGGGCACACATGTGGCCTCAGGCAGGACCCGGAGCAGACCTGCTTTGGAGATGTCCCCAGGTTCCAGCAAGGGATGGAGATGGGCCACAGTGACCCTTGGTTTTAGAAACACAGATCTAGTTTCTTGCCTGAATATTTTTTCCTCTGATTCTTCCCCCTCTGCTGCCACTGGAGCTGGGCACTTGCCAAGGGCTTTCCCAAGGCAGCTCCGCAGGAGATGAAGCAACTTGAATCCCTCTCACACTCTGCAGCCATCCAGCACTTCTTCCAGTAACCTGCAACTCTTAGATAGGATCCTTCGGATGCATCCCAAATTTGCTGGATGCAAATGATCCCACAAATGCTACCCACAGTGGCAGAAACATCCGTGATGGTCACTGCATATCTGTTGCACTCCCTTGTTCCCACGCCTGGTGCCACAGCTGGCTCCTTTTGCTCCATCTTCTTTTCCCTGACTTCTCCCAGCTCCCTCTCCTGATTCCTTTTCCCCCAGCTCTTTTCCCACATCCCGTTCTCTGGCTCCATGTCTCTCCTCCCACAAACCTGCCCCATGCCGCAGCATGTGGACATGCAGCCACACATCCATGGATGGAAGCTTTAACCAGATAACAGGACATTTCCAGCATATGCTGCAGCAGCTTTCCCAAGCAGGGATTTGCCATGGATTTTATTTCCCTCCAGTTTCATTTGCTTGGAGTAAAGCATTGCCTTCTCCAAGCATGGGAGAGGTTGCTGGTCATTCTTACCAGGGTTTTTCTTCCTTTCTTCAAGATCTGCTCATCTCTGGCCAAAGCCTTTGCTCCTCTTGGTCTTGGATGTGGCCAGGGTGCTCAGGGGAGACTCAGAGTTCCCCAGTGTTAGGCTGGGTGAGCTTGGGCTGGGAAGGAGAATGATTTTTGGAGCAGTTGTTGTGGAGATGAGGGTGCTGGCTCTGACCCCAGGGGTACTCAGCCTGCGGTCACCAAAGGGTTGCAGAGCCCTTAGGAGGATAAATGTCCCTTCTCACAGGAACCTGCAACCTGGGCACTCCCAAACACCTTGGAGAGGCCCTGTTGGGTACCAGGAGGGGAACACCAGTGTCCTCATCCCACAGTCCTCCTGCCAGGGTTCGTCCTCCACTGAGCTGTTCAGGATGTCACTGGGCATCTGTGCACCATCCTGGTGCTGGGAACAGGCCACGGCTTGGTGAGAAGGAGCCCCAGCTCAGTGCCAGAGGAGGTGGCATCACCTGCTTCCTGCAGCACCTAGGACACCTCTGGTAGCCACATCCCTGGTCCCTGGGGTGACAGCAGTGGGGGTTGTGTGGACGCCAGGCCAGGCTCTGTAGAGGTCTGGCATGAGCCTTCCTGTCCCTGTCCCTGTGCCAGGGAGCCAAGAAATCTCTTAACTAAATAAACAGCTCTCTCATCCCTGATGGCATCTGTTTATACACCAGGTACAAACAGTCCCCAGGGCTGCCCATGCACAGCCAGTTCTTTCCACAAAAATCTGTCCCTGAGGGCTGGCAGTACTGCCCGTGGGGAAAGCTCAGCCTCATGCTGCCCCAGAATGGACACCATGGAGCCACGGGATGAAGAGGAGGAGGCCAGCCTGACTGCAGACTGAGGTGTCAGGATTCAGATTTGGGGGTTCCAGGCAGTAGGTGAAGCCACAGTGCTGTCATAATCATGAGAAGGTCCAGGCAGATTGTAAAGGCATTACAGATGTATCTGCCAGAGGCATCTTCCTTCCTCCTTTCCCTGGAGTTCTAAAATCTCCCCAGCAAAGATGATGCACCAGGCCAGTGGTGAGGACCTGTGTGTTCCCTAGCTGTGAAGGAGGGAGAAGGACATTTAAATTGCCAAACCTTGATGTGAAATTTTTGGTAGGATCCTCCACTGTGCAGCAAACTTGGTCCCAGTGTCAAATTTATCTGCCTTCAACCACCTGAAGCATTGGCTCCTCTCCCTTGGGAATGGATGTGTTTCATGTCATGGAGTCCCAGACTAGTTTGGGTTGGAAGAAACCTTAAAGCTCATCCCATTCCACCCCCTGCCATGTGCAGGGACACCTTCCACTATCCCAGGCTGCTCCAAGCCCTGTCCTGCCTGGCCTTAAACACTTCCATGGATGGGACAGCCACAGCTTCTCTGGGAAACCTGTGCCAGGGCCTCTCCACCCTTACAGGGAAGAATTTCTTCTCTATATCCCCTCTAACTCTGCCCTCCAGCAGTTTAGAGGGAAGGATGGGAACCATATCAAAGGTGGTTCCAATTCTGATGGAGACTCCTCCCAGCCCCTCAGCCTTGGCTGAAGGCTGCAATGAGGCATTGGCTGTGTCCAGCTGCTGGAGCTGGCTGTGGCCAGCAGCAATGCCCAGGACAGGCTGTATCGAGGGCAAGGGTCAGGTGCTTTTAAAAATGACCAAATCTTCTTTCTGACCTTCCCCCAGACTCTCCAAGTTAAGCCCTTGCTTCTTATGATTCTTTGGACACTGGGAGCAGATGTGCTGGGAGAGCCTCGTGCATTAGAAAGCAATAAATGCCATGCTCCCATTTCCTTGGTTTTCTGCTCAAAAATGCAAACTTCTATTGAAAGGAGAATGGTTTTACAGGGCCCAGGGTTGGAGTGACTGCTGGGTCAGCAGTGTCACTGGGGACACTTCTGTGGGCACTTCCCTGCTTGCATACACATTCAGGACAGTGCGGAGAATGTTGGGCTACAGACTGTGAAAAGCCGCCAAGCATCCAGCTGGAAACCATTCAGGAAAGGTGGGGAAGCACCTGGGGCTCACAGGGAGACAGGCACTGCATCCATCTCTAGTTAGAAAAATTATTTTAAAATGGTAACTTATAGGGGGTATGAGGAAGGTGCTTCCTACAACTTATTAGTTTATGGCCTTTTGGCGAGGGTGTCCTGCAGACCTCCAGAGCCCTTTGGGAGGGGGCTGGAGGCAGAAGGAGAGCAGAGATGCCTTGGAGAGTTGCAGCAGGACCTCATCACACCTGGGTCCTGTAGGCTCTGCCTACATTCAAGGCACTGAGATGCTGAACCCTTCCCTAGAGCTGGGACCTTGGCTGGGCCAAGCATCCTTCCAAAGGCCAGCCACAGGCTGCAGGATGTTCCCATGTGACAGAGGTCTGTGACAGTGAGACTGGGGCGGCAAGTCTGTAGGTCAAAGGCACCTGTTTCTGTAATTCCTAGGTGTTTTTCTCTCCCT
The DNA here is from genome assembly GCF_030490865.1 of Poecile atricapillus. Lineage (NCBI taxonomy): Eukaryota > Metazoa > Chordata > Aves > Passeriformes > Paridae > Poecile > Poecile atricapillus. The sequence continues at coordinate 7,369,362 of NC_081271.1, forward strand.
AGGAAAGCAGGTTGAGCAAGAATAAGGGAGACAAAAATCAAGACGAAAAAGGAAAGGAATCTCCTTCCAAAGACCTGGCCCAGAAACGAGATACTAAAGTGGGGAAAGACTCTAAAAAGGAAGAAAGTGTTCAGAAAACAGACCTGAAAGGTAAAGATGAGACTGAGACCAAGAGCAAAGAGAACAAAGCTATGAATGATAAAGTCAAGGCCATGGAGAAAAAGCTTATGGGGAAGGACAAGAAGGAGGAAGAGAAGGGTTCAGTGTTGAGGAAGGACACAGGGAAGGAAAAAAAGGAGGAAGAGAAGAGCTCAGAGTTGAAGAAGGATGCAGGGAAGGATAAAAAGGAGGAAGATAACAGCTCATATTTTAAAAAGAAGGATGCAGGGAAGGATAAAAAGGATGAAGAGAAAGTCTCAGCAGCAAAGGAGGAGACAGAGAAGGAAAAAAAGCAAGAAGAAGATTCAGCATCAAAGGACACAGGGAAAGATGAAAAGGAGAAGAGTTCAGAATCAAAGAAACATGCAGAAAAAGACATTAGAGGGGAAGGTAAGAAAGAAAATGATAAAAAAGAAGAGGAAAAGGCTTCAGCTCTGAAAAAATCCAAGGCAGATGAGAAGGACAAATCCCAGGCAGAAGCAGAAAAGGCAGAAAAGGTGGAGGAGAAACAGGAGGCCAAGGCAGGAGCAGGAAGCAGCCCTTCCAAGCCTTCCTCCAGCAGCTCTGCAGATCAAGCCAAGGACGACGAAGCCTCCAGCATCTTTGACGAGCTCATCGAGAAGGTGAAGAACAATGATGCTGAGGTGACCGAGGTCAACGTGAACAACTCTGACTGCATCAACAACGAGACCCTGGTGCGCTTCACCGAGGCCCTGGAGTTCAACACTGTGGTCAAGGTGTTTGCCCTGGCTAACACCCGTGCTGATGACCATGTGGCCTTTGCCATTGCCATAATGCTCAAGTCCAACAAGGTGCTGACAAGCATCAACTTAGACTCCAACCACATCACTGGCAAGGGTATCCTGGCCATTTTCCGGGCACTGTTGCAGAACAACACGCTGACAGAGCTACGTTTCCACAACCAGCGGCACATCTGTGGGGGAAAGACAGAGATGGAGATTGCCAAGCTCCTAAAGGAGAACACCACGCTCTTGAAGCTGGGCTACCACTTTGAGCTGGCTGGGCCTCGCATGACCGTCACCAACCTGCTGAGCCGAAACATGGACAGGCAGAGGCAGAAACGCCTCCAGGAGCAGAAACTGGCACAGGAACAGGGCGAGAAGAAAGTCCTCCTGGAGGTGCCCAAGCCTGGACCACTGTTGAAGGGGTCCCCCAAGGCATCCCCGCAGCCATCTCCCAAGGCTTCCCCCAAAAGCTCTCCCAAGAAAGGGGGGGAACCCGCTATACCACCCCCACCTCCTCCTCCGCTCGCCCCACCACTGATGATCAATGAGAACCTGAAGAACTCGCTCTCGCCAGCCACGCAGAGAAAGTTGGGAGACCGGGCGCTGCCAGTGCAGGAGAAGAACTCTCGGGACCAGCTCCTGGCAGCCATTCGCTCCAGCAACCTCAAACAGCTCAAGAAGGCAAGTGCAGGGCCAGGTGGGGCCCATGCACAAGGTGGGGCTGGGGGCTGGGGGCTGAGGTCATAGCCATTGTCACTCTGGCAGTGTCCTTCTCTGGAGTGGGGTGTCCATGCTCCAAACCCCTGCAGAGGGGCAGATCCATCCCTTTGCCAAGCACATGGGGAAGGAAGATCCATCCTTTAATACCATCCCTGCAGAGCAAGGCCAGCAGGTCCATCCCTTGGCAGAGCTCCTGTGTTGGGCAGATCCACCAGGATCCAGGGCTTGGGACACAAGGAAGAAGCCATCCATAAGTTATAACTCACTGGGTTCTTATTATCTTGTTGTGGCTGAGCCCAGGATGTCTGGAGAGGCTTCATCTGCATTTAAGCAGCTGAAACATTCCTTCATGTCAGCCCCAGCTCTGGGACTGCCAGATTTGACTAAGCCTTTTGAACTCTTTACATATAAGCGACTGAATGTTGTTCTGGGGGTACTGACACAGCACCCTGGGGACCAGCAGAGGGGTGTGGCCTACTTCTCAAAACAGCTAGACAATGTAAGCCAAGGGTGGCCTGGATGCTTAAAAGCTGTGGCAGCAACTGTCCTCCTAATACCGGAGGCCATAAATTCACCCTTGGGCAGCACAATGTCGTGTACGTACCCCATGCAGTAAAAACTGCTGGAACAAAAGGGCCTAATGCTGGTCCCAGCATGGAGCATTGAAACCTCTCGCACACTCCAGGTGGTTTATGTCTCTGCTGGGCTGTCCATAGGCTGGAGTGTGGGGACAACCAGCCTGGCCAAGAGAAAGACGTCATTGAGTGGTTTGGGCTGGAAGAGACCTTAGAGATCATCTTTCCTTTCATGGGCAGGGACACCTTCCACTATCCCACATTGCCCCAAGCCTCATCCAGCCTGGCCTTGAACACTGCCAGGGATGGGGCAGCCCCAGTTTCTCTGGGCAGCCTGTGCCAGAGCCTCACCACCTTCACAGGGAGGAATTTCTCCCCAGTATCCCATCTAACCCTGCCCTGGATGTCCCTGCACCACGTCAGGGACATTCCTGCAGTCCCTCCCTTTGCTCTCCCAGTAATGGGGTGTCCTTCCCTGCAGGTGGAGTTGCCGAAGCTGCTGCAGTAGGGAGCAGGAGGACTTTTTCCCTGCAGCCCATGGCAGACCCCCAGACTCTCACCTTTCTCATGACTGTTTCCATGACAAGCCCTTTGGAACCTGCAGTGATCGACGCCAAGGAGCAGGGATCTCTCTGGGACACAGAGGACAGGCCAGGCCCAGCAGGACAAGATGGAGGTTGTATTTATTTTTTGATGGTTGTGAAGCCTTCAAGCTCGCTCTTCTACCAGCACCGTGCCCCGCTGGAGATGCCAAGAAAAGAGCAGGGGTCTGCAGAGCTGATCCTTATGGAAATCCCCTGTCAGAGCATAAGGAAAGGGTTTGACACCCTCTATCCAGGGTCCAGCCTGGGGTGAGCAGGAGTACCCCCAGCCCTGGGGTGGAGCAGGGGACACCCAGACCATCATCACATCACCACAAGGTGTCTGGGTGGCCAGCAGAGTTTTGGGATTCAGGCGCAGCAGTGGCTGCAGAGTCGGGGGTTCAAGCTTGACATCAGGAGGAATGGGAGGGTGGAAGAAAGGAGCAGCCAGGGAGAGAGGGGGCATGGAAGTGGTGGGACATGGGGAGCCAGGCTGGAGCCAGGAGCTCGGGGCATCTTGTACGCACCCACAGCACTGTGGAGGGACCCCCAGAGCCCTCAGAGCATGGAACTGAAATCCACCTTAGAGAGAGTAGGGAAAGCACCAGCTCAAGGGGTGCAGTGGGTTTTGGGGTCATGTGATGCCCACCCTCCCTCCCCATCCTTCCTGTCGTGACACCTTGATCACGATTTGTATGTCTGCGGCCACTGCATCAGCAATAAAGCTCACCCAACGCTTCCTATGCCTCTGGACAACTCCACAGCCCCTGACCCCAGATGGGGATGCAGGGGGTCTCTGGGAATGGACTCAGCAACTTCAGCCAGGGCAGCTCTTCCCACTCCCACACCCACAGCCCACCCTGAACTGGGCACCCTGGAACTACCTAGACACCCCAACTTGGGTGTCCCTGGTCACCCACCCAACCAAAACCCCCCCAAATGGGGCACCCAGACCCCCAGATGGGGCACCCTGCTGCTGCTGCTGGACACAGACAACCAGGCACCCAGAGTCATGAAGACACCCCAACACTCTGGATTCACCCACAACTGGGCATCCTGAGACTGGCCCAGGGTCACTCCAAACTCCAAGGTAATACAGAACTGAGTGCCTCAGGGTCACCCTAAAACCCCTGGGTGACCCCAAAACTGGGCACCCCAACTCCCAGGGTCGCCCCAGGGTCACCCCAACTCCCCGGGTGGAGCCCCAGAAGTGCTCTCACCCCTGGCACCACGGGGCCGGGGCCGTTTTGGGGGTGCAGCAGCAGCCGGGTGTCCCTGGGGGCTCCCCCCGTCCCCAGACGCCCACGAGCGTGGCTGGGAGCGGCTCCCGGTACCGGTGAAACGCCGGTCTGGGGGGCATTTTTGAGGCCGCGCAGCGCCGTGACCCCACTGGGAGGAGCGATATCGATACTGGGGGGTCCTCCCGGCCCTCGGCCCCGTACTCCTGCCCCGTACTGCTGCTAACGCGGGACCCCGACCGGGCACCGCGGGGCCGCTGGCACATCGCACACCGAGCATCCGACCGGTCCCGGGGTCAGAGCACCAGGGGCGTCACCCGAACCCCGGCGGTGCCACCTAAAACCACGGGGAGCGGAGCTGACCGGAGCTGACCGGAGCTGACCGGGGCTGACCGGAGCTGACCGGGGCTGACCGGAGCTGACCGGAGCTGACCGGGGCTGACCGGAGCTGACCGGAGCTGACCGGAGCTGACCGGGGCTGACCGGGGCTGACCGGGGCTGACCGGAGCTGACCGGAGCTGACCGGGGCTGACCGGAGCTGACCGGAGCTGACCGGGGCTGACCGGGGCTGGCCGGGGCTGACCGGAGCTGACCGGAGCTGACCGGGGCTGGCCGGGGCTGGCCGGAGCTGACCGGGGCTGACCGGGGCTGGCCGGGGCTGACCGGGGCTGACCGGAGCTGACCGGAGCTGACCGGGGCTGACCGGGGATGACCGGGGCTGACCGGGGCTGACCGGGGCTGGCCGGAGCTGACCGGGGCTGACCGGAGCTGACCGGGGCTGACCGGGGCTGACCGGGGCTGGCCGGGGCTGGCCGGGGCTGACCGGAGCTGACCGGAGCTGACCGGGGCTGACCGGGGCTGACCGGGGATGACCGGAGCTGACCGGGGCTGACCGGGGCTGGCCGGAGCTGACCGGAGCTGGCCGGAGCTCACCGGGGCTGGCCGGAGCTGACCGGAGCTGACCGGGGCTGACCGGGGCTGGCCGGGGCTGACCGGGGCTGACCGGGGCTGACCGGAGCTCACCGGGGCTGGCCGGAGCTCCCGAGGGGGAGGGCGCGGGGTCCGGCAGGGGGCGCCGTTAACGCACCGGGGCCGCCGTTACCGGCGCAACGCGCGGCGGGGCCGCTGGGGGGCGCGGAGCAGCCCCGGCCCTTCCGGTCCGGCCCGGCCCCGGCAGCGGCAGCGCCCGGCGGGGCTGTCGGGGGTGTCCGGCTCCGCTGCCCCGCTCCGTACCGGGGAGCCGGCGCAGGGCACACGGCGGCGGCGATGGGCGGCGGGGCGGCGGCATGAGGCGGCGGCGGCGGCGGGGAGCATGGCGGCGGCGGGCGGCGGCGGGGCGCGGCGGGGGCTGCTGAAGCGGAAGCCGAACTTCACGCTGCAGGAGCTTGAGGTGCTGATGAGCGAAGTGCTCCGGTACGAGCCGCTGCTGTTCGGCGCCGCCGCCGGTACCGTCAACGCGTACGAGAAGCAGAAGATCTGGTGGCGGATCACGCACAAAGTGAACGCCGCCGGCCGCCACCAGCGCGACATCGGCGAGGTGAAGAATCGCTGGCGGGGGCTGCGCCGCCGCGCCGGGGACAAGATCAGCCGGCACCGGCTGGAGCGGCAGGGCCCGGCCGGCAGGGCCGCCGCCAGGAACGGGAGCACCGGGAATAACGGGAGCAGCGGGAACGGCGCGGCCGAGCCCGACCCGGGGCCCGCCCCCGTCCCCGCCTGGGGTCCCCGCGGCGCCGGCGGAACCGATCCTGCGATGCGCAGCGCCCAGGGCTCCGCGCTGCACGGTGAGACTGCGGGAGCGGGGACCGGGCAGGGACCGAACAGTGCAGACACGGACATGGAGAACCGGGACACGGGCACGGGGGAGCAGGACCGGAACCAGCACACGGGAGAACGGGGCAGGGTCACGGGGATGCTGGGGACCGGCGCACAGACACGGGCGCTGGGACTGGGACAGGTGTGTGCTGCGACAGGGACATGAAGAAGCGGGATACAGACATGGGAGACAGGGGCAGGGACTTGCTGGGGGAACGGGATGGGACATGGGGGACCAAAAAGGGGCCTCGGATGAGGTGGAACGGGACATGGAGAAATGGGTATAGGAAGTGGAGACAAGCAACAGGGACGTGGGGACACTGGGACCAGGACAGATATATGGAGGAAAAGGGTCAAGAGAGACAAGCGCCAGGACCAGGATGTGCAGGACCGGGACATGGACATGGGAAACCAAAACACAGACTCAGGGCCACCGGGATTGGGAGAGGGTGGGAGGAATGGGGACACAGGACCAGGATGTGAGGGGATCAGGATGCAGGAGACCACAATAGTGATGTGGGGATACTGTGACCAGGATGTGGGGGTCCAGGACACAGACATGGGGGACTGGGAGTGGGATGCAAGAGAAGTGAGACTGGAACAGATCGCTGGAACCAGGACAGGTGCATGGGGGACTGGGGCAGGAACAATGGGACAGGAACACAGAGAGAACATAGAGTCAGGGCAAAGGGATAGGAACATGAGGTATTGGGACAGGGACACAGGTGACAGGGATGTGGGAGCATCAGGACAGGGACATAGGAGATGGGGACCAGGACATAAGGGTACCAGGATCAGGACAAGGATATGGGTGACTAGGATTATGACAGGGACCAAAGGACAAAGGACAAAAGGGGGATACTGGGACCTGGATAGGGATAAGAAGGGGCTGGGAACAGGGCAAAGACATGGTGGGATTGCGACTGTGGTATGGGGCAGGACCAGCACACAGATAAGGAACGTGCCAGTACTGGGACCAAAACAGGGCCGTGGGGGTTAGTGGGGTGAGAAGTGGGACATAAACAGGGACATAGAGACACCGCATTCAGGACAGAGATATGTGTGGGTTAGGACAAGGGCATGGGGGTGCCAGGACCATGCAGGCACATGGAGCCACCACATTAAGGAAAGGGGTATGGGAGTACTGGGAACAGGGGAGGGACAAGGGACATGGGATAGGGTCAAACCATCATGAGGGACACGGGACTGTGGAGATATGTATAGATGGAACCAGGACTGGGTGCAGGAGAGGGGATGTGGGAGCACAGGGATGGAGACAAGAGAGTCTGTCACTTGGTCCTTGGGGCACTGGGGACACGGGAGATTCCTGCAGATGCCCTGTGCTCCCCGTGCCTCCCACAGGAGCCAAGGAGGAGCCGGTGAAGGAGGAGCCTGTGGAGGTGAAGACTGAGCCCTTCCACAGCCCCGCTGCTGACGGCATTCCCGGCCGCGGCTCAGACTGCCGGCTGCCCCGCAGCGGCATCTGCCCGCCCGGCGAGCTGTGCGAGGGCTGGAGCCGGAACCCGCCTCGCCCCTCACCCTCCGAACTCTCCCTCGGCGATCTGAGCGGGCAGCAGGAATCGCTGGGCTCCGACTTCCCGAGTCTGCTGTTGGAGCAGGAGGCCGAACAGCTCAGTCACTGCAGCGCGGGGGAGGCGGGGCCCCCCGGGCCGGCGGGGCTGGACGGGACCCCCGAGTGCCCCCAGCTCAGCCTGGTGCAGTCTCATGAGCGGCTGGTGCAGGAGATGCAGGCGTTCCGCCGGGAGTACGCCGAGAGCTGTCGGGAGACCACGGCGGTGCTGCGCAGCATCGCCCAGGCACTGGGTATGCTCAGTCGCAGCCTGGCCGAAATCCGTGACCTCTACCTCCGGGAGCGGGGGGTCCCCAAATCCTGAGCCCCCCACGCAGCTGGCTGTGTACACACACCCCTACCCCTCCCCCAGAACCCACCTCGCTGCTTTTATTATTATTTTTATTATTATTTCTTTTCCTGTCCACCCCACTTCAATAAAACTCGGAGCTGTACCCCCACGGCTCCCCCCACCCCGGGCGTCTCAGAGGGTTTTGGGGGCGATGGGATGCAGGGGCCTGGGAGATGGGACAGGGGTTTGTCCTTCCAGGCGGCTCTGCCTGGCTTTTCTCCTGGACAGATAGACTCTGGTCCCAGATTTAGCCAACGATCCTGGGCGGGGATGAATCCCACCGGGAACAACCATCGGAGTGACACACCACCCACCCACCCTTCCCTGCTTATTCCTGTGCAGGGGAGGGGGCATGGACAGAGGAATTGTTCATGTGCTCACTGTCCCAATCCTGGTGCTGAATTTGCCATTTTCTCACCCGAAAGATCGCAGGGGTGAATTGACACCCCCGTTTTGAGTGAAGGGGGCTGGATGAGCAGCAGCACTCCAGGCTGGCTCATCCAAATGGCTGATGTGGTGGGAATTACCCGTCCCGACACAATTCAGGGATGGAGAAGCCTCGGGAGCAGAAAGGAGAGGGTGGGATTGATGTTCCCCCGTGTTACAGTTTGCGGGAAGGGGGCTGGGGGCGTTCTTTCCCTGTTCGAGTCACCGAGACGACAGCAGGCTGTGGGCAGAAGACGTGGTTTAATGCCAGTCCCGGGGGAAAGAAGAGCAGGGCGTGAATCCGGGGGTGGGCGTGCAGGGAGACAGCCGTGCACGGCCCTCGGGGGACCCCCCCGGGCCCCCCCGGCGGGTGCTCGGGGCCGCTGGCACCCAGAGCTGGGGGAGAAGGCACCCACAAAGGAGCCAGTGTGCGGCACAAGGGCCGCCCTGTTCTGTTGGCACCGGATCACCTCAGGATGGCCGGGAAGAGCCCGATCCAGCGCCAGCTGGGGCAGTCCCCCAGCGCCAGCGGGGGTCCCAGGGGTCCCCAGCCTGGCCCCGCTGGCCGGCGGCGGGTGCGGGGGTCCCCGCGGGGGCTCATGCTCCGGGGTAGCTGGGCTGTGCCGGAACGTAGGGCGGTGGTGCTGCGGGAGCAGAGGGGGTGTTACCAGGCCACCGGGCCCCTGGGGAATAGGAAGGGTCCCCGTTCCCCCCCCCCAAAAGGTGCTCACCTGTGGGGTTGTAGACAGGGGGGCCGGAGGGGTACATGGGGTACTGGGCGGCAGAGCCGGGTGCAGGGTACATGGCCATGGGGGTGAAGCCAGGCTGGGGAGGCATTGGGCCGGCTTTGGGGTCCACGGGGAAGGGAGCTGGGGGAGCTGCGGGGGGGTAGCTGGAGAGGGGGATTTCCGGGCCTGCAGAAGAAATTGGTGTCTGTGGCACCCCGGCACAGGGACAGGGGTGCCTAAGGGTGGCAGTGGCCCTCGGGGTGGTGGTTGCCAGGGTGTTATCCACAGCCCCCACCCCAGTGCTCAATTTTCCCCCAGCATCCTTTCAGGTCCCACCACCTCACCCCTGCCAACCCCTCCACCCTGTACCCCAGGACCTCTCCTGCTTCCCCCATCCCTGTACCCTACCCTGCCTCCTACACCTCCATCCTCACCCTCCTGATGTCCCCCTGCATTCCAACAGCCCCCCCTTCTCCTTCCCTGCCCTACCACCCCCCCCACGCCCTACACCTATAGGACTCCTCTGCTCCCTCTCATCCCTTCAGCTTCTACCTTGCACCCCAAAACCCCTGCACATCTCCAGCCCCCCCCAGACCCCTTCACTCTGTACCTACAGGATACTGCAAACCCCCATCCCTGCAACTTCCCCCTTTCCACCCCCAGTCCTCTCTGCATTCCTTGAGGCCCCCTCAAAATCCCATAATCTTGTACCTCAAGAACCCTTCTGCAGCCACTCCACTCCCCACCCTGCATTCCTCCAGGCCTTCCCACCTCACCTCTTCCCAAACCCCTCCACTCTGTACCTACAGGACCCTCCTGCACCTCCCATCCCTATAACCCACCCACACACCCCAACTCCCACAGGCCTCTGTCCAGGCTCTCCCAATCCCCCACCCTGTACCTACAGCACCGTCATGCACTGAACCTCCTCCTGCACCCCCCATCCGTGCACCCCCCATTCCTGCACCCTCCCATTCCCCCAGCTCCTCTTAACCCTGCACCTCCTTACCTGCAGGATCCTCTTGATCCCCTCCTCCTGCACACCCCCATCCCTGCATCCCCCATCCATACAGCCCCCCACCAGACCCCCATCCCCCCTGAATTCCTCTAGGCCCCCCCTACCCTGCTCCAACCCTTTTTCCTACAGGACCCTCCTGAACCCCCCTCCTCCTCCTGCACCCTCATCCCTGCCCCCCCAGCCCCACACCTTGTAGGGGGGTGCGGGAGTGCTGCCGGCGCTGGTACAAGTAGCAGCAGGAGCACATGAAGCAGCAGACGATGGTGGTGACGATGGCGATGAAAAGCACCACGGCTGAGGCGATGCCCGCGATGGTCTTGGGGCTGTGGGGAGCAGGGCTTGGGGGGCACCCGTGGCACATTCCCCCAGCCAGCACCCACTGATACTGCCCAGTACCCAGTGCCACTGCCCAGTGCCCAGAACCAATGCCCAGTGCCCAGAACCAATGCCCAGTGACGCTGTCCAGCACTGCTGTCAGCACCCAGTACCAGTGACCACTGCCCAACATCCAGTAGCAGTAACCAGTGCCCAGCACTGCCCAGTGCAAGTTTTCAGTGCCAGTGTCCAGCACCCAGTACCAATGACCAATCCACAGCATCCATCCCCAATGTGCAGTGCCCAGTATCAGTGCACAGCATCCAGTGTCCAGTCCCAGTGTCCAGCACCCAGAACCCAATACCAGCACCCAGTACCAATACCAAGAGCCCAGCACCCAGTACAAAGGGCACAGCACCCAACAGCAGTGCCCAGCACCCACTGCAAAGCTCCAATGCCCAGTACCAGTGCCCAGAGCCTAACACCCCAGTACCAGTATCCAACACCCAGCAGCACTGCCCGGTGCCCAGTACCCAGCACTCAATGCCCAGCACCCAGTATTAGTGTCCAGCACCCAGAGTCAACAGCTTGGAACCCAGCAGCACTGCCCAGTGCCACACCCCAGTGCTCAGAACCAGTGCACAGCACCTGCATTCAGCATCCAGTAACAGTGCCTGGTGCCCAAGTTCCCCTGCCAAGTACCAGTGCAGAGCACCCAGCATCCAGCACCCAGTGCCACTGCTCAGTACCAATGTCCAACCCCCAGTACCCCAGCCCAGCACCCAATACCAGTGCCCAGCATCACTGCCCAGTGCATAGCACACAATGACCAGCACCCAGTACAACTGCCCATCACCAGCACCCAGTACTAGTGCCCAGCACCCGGTCCCAGCACCCAGGGGAGCCCCCAGCCCCAACAGCCCTGGCTGTGGCACCTGAAGGCGAGACAGTGGCGCTGCTGGCGCTCGGTGAGCAGGCGCAGAGGGTCTCGGCAGCAGTACCGCTGGTGGCACGTGCCGCAGCAGAAGGTGAAGAACTCGCAGTCGAAGCCGGGGTGCCATGACCCGTTTCTGTCCACGTACCACAGGCAGTCTTCACCCCCGGCCACTGTGGACAGCCACCCATCACCGGGGCCTTGGAGCACCTGGCCATCACCACCCTCGGGGGCATCAGCAGCACCCCATGCCCTTCATTCCCCACATGAGCACAATCTGTACCCCACTGTGTCCTATTCGCTTGTACCCCAGTCCATCCTGCTCCATGGACCCCCAAAGTATGCCCCTATACACCCCCAAATACCCTGCTCCTTCCTGTCCCCCTGTCCCTCATACCCAGTCCCATATCCCCCATACCCTGCTCCATCCTGCCCCATATACCTTAAAACCCTGCTCAATCCTGCCCCTGTGTACCCCCATGTCCTGCTCCATCCCGTCCTACTTCCTTCCAAGCCCTGTCCCTATGTACCCCGACACCCTGCTCCATCCAGCCCTACACTGTTGCAGACCACTCTCCATCCCACCCAGCTTTCCGACCCCTCCAGATTCTTCCAGCTCGCCCCCCCTTCCGCGTGTTGCAGTAGCACTTCCTGCTCTATTTCTGTCCGAAGCCACCTGTCTCCCCAGAAATAGCCGCGGGCCGAGGCCCGGGGGCGGCCGGAGGCGCCGGGGCAGCGGGCGGGGAGCCGCGGAAATGGGCTTTGCGGGAGTCTCACATGGCATTATTCACACATCCCAAAATGGGACCACAGCAGCTCAGGGACAAGTGGGGAAGCTGAGGCACAGGGTTCGGGCATGGGAAGCCCCTAGATTACCCGGGGTTGGGCATCCCGGCTCGGTTAGCCATCGGCTCTATGCCTGCTCTTCCCGGGGGTCAGCGGCTACCGGGGACATCCCGAAAGCGGCAAACGGGAGACGGGTTTGGGAGACGTGGACACAGTGCCCAGGGGGACACTGTTGCAAGCCACCCCCCCGGTCAAAGGGACCGTGTGTGGCACGACTCACAGTCACGGCTCGTGGCACCAAGTCCCACCCAGTGGGATCCCCGTGTCAGCGGAGGGTGGCACCGTGTCCAGTCGCAGGGTGGCACCGGATCCCCCGGCCCTCCCCGGTCCCCGTATGTCTCTTACCCATCGAGGCGGCCACGGCCACCAGCAGGGTCCCAGCCAGGGGCCAGCCGCTCCCAGGGCCGCCGGGCCCCATCCCTGGGCCGGGCCCGGTGTCCCCGCTCAGCGCTGCCCGGGACAGGGGCGGCGGCTGCGCGGCGGCACCGGGACCGGGGCCGCTCCCGTGCCCGTCCGGTGCTGGTGCCGCGGGGCTGCTCCCTCTGCCGGTGTCTCCCGGTGCCGGTGCGGAGCCGGCGCAGGCCCGCAGTGACGCCGCAGCCCGGCGGAGCTCGGTTGCTGCCCGGTGTGTCCCCCTCTCCCGCCCCCACCCCGACGCCGCCTCCCGCCGCAGCCACCGGCCCCCGCCCGCCCCCACCGGGAGGAGCGGAGCCGCCGGCCCCGGGCACTGGCAGGGCCGGGAGGGGATGTGGGGACCGGAGTGCTTCTCTGGCACTGCATCCCATCACTGTACCCCCCCGGCAATCCTTATTTCCCCTCTTCCTGCACCACATCCTTCCCATTATCCTTGCACCACTCCCCGCACCCCATCCCCCACATCCAATCCCTTCCCTACCCCCTGCTCCCCATCATTTCCCCTCCCAGCACCCCTTGTCCCACTTCATCCCACCTCTGCACTCCTCATTTGCCTGCCCTGTACCCCATCCCTTCCCTGCACCCCACCACTTTGGTTCACAGCACCCTTTCTCCAGCCCCATCCTTTCCCTGAACATCTTATTTCCCTCCCCCTGCACCCCATCCTTTCACCCATCCCTGCACCCCTCCCCTGCACCCTTCATGCCCACCCTCCTGCACCCCTCACCTCCATTCCATCCTTCCCTTCTAATCCCTGCCCCTTTCCCAGCTTGGGTCACTGGGTACCAGGGGTGCACAGCTGGATCTGGGGCACCCTCTTGGCACTGTGATCACCCCATTACTGCCCTGAGCACAGCCAGACCCCAAATCCTCCGAGTCACATCCTGGCAACGCCAACTGGACCCAGGATATGAGACCTCAGAGGGGACACACAGGTGACACATCCTGAGAGTGACATATCCCAAAAACCACCTTTATTAAAGACCAGAGCCTTAAATTCAGGGTGGTGGTGACACCAAGGTCACTGGGGGTCACAGTGTCCCTATCAGCATTGCAGTGCCACTGAGGGAACACAAAGTGGGGGCCAGCCCCTGCCATCCCACTGTGGCTCCCTCCTGTGCCCCCACGCCGGGGTGGGGAAGCGTGAGACGTCCCTGCCGTCCCTGGGCCAGCCAGGATGTGCCCCCGCGCCGGGGTGGGGGTGTGGCACTCACACTTGTGTGACAATCTCGCCGTTCTCAGGCACATAGACCTGCACAGGCACGCTGGGTACTGAGCGTCGCAGCACCTGCACCGGGGGACCCTGGTGGGACAAAGACCCTGTGGGTGTTGGCACCCTACCTTGCTTGGGAGCACCACGGGGGGCACATCCCAGCACCGCGGTTGGGCTGGGGGAGTTGTGCGGGCATGGCCAGATCCTCACTCGCCCCGCATGTCCCAGCTGTGCTGTGGATCCATTTGTCCCAGTGAGACTCCCAGGTGGAGAGGGAGAGCTGGCCACTGAAATGTCTGCAGGGATCCTTCCCCACTCAGGGGCACCCCAGTGCTGCAGCAGGGACTCACATGAGTCCTGCTTGTGGGAACCTGAGTGTGACAGGAGGGACCCACATGGATCCTGCCCTAGGGACCCCCTTGAAATTCTGGTCCTTCCCATGGGACTCTTGTGGGACCCCAGTCTTGCCCCAGTAACCCCCTTAAGGTTCTGGTCTTTGCTGTGGGACCCCAGTTCTGCCACAGGAACCCCTGCAGGATCCTGTTCTTGCCCTCAGGATGTTCAAGAGAAAGTAGGGACCCACATGGAACCCCAGTCCTGCTCCAGAGACCCCCTTAAGGTCCTGGCCTTATCCCAGAGACTGACATGGGACCCCAGTCCCTGGGACCCATGTGGGACTGCAAACCTGTCCATGGGACCCTCAGCAGGTCCTCATCCTGGCCCAAAGGACCTTAAAGACCTTACTTCTGTTCCCAAGAACAGAAGACCCTGGTCCTGGCCATTGGACCTCCTCAGGGACCCCTCTGGGACCTGAATTCATCCCGTGATTCCCTCAGGATCCTGATCTTCCCATGGGGAACCCACTCAGGACCCTGATCCTGCCCCAGGGACTATCAGGGACCCTCCAGACTCAACCTATGGGATCTTGGACCTGCTCAGAGGACCCTCAGAGGGTTCTGATCCTTCCCCAAAGAATCTTAAAGGACCTTGATCCTCTCCTCAGAACCCTCCTGAGACCATGGTCCTGCCCCAGGGTCCCTTCTGGGATCCCAGTCCTGTCCTAAGAACTCTTATAGGAGCCCATGGACCCCCTCAGGACTTCACTCCTGCTCTAGAAATCCTCATGGGATCCCACCAGAGCCACACGTCCCTACACTACCTCAGGGTGACAACTCATGTCACCTGCAGGACAGCACTCAGGGGGTCCCTCTTCTCCCACGTGACCACTCCCAGCCAGAGCCTGTGTCCTACCTGAACCAGTGACAGGACTCCATGAGCAATGGGCATGTCCCCGGTGGTCCCACCACGGGCTCTCTGGAAAGTCCCTTGCCGGTCGAGGGAGTGGGGCCGGGAACCCCTCAGCTGGGCGCGTTGGTGCCATGACTTCAGTTCCTCAGTGACAGCAGCCTTGGAGAGCCCCCGGGCTCCCGTGGGCACGTAGTCTTTGAGCGAGGGTGTGCGCACGATGCGGCTACGTGAGGGCACCAGACGCTGGTACCGCAGTGGGGCCAGATCCTGCTCATACAGGAAAGTCAGGGGGCCAGCGGGCGGCAGGAGCTGGAGGGCACCCCGTGGGTAATAACCAGGCTTGGCAAGGGGCAGCGGAACTGCAAAGGACACGTCAGGGCTGCTGCTGCCCGGGGAGGTGGCATGGGAGACGCTGGAGAGGTCAGAGATGCTGTCATCAGAGCCAGAGCGACACACGGGGCTGGGGGTCAGGACGCAGGAGGTGGGCACAGTGACTGTGTAGTACGTGGGGCGCCGGCGGGATGCAGCACTGCGGCCCCGTGGCTCAGCTGGCTGGCAGCACGGGTCCACCCTGCAGGCAAGACACTGTGGCTGCAGGAGGACCCTTCCCCTCACCCCAAAGCCAGGGCAAGCCCTGGGAAAGGTGCACCCATAGGTGTGAGGCACAACCACCCCGTGGGGAGACATCTAGCCTCTTCCCACGGGATTAGTTCATCCTCCCCATGGGGCTGACCTCCATCATTTTCATAGGGTTACCTCCATCCTCTCCATGGGATTATCCAACCTCCTCCCAAGCATTTCTATTCATCCTCCCCACAGAGTTTTCCCCTACATCCCCACAGGATTATCTCCATCCTCCCAGTGACTGAGTTCCATCATCTCCATGGGGTTAGTTCCATCTCCTCCCCATGGGATTGTGTCTGTCCTCCCCATAAGATTTTCTCCATCCCCTGCATAGAGTTAGGTCCACACTTTCCTTGGTGTTCTCTCTATTATCTTCTCCATGGGATTATCTCCATCCTCCTCCCCCTGGGTTTAGCTCCATCATCGCCATGATTCATCCATCTTCATCCTCTCCCACAGGATTACTCCCATCCTCCTTCCCACAGGGTTAGCTCCATCTTACTGACAGTGGGACTATCTCCATACTTCCTATGGGATTATTTCCAACATCCTCCATATGAGCTGAGCTCCATCATCTTCACAGGGTTATTCCCGTCCTCCTTCCCATGGATGGAGCCCCATCATCCACACAGAATTACCTCCACCCTCCCTTGCAGAAGCCCTTGTCTATCCTCCCCATGCTCAGGACATACCTCAGAGACTGGGTCTGTCCCTGCCGTCCCAATGGCTCTGGGGTGCTGGGAGCACTGGAGCCCGCCTGCTGGCACAGCACCAGGGTCCGGATGGGGACAAACTGGTAGGGAGGGCCTCCTGTCCTGGACACTGAGGATCCTGCGGAACCAGGGCTGCTGGGGGCCAAGGAGCTGGCAGGGGCAGCCATCAGGGACCCAAGACGGCATTGGGAGCGCTGGGTTTCCCCATCCTCAGGGTTGATACTGGGATTTTTGGCCCTCTCATAGGGTCTGTCCAGGCTGGCCTCCTGCCAGTGATTGAGGGGGGGCATCAGAAGCCCCAGCTCCTTCTCCTCCTCCTCTGTGGGGTCCTTAGGAGATGGGGACCTCTTTGGGGCGGCAGGTTCTGATGGCTCTCTGTCCTCTGCAGGAGAGATGGAGGGTTGGGATGGAGGGGACACAAAGAAAGGGTTGGGATTGAGGGAACAGCTGGATGGTTGGCATGGAGGGGAGATGTGGGGGGCTGGGATGGAGAGGACACAGGGAGAGGAGGGATAGAGGAGACACAGGAAGGGTTGAAATGGAGGGAACATACCAGGGGTCCCCCCTGGTCCCCAGAGGCCCCTCACCCTCCTCCAGCAGGCCGGTGTCAGACATGGTGCTCTCGTCAGAGGCACTGAGCTCTGTGGGGCAGGGCCCTGTGAGAACAGAGCCGCGGCCGCTTCCGGGTGCCAAAGCGCTCCCACGGCCCCGCCACCACCCAGCACGTCCCCGCGGGCCTCTGCTCCCCTCTCCCACGCCACCTGCCCCAACACGCTCTGCGATGGCAGCGGTACCGGCCGGGCCGGCTCTACCGAGCCACGTGCAGTTCCCAGCCTGCCCAGGATGGGCAGGTTGGAGGCACCAACAGGGAAGGAGATGCCGCCACCATGGCCCTGGTCCCTGGAGGGGACAGGGATGGAGAGAATGGGGACCCCTTTGGATGGCCGCCACTGGGATGGGGACATGGCAGCTGGGCCACATCCTGCCCCTCTTTGGGATGGGTGATTTGGGACAGTTATGGGGTGCAAGTGGGAAGGGTGAGGCATTGGGGTACATTCAGGGGGGTGCAATCAATAGAGGTGAAGCCCTGGGGTGGATTCAGTGGGGTGCCACTGGGGATGGTTTATCAGGGTGCATGCACTATGGATGGAGTTCTGAGGTGCATTCAGGGGGTACATATGCCAGGAATGGTTTATTGAGGTACATGCACTGGGGATGAAGTTTTGGGGTGTGTTCAAGGGGGGACATACACAAAGGACGGTGTGTTGGGATGCATGCACTGGGACAAAGTTTTGGGGTACATTCACAAGGGTACCACCACTAGAGATGAAGTACTGGGGTACCTTCAACAGGGTGCATTGACAGTGAGAGTGTATTGAAGTGCGTGTATCAGGGATGGCCTTCCAGGGGCATATTCAGCAGGGATAGGGAATTGGGGTGCATTCACCAGGGATGGTATGCTGGGGGGCATTTTGGGGGGGCACACTCATTGGGGGTGTAGAACTGGGTTGTATTCACAGGGGACTGAAAGTTGGGGTGCATTCAGGGGGTGTATTCATCAGGAATGGGAAATTGGGGTGCATCCAGGGAGCTGCATTCACCAGGGATGGGAACTGGGATGCAAGCATTGTGGATGGCATATTGGGGTGCATCCAGAGGGGTGCATGCACTTGGGATGAAGGACTGGGCTGCATCCTGTGGGGTGCATTCACAGAGAACGGGGAATTGGGGTGCATTCCCCAGGGACACCCAACCAAGCAGCACCCTATTCTGCCTCCCTGTTCTCCAGCATTACCCCACCACCTGGGGGGCTCGGGGGGCTCACCCTTGGCAGTACTGGTGTCCTGCTGCCCTGCCAGGAGCCGCCGCTGGCTCAAGACCTGCTCCAAGTCCCGCAGCTTCTGCTCCTCCCGGAGTGCTGCCGTCTGCCGCCTCTTCCGCACCTGCCGGCCGATGTTCTCCTCATGGCAGAGCCGGCGGGAGGCTTCGGCAATCTGCAGCTGCAGTGCCCGCTCCCGCTCCAGAGGGTCCTGGGGGCACAGGACATGCTCAGAAATACACCTCGACACCCCCAAGCCCCTCATCGTGCTTAACAGCCCAACACCACCCACAGCACTTGGGATCCCAACCCCTCCCAGCATGTCATCTGGGACTCCAACACCCAGCATCACTCTTGGAACCCAACACCAGCCATTATGCTCAGGACCCCACCACTACCCTTAACATTTGGAACCCACCTCCTCCCATAATTCTGGCACCCTGATACACCTGGGACCCCGCCACACCCATCACCTTGGCACCCCAACTCCACACATTATGCTTAGGACCCCATGATAACCCCATTAACACCCCAACACCACCCATCATGCTTGGAACCCTACCTTGTCCCACTTCCTGGGCACCCCAACACCAAATTGCATTCAGACCTAAACACCTCCCTTCACTGGGGCATCTCAGTACCCCAACACCATACACCATGCTTGAAAATTCCCCCCTACACTTGGTACCCAACCACCACCCATGGGATGGGGATGGCACCATTTCCAGGTGACCCTCAGGAAGTGAGGCGAGGGGAGGGGAGGGGGAAAGGTGACGGGAGGGGAGGGGAAAAGAGGTGGGGAGGGGTCCCCACCACCTTTGTACCCCAGGGACTGCCTCACCACCCCACAAAGAACGACGATCTCATCCAGCTTGAAGGCAGCCCCGACCCTGCGACGGACCTTGGGGGGCTTCTCACCAGCTTTCAGGGGGTACTCACAGGGCAGGGTCCCCGTCAGCTCCTGAGGATGGCACAGGGACACTGAGCAGAGCCATGGCAGCATGTGAGGGCAGGCAGGGGGTCCGTGTGTCCTGCTCACCGCCTCACGCAGGCACAGCTGCCGCAGCTCCTGGATGCAGCCATCGAGCTGGGCCTCCAACACCTGCTGCTGCCGCCGCCCTGCCTGCACCCGCTCCTTCGGGAGGGACATCAGGCTGTCAGGGCCTGGAACAGACACATGGACATCTGGAGGGATGGGAACACCCAGTGCCACCCCGCGGCCATCCCACAGCCTCCCTGCCTTAGTTTCCCTCCATCACAGGGGGTGGAAAACGCAGCCATGACCCTCCCAGCAGCACCCATGGGTGTACTGAGTCCCCTGGAACACCTGTTTCACCCACCCAGCAGCACCCACTGGTGTTCCAACCCCCCCCAGGATATTCAGGAAGCCCTCCCCCAGCAGCACCCATGGGTTCTCCAAGCACACAGGGTATGCATTAAATTCCCCCCAGCAGCACCATGGGCACTTCAGCCCCCCCCGAGACACGTGTGCCATCCCTCCTGGGGGGGCACAGGAGGAAGGTTTCAGTCTGACTCAGCCATCCCAAGCCAAACCTGTCTGAGTCAAATCCTGTCCAGAGCACCCCCCACTGCACTTGGGGTGCCTCCCCAAACGCAGGGGAAGCCTCCATTCCTCCACCCCCTCATTTCCCCAAAGCTTTCTCCAGGCAGCTCGTGTGTCCCCAGCATGTCCCCATGCACCCAAGTGCTCTGTTCTCTGCCTGGGAAGGAGGGGCACGTCTATCAGACCACCCATGGGCGACAGGAGCACCCCAAAACCTCCCTCACCCCCACACGCCCTTCTCACCCGAGTGCAGCATGATCCTGCTGTCCATGTCACTTGCCTCCCCCATGCCGCGCCGGGACCCTGCGGGTAACAGCGGGGACACAGCTCGACCCCACGCCCCCAGCCAGGCTGCACCCATGGGCGCCCCCACCCTGCACCCCCAAAACCCCCCATGGCGCTCCGGGCGTGCCGCGATGGCGGCGGGGGGGACGCGGGGCTGTGTTTGCTTTTCCTTCTTGCAGGTCCTGCCATAAATAAAGGGTGTGGACAGCTCAAAGCGGGGGGAGGGTGATACCCTCGAGGGGGTCAAAGGTGCTCGGGGTGCGGGGGGGCCCTCGCTCCCGCCCCAGCTGGTTTCGCTGGGCACCTCTCCCAGTTTTCCTTTCTTTTCCGTCTGGGCTAGCGGTGGATCCTGCAGTGGGTGCGACCGCCGGCCTAGGAAAAGGGGGTCGCCAGTACCCCAAGATCCCCAAACTCTTGGGGAGGGAGTGAAAATGGGGCAGGGGGGCCGGGGTGAAGGCGGGGCGGGGGGGAGAGGGTTCACACCGCTTTTCCAGCGCCGTCGCCTGGCCGTGCCTCAGTTTCCCCAACCAGCTCCACGTCGCGCTGGGTGTCCGGAGGCAGGGAGGAGGTCCCGGGGGTCCCGGCGGGGTGGGAGAATCCCTTACCTGAGCCCGCCGCCGCCACCGGCTCTGCTGCGCCGGGGCACGGACGGGTCTGGGCTTGAGCGCAGGGAGGAGCAGGGTGAGCAACACCTGCCCCAGTCCCCGCCCGCCGGACGGATCTCCAGCGGCTGCACTGCACGGCACTGCATGGGCTGGAATGACACTGTGCGGCACGGCACCGGCTGGTACGGCATGGGATGGCATGGAATAGCACTGCATGGCACTGCATGGCATGGCACTGCATGGCACTGCATGGCATGGCACTGCATGGCACTGCATGGCATGGCGTGGGTGACATGGGGATGCACAGAGTGGCATGGCTCACTGTGGCATGGTACGGCAGGGTATGGGATGTTTTACCGTGGTATGGTTTGTGTTGACATGGTATGGCATGGTCTGGTGTGGTTCAGCCTGGTACAGCGTGGCGTGGCGTGGCGTGGCAGTGTGTGGTGTGGGATGGCACTGTGTGATTTGGCACAGAATGGCATGTTATGGTATAGATGTGTCACAGCGTGGCTTGGCACATCACAGCAGGGGGTGCTGCAGTTTGGTGTGGTGTGGCACCACAGCCCAACACAGCCTAGCATGGTGCTTGCTGGAGGCTCCATCCCTAATGCCGTGTAGGTGTGGGCCAAGCACAAGGACCACTGTCCCCATCCTTGCCCTGTCCATGCCCAGCAGGACAGTGCCAGGACAGTGCCAGGAAAAAGTCAGGATGGTGCCAATGCTCTCCCAGGCCATGAGACGATGATGCCGTAGCCACTGTGGCCCCTCTGAGCTGGATTGGAGTGAGTTGGGCACATCCTGCATTGCTGCACCTGGCAGGGTGGGGAAGAGTCTCATCCCCATTGAATGTGGTGAGAAGGCAGGAACCAAACCGAGCGCAGGCAGGGGGATGTAGGCAGAGGGTGCAGGGAGCAGGCAGGTTGCAGTCTGTGGGAGGGAAGTGCAGATTCCCCAACACAAGGGCCTGTTCCCTGCCTTGGTGCCCAGGGTGGTGCTGTCAGCCTGGGGCTGTTGGTATGAAACCTATTCAAAGCAGTGTCTCTTCCTCCCTCCCAGCAGACTCCAACTGCAAGTGGAAAGGGCAGGGGTGAAACATGTTTAACTGTGGAAATGGAAAAAACCACCAGGAGAAGACAGAGGAGGAAGGAGGGAGAGACTGAACGAGTGAGGAAGGCTCTGTGCCAACAAGGGATGGCTGAAGGCCTTGGATGGACACCAACTGTAGCTGGGCTGGTGACACCACTGGCAAAATGAGCCAGGGCCACCGTGACCACCCTCCATTCCCACCATGCACCGTCAGCCCAAGGCAATGCCACCCCATCCCTGTCTCTGTCCCATTTCCATCAAGAAAACCAGATAAAAGACTTTATTTGATTGTTTTCTGGTTCGTGGAGCCAGGGCAAGTACAGGCCAGGAGCGAGTGTTGCCTGCATCCCCCATATCACCCCTGGCACTGCCGTGGTATTACTGGCTTCTTCCAGCCCTGGCACCCTGGCTGTCAGTGGCACAGGACACCAAGGCTCCAGTACTCACCCCCAAGCACAAGCTCACTCAGAACGGCAGCACCAGGTGCTGCTCCCAGTGCCAGGATGTGCTGGGGACGGGGGCAGCCTACTGTGTGTTGCAGGGCTCAGGGAGCTCTGCTGGGTTGGCTTTGACTCATGTCTGCTGGGCACCTGCCTCTGCCAGCTTCATCTTCTGCAAGCTGTTCCACACCTACAGGAACTTGGGACAAGGGTCCGGCTGTGGCCCAGCCACCTCCTGCTCATGCTGCAGGAGGGGCAGCCATGGGCCTGGTTCAGATTCCCCCAGCCATGACCTGGCTGTCTCCTGACACCGGCATTCCCTCAACTGTCACCATGACCTGGTCACTGCTGACCATCCCTTGACCCTTGTCCACCCCATCCAGCTTTCTTTGGACACTCCTCAAGTTCCTGGATATCACTCAGCCCAGCAGTCGGATGAGCACTTGGCTGTTCCCAGGGAAGGACATGGATACGCAGCTGGATGGACGGATGGATGTTCAGGCTGAACACCAGAGGACAGGCACTGGAGTCTGCTGGGGGCACAGGGAACACTGGGTGTACCAGGAACATGGGGTTTGCTGGGAGCACTGGGGACTGCTGGAGGCACCGGGACCACTGTTGGGGACATTGGGGCCACTGAAGGCAATGGGAACACTTGGGGTGCTGGAGTGGCTGGGAAGACTGGGACAGCTTGGGGCACTGGGGTCTGCTGGCAGCACTGGAAACACAGGGAGCCGTGGTGGGCACTGAGAACCCTGGGGATTGCTGTGAGCACTGGGAACACTGGATTATGTGGGTTACTGTGGGAGCTGAGGGTTACTGGGCTGAGGACTGGATGCACTGGGTGTTATGGGAGGTAAAGGGAGTTACCGGGTGCACTGGGTGTCAGTTGGAGGCGTATGGGGGATACTGGGATGGGGATTGGGTGGCACATGATGTTACTGGGAACTGGGGTTTATTGGGGAACCTGGCGTTACTGGGGAGGACTGGCAGTCACTGGAAGGGCTGGGATGGGGATTGGGTGCTTGGAGAGGGGCCTTTAGGGTTAGACTGGGAGTTACAGGGGGACCTGGGGGTCAGATTGCACTGGGGGTTACTGGGAGGACTGGAACTCTCTGAGGACTGGTTGCACTTGGGTGGTGCTGGGATACTGGGAGGACCGGTCTTTACTGGGAATAGTGGTGGATTATTGGGAGGACTGGAATGGGGACTGGCTGCACTCCTCGTTTGTAAAACTGAGGGGTTACTGGGGGGCTGAGATGGCGTCTGGTGACACACGGCTGAGGGCACAGACAGCTCCTGGAGGCCCCGGCGCTGGCAGCGCTCGGGTTACTGGCGCTGCTGGGCGGGCACTGGGGCGCCATACACACCTCCCCAATAGGCGCTCGATTGGGGCCGCCTGCTCCTCAGGATCCGCGTCGGTGCTCGGCTGGCCGTGCCTGCCGCCCTCTTCCGCTGCCGCGTTGGCGCCGCAGGGGCCCGGGGGGGTCCGGGGCCACCATGACCAACGGTGGGAACGGGGGGCTGAGGGTGGAGGGGAGCCGAGGGCGGCCTGGGGAGAGCCTGGGGCCGGCATAACCAGTGGCGGGAACAGGGGAACGAGGGGTTGTGGGCGGACGGGAGGGTTGAGGGGCCGCCATGACTGGTGGTGGTAGCTGGGGAATGGACGGGCCGGGCAGCCCGAGCAGGTCCGGGGTGGGCTTAGGGTCAGGGTTAGATCAGCGGGGGAGGCGGGGAGCGGGGGAATTTGGGGTTCCGAAGGCGGGGGGCTAATGGGGCACGGTGGGGGGAGCACTCGGCTACCGGGGGTGGTGGGGCTGGCGTGGGGGCGGTACTGGGAGGAGCCCTTGGGAGGCGAATGGGAGATGCGTCCCTTTGCGGGCGGGGTACTGGGAGTTTTGGGTGCCTTCGGTGGGGGTGCTGGGAGGTCTTTTCAGGGGGATCGCGGAAAGTCTGCATCCCCTCATAGGGGCAGAGATGGGAGGTTGTTCACATGGAGTGTGGGGGTCCCCTTTGAGGGGAGTTAGGGGCCCCTGGTCCCCTGACCCCTCCCCGACCGACCTCCCCGCAGTTTACTCCCTGGACGGGCTCCTGGTGTTCGGGCTGCTACTGGTTTGCACTTGTGCGTACCTGCGGAAGGTGCCCCGACTGCGCACCTGGCTCCTGTCTGAGCGCAGGGGGGTCTGGGGAGTCTGCCACAAGGGTGAGGGACACTGGGGACACTGGGATATGGCACGGTGGTGCTGGGAGCACTGGGATGGGGACACTTGGAACACTGGGATATAGGATGGGGATGCTGGAATCGCTGTGGTCGGGTCTGGGACAGGGGCATTGGGTCCAGGATGGGAACATTGGGTTCTGGGATGGGGGTTTTGGGGTCTGGGATGGGGACACAGGGATTGGGAATGGGAATAGTGGGGTTTGGGATGGGAACACTGGGTTCTGGGATGGGGGTTTTGGGGTCTGGGATGGGGACACAGGGATTTGGAATGGGAATAGTGGGGTTTGGGATGGGAACATAGGGTCTGGGAGGGATGCACGGGAGTTCAGGATGGATCTGGTATGGGGACACGGGGCCTCACCCCACCCTGTCCCACCCACAGCTGCTGTGATTGGGACACGCCTGCACGTGGCTGTATCTGTGTCCTGTCTTCTCATGGCCTTCTACGTTCTCGTGGGAAAGTGACCACATGGGGACCTGGGACTGACTAGAGATCCTGTGACCGATTCCAAAGACCCCAGTATGGATGAGAGACCTCAGCACTGACCCCAGGGTCCCAGTACCAACCAGAGACCCTTTTTCTGACCGTGGAGACCCTGGTACTGACCCTGAACCACCCCTGATCCTGCCCCTGGCAGCAACCTGGATCCCGCGTGTGGCAACCCATGGACCATCATGGTCCACCAACGGCAGCTGTGGGGGCAACAGGGCACCTTTTGACTATTGGAAAAGGATTTCCCGTGAATTCTGTAGAGAAGTGGGTGAAGGGACCCCCAAGACTGGGGAACCCAGCTCTGCCCTGTGAGCCCCTTCTCTTGATGCCGAGCAGGGTCCTGGTGGGACCACGGCAGGCTGTGGGGACCAGGCAAAGCCCCGCTCATACATGGGATCTTCCTATGCCCCTGTAGCGTGGGGAGTCCTCTGGGGGGTCTCATTCTGCAGTGGGGGGTTGGTGCCCCCCCCCCGGGTTGTAAATATTGGACCACCACATGCAAATAAAGTGGAGGTTCCTCTGTGGCAGTGCTGGTCTGGGGGTCCTGTGGGGTTGGGGGGCCTGCTGTGGTGTTTTGGAGGGGTTGGGCGCCTGTTTGGGAGTGTTTGGGAGGCTGGCTCCTATGGGGTGGAAGGCTCCAATAGTTACAAGCATCCTGGGGTGGGGAGGATTTGTGCAAATAAAGTGGAAGGGCTGTGTGGTTGTGAATTTCTGGGTGGAGCCTCCTGGCCCGGTTCGTCCAGCTCTCTGAGGCCAGGAGCGATGAAACCCCTCAGTGAGGGGCACGGGGGGCTGTGTCCTCCCCCAAGTGAGTGTGCCAGGCCTCGCCTGAGATCGCTGTGCGGTGTGTGAGCCAGGAGCCGTGATGCAGGGCGCTGTGCGGTGCGTGTGTGATGCAGATCGCTGTGCAGTGTGTGTGATGCTGTGCAGTGTGTGTGATGCTGTGCAGTGTGTGTGTGATGCTGTGCAGTGTGTGTGATGCTGTGCAGTGTGTGTGTGATGCTGTGCAGTGTGTGTGTGATGCTGTGCAGTGTGTGTGTGATGCTGTGCAGTGTGTGTGATGCTGTGCAGTGTGTGTGTGATGCTGTGCGGTGTGTGTGTGATGCTGTGCCGTGTGTGTGATGCTGTGCAGTGTGTGTGTGATGCTGTGCAGTGTGTGTGATGCTGTGCAGTGTGTGTGTGATGCTGTGCGGTGTGTGTGTGATGCTGTGCGGTGTGTGTGTGATGCTGTGCAGTGTGTGTGTGATGCTGTGCAGTGTGTGTGTGATGCTGTGCGGTGTGTGTGTGATGCTGTGCGGTGTGTGTGTGATGCTGTGCAGTGTGTGTGTGATGCTGTGCAGTGTGTGTGATGCTGTGCAGTGTGTGTGTGATGCTGTGCAGTGTGTGTGATGCTGTGCCGTGTGTGTGATACTGTGCAGTGTGTGTGTGATGCTGTGCAGTGTGTGTGATGCTGTGCAGTGTGTGTGATGCTGTGCAGTGTGTGTGATGCTGTGCGGTGTGTGTGTGATGCTGTGCAGTGTGTGTGATGCTGTGCAGTGTGTGTGATGCTGTGCGGTGTGTGTGTGATGCTGTGCAGTGTGTGTGATGCTGTGCAGTGTGTGTGATGCTGTGCGGTGTGTGTGTGATGCTGTGCGGTGTGTGTGATGCTGTGCGGTGGGTGTGTGATGCTGTGCGGTGTGTGTGTGATGCTGTGCAGTGTGTGTGATGCTGTGCAGTGTGTGTGTGATGCTGTGCAGTGTGTGTGATGCTGTGCAGTGTGTGTGATGCTGTGCGGTGTGTGTGTGATGCTGTGCGGTGTGTGTGTGATGCTGTGCGGTGTGTGTGTGATACTGTGCAGTGTGTGTGATGCTGTGCGGTGTGTGTGTGATGCTGTGCAGTGTGTGTGTGATGCTGTGCAGTGTGTGTGATGCTGTGCGGTGTGTGTGTGATGCTGTGCGGTGTGTGTGGTGCTGTGCAGTGTGTGATGCTGTGCCGTGTGTGTGCAGGGCGCTGTGCGGTGTGTGTGATGCTGTGCAGTGTGTGTGTGATGCTGTGCGGTGTGTGTGTGATGCTGTGTGGTGTGTATGTGATGCTGTGCGGTGTGTGTGTGATGCTGTGCGGTGTGTGTGATGCTGTGCGGTGTGTGTGATGCTGTGCGGTGTGTGTGTGATGCTGTGCAGTGTGTGTGATGCTGTGCAGTGTGTGTGATGCTGTGCAGTGTGTGTGATGCTGTGCGGTGTGTGTGTGATGCTGTGCAGTGTGTGTGATGCTGTGCGGTGTGTGTGTGATGCTGTGCGGTGTGTGTGTGATGCTGTGCGGTGTGTGTGATGCTGTGCAGTGTGTGTGATGCTGTGCAGTGTGTGTGTGATGCTGTGCGGTGTGTGTGTGATGCTGTGCGGTGTGTGTGTGATGCTGTGCGGTGTGTGTGTGATGCTGTGCGGTGTGTGTGTGATGCTGTGCAGTGTGTGTGATGCTGTGCGGTGTGTGTGATGCTGTGCAGTGTGTGTGTGATGCTGTGCAGTGTGTGTGATGCTGTGCGGTGTGTGTGTGATGCTGTGCAGTGTGTGTGATGCTGTGCAGTGTGTGTGATGCTGTGCGGTGTGTGTGTGATGCTGTGTGGTGTGTGTGTGATGCTGTGCGGTGTGTGTGATGCTGTGCGGTGTGTGTGATGCTGTGCAGTGTGTGTGATGCTGTGCCGTGTGTGTGCAGGGCGCTGTGCGGTGTGTGTGATGCTGTGCAGTGTGTGTGTGATGCTGTGTGGTGTGTATGTGATGCTGTGCGGTGTGTGTGATGCTGTGCGGTGTGTGTGATGCTGTGCGGTGTGTGTGTGATGCTGTGCGGTGTGTGTGATGCTGTGCGGTGTGTGTGATGCTGTGCGGTGTGTGTGTGATGCTGTGCAGTGTGTGTGTGATGCTGTGCAGTGTGTGTGTGATGCTGTGCGGTGTGTGTGATGCTGTGCAGTGTGTGTGATGCTGTGCAGTGTGTGTGATGCTGTGCGGTGTGTGTGTGATGCTGTGCGGTGTGTGTGTGATGCTGTGCAGTGTGTGTGTGATGCTGTGCAGTGTGTGTGATGCTGTGCGGTGTGTGTGTGACGCTGTGCGGTGTGTGTGATGCTGTGCAGTGTGTGTGATGCTGTGCCGTGTGTGTGATGCTGTGCGGTGTGTGTGTGATGCTGTGCGGTGTGTGTGATGCTGTGCGGTGTGTGTGATGCTGTGCGGTGTGTGTGATGCTGTGCGGTGTGTGTGTGATGCTGTGCCGTGTGTGTGATGCTGTGCCGTGTGTGTGTGATGCTGTGCAGTGTGTGTGTGATGCTGTGCAGTGTGTGTGATGCTGTGCGGTGTGTGTGATGCTGTGCGGTGTGTGTGATGCTGTGCAGTGTGTGTGTGATGCTGTGCAGTGTGTGTGATACTGTGCAGTGTGTGTGATGCTGTGCGGTGTGTGTGTGATGCTGTGCGGTGTGTGTGTGATGCTGTGCGGTGTGTGTGTGATGCTGTGCAGTGTGTGTGATGCTGTGCAGTGTGTGTGTGATGCTGTGCAGTGTGTGTGTGATGCTGTGCAGTGTGTGTGATGCTATGCAGTGTGTGTGTGATGCTGTGCAGTGTGTGTGTGATGCTGTGCGGTGTGTGTGTGATGCTGTGCGGTGTGTGTGTGATGCTGTGCGGTGTGTGTGATGCTGTGCGGTGTGTGTGTGATGCTGTGCGGTGTGTGTGATGCTGTGCGGTGTGTGTGATGCTGTGCGGTGTGTGTGTGATGCTGTGCCGTGTGTGTGATGCTGTGCCGTGTGTGTGTGATGCTGTGCAGTGTGTGTGATGCTGTGCGGTGTGTGTGTGATGCTGTGCAGTGTGTGTGATGCTGTGCGGTGTGTGTGTGATGCTGTGCAGTGTGTGTGATGCTGTGCGGTGTGTGTGTGATGCTGTGCAGTGTGTGTGATGCTGTGCAGTGTGTGTGTGATGCTGTGCTGGGTGTGATGCTGTGTGGTGTGTGTGATGCTGTGCGGTGTGTGTGTGATGCTGTGCGGTGTGTGTGATGCTGTGCAGTGTGTGTGATGCTGTGCGGTGTGTGTGTGATGCTGTGCAGTGTGTGTGTGATGCTGTGCAGTGTGTGTGATGCTGTGCGGTGTGTGTGTGATGCTGTGCAGTGTGTGTGATGCTGTGCGGTGTGTGTGTGATGCTGTGCGGTGTGTGTGATGCTGTGCGGTGTGTGTGATGCTGTGCAGTGTGTGTGTGATGCTGTGCAGTGTGTGTGTGATGCTGTGCTGGGTGTGATGCTGTGCGGTGTGTGTGTGATGCTGTGCAGTGTGTGTGATGCTGTGCGGTGTGTGTGTGATGCTGTGCGGTGTGTGTGTGATGCTGTGCAGTGTGTGTGATGCTGTGCGGTGTGTGTGATGCTGTGCAGTGTGTGTGTGATGCTGTGCGGTGTGTGTGTGATGCTGTGCAGTGTGTGTGATGCTGTGCGGTGTGTGTGATGCTGTGCAGTGTGTGTGATGCTGTGCGGTGTGTGTGTGATGCTGTGCGGTGTGTGTGATGCTGTGCGGTGTGTGATGCTGTGCAGTGTGTGTGATGCTGTGCAGTGTGTGTGATGCTGTGCAGTGTGTGATGCTGTGCAGTGTGTGTGATGCTGTGCAGTGTGTGTGATGCTGTGCGGTGTGTGTGATGCTGTGCGGTGTGTGTGATGCTGTGCAGTGTGTGATGCTGTGCAGTGTGTGTGTGATGCTGTGCGGTGTGTGTGTGATGCTGTGCGGTGTGTGTGTGATGCTGTGCAGTGTGTGTGTGATGCTGTGCGGTGTGTGTGATGCTGTGCAGTGTGTGTGTGATGCTGTGCAGTGTGTGTGTGATGCTGTGCTGGGTGTGATGCTGTGCGGTGTGTGTGTGATGCTGTGCAGTGTGTGTGATGCTGTGCGGTGTGTGTGTGATGCTGTGCGGTGTGTGTGTGATGCTGTGCAGTGTGTGTGTGATGCTGTGCGGTGTGTGTGTGATGCTGTGCAGTGTGTGTGATGCTGTGCGGTGTGTGTGATGCTGTGCAGTGTGTGTGTGATGCTGTGCGGTGTGTGTGTGATGCTGTGCAGTGTGTGTGTGATGCTGTGCGGTGTGTGTGTGATGCTGTGCGGTGTGTGTGATGCTGTGCGGTGTGTGATGCTGTGCAGTGTGTGTGATGCTGTGCAGTGTGTGTGATGCTGTGCAGTGTGTGATGCTGTGCAGTGTGTGTGATGCTGTGCAGTGTGTGTGATGCTGTGCGGTGTGTGTGATGCTGTGCGGTGTGTGTGATGCTGTGCAGTGTGTGATGCTGTGCAGTGTGTGTGATGCTGTGCAGTGTGTGTGATGCTGTGCGGTGTGTGTGTGATGCTGTGCAGTGTGTGTGATGCTGTGCAGTGTGTGTGTGATGCTGTGCGGTGTGTGTGATGCTGTGCAGTGTGTGTGTGATGCTGTGCCGTGTGTGTGATGCTGTGCGGTGTGTGTGTGATGCTGTGCAGTGTGTGTGTGATGCTGTGCGGTGTGTGTGATGCTGTGCGGTGTGTGTGATGCTGTGCAGTGTGTGTGATGCTGTGCAGTGTGTGTGATGCTGTGCGGTGTGTGTGATGCTGTGCAGTGTGTGTGTGATGCTGTGCGGTGTGTGTGTGATGCTGTGCAGTGTGTGTGTGATGCTGTGCGGTGTGTGTGTGATGCTGTGCGGTGTGTGTGATGCTGTGCGGTGTGTGATGCTGTGCAGTGTGTGTGATGCTGTGCAGTGTGTGTGATGCTGTGCAGTGTGTGATGCTGTGCAGTGTGTGTGATGCTGTGCAGTGTGTGTGATGCTGTGCGGTGTGTGTGATGCTGTGCGGTGTGTGTGATGCTGTGCAGTGTGTGATGCTGTGCAGTGTGTGTGTGATGCTGTGCAGTGTGTGTGTGATGCTGTGCGGTGTGTGTGTGTGATGCTGTGCGGTGTGTGTGTGATGCTGTGCAGTGTGTGTGATGCTGTGCAGTGTGTGTGATGCTGTGCTGTGTGTGTGTGATGCTGTGCGGTGTGTGTGTGATGCTGTGCGGTGTGTGTGTGATGCTGTGCGGTGTGTGTGTGTGATGCTGTGCAGTGTGTGTGATGCTGTGCTGTGTGTGTGTGATGCTGTGCGGTGTGTGTGATGCTGTGCAGTGTGTGTGTGATGCTGTGCAGTGTGTGTGTGATGCTGTGCCGTGTGTGTGTGATGCTGTGCAGTGTGTGTGATGCTGTGCGGTGTGTGTGATGCTGTGCGGTGTGTGTGATGCTGTGCGGTGTGTGTGCAGGGCGCTCCTCCGGCCGGCCGGGGGCGCAGGAGAGCGCGGCGCTGCCTTCCCGTCGTGCTTCGCGCGGCTGCGCTTTATAACGGGAGGAGCGGAAGCGGCGGCTGGCGGTTGGCGCGTGAGTGAGTGAGTGAGTGAGTGAGTGAGTGAGTGAGTGAGTGAGTGAGTGAGTGAGTGAGTGAGTGAGTGAGTGAGTGAGTGAGTGAGTGAGTGAGTGAGTGAGTGAGTGAGTGATGTCGGTGTGTGTGAGGCGCCTCCCTCCCTCCCTCCCTACACGTTGATCTTATTCGATCGGCCGGGCCCCGCCGGGCCGAGGTGAGAAGAAAGCGCCGCGAAGCCCCCGGGCGCTGTGCGGCTGGGCCGGGCGGGATGAGTCGATCAGATAGGCGAGGCCACGGCCGCTGAGCGCCCTGCGATTCTGACCCGTGCCCGCCTCTGCAGCTCCGGGGCCGCCACCGAGCCGGCCCCGACAGCGGCGGGAGACGAAACGGGGCCACGTGGGGAGGCGGGAGTGGGCTGTTCACCGAGCTCCGTGCGGGCTCTGCGGGGTCTGAGCCAGCCGTGCGGGGCCCTGCACACTCCCTGCCGGGCCCTGCACACTCCCTGCGGGGCCCTGCGCACTCCCTGCCGGGCCCTGCTCACTCCCTGCGGGGCCCTGCCACACTCCCTGCCGGGCCCTGCCACACTCCCTGCCGGGCCCTGCCACACTCCCTGCGGGGCCCTGCTCACTCCCTGCGGGGCCCTGCCACACTCCCTGCCGGGCCCTGCCACACTCCCTGCCGGGCCCTGCCACACTCCCTGCGGGGCCCTGCGCACTCCCTGCCGGGCCCTGCCACACTCCCTGCGGGGCCCTGCCACACTCCCTGCCGGGCCCTGCTCACTCCCTGCGGGGCCCTGCCACACTCCCTGCCGGGCCCTGCCACACTCCCTGCGGGGCCCTGCTCACTCCCTGCCGGGCCCTGCCGCACTCCCTGCGGGGCCCTGCCGCACTCCCTGCGGGGCCCTGCCGCACTCCCTGCGGGGCCCTGCCGCACTCCCTGCGGGGCCCTGCCACACTCCCTGCCGGGCCCTGCGCACTCCCTGCCGGGCTGCAGGTCGTTCACCACGCCCTGCAGCTGTGTGCGGCACAAAGGCCACGCACGGGGCTGTGTTGGCACCGTGGCACCTGTGTCAGCTGGGCACGGACCCTGCTAGCCCCGCAGGGCACTGAGGACTCTCAAGAGACGTACGAGCTCCATGAAACATGTTGAGTGTGACACCACAAGCATGGCCTCTGTGTTTTATTGGGGGTGTGTGGTAATGGTGGTGATGAGGATGGCAACAAAGGGACAGCCACGGTGATGACTGGGAGGTGGCTGTGGTAACGAGGGATGGCCATGGTGCTGACAAAGCTGTAATGGTAACCAGGGAACAGCCATGATGGAGATGAGTACAGGTGTGCTGTTAAGGAGAGGATGGCCACGGTGATAACAGGACAGCTCTGGTGGTGGATTGGCTGTGGTCGTTACAAGGGGACAGTAGGGTGGGTGACAAATGGGTGGCTACAGTGGTGACAAGAGGATGGGTATGAGAGGACAGCCATAAAGGTGAAAAGGGGACAGCTGTGGTGGTGACAACGGTGTGGTAGCGATTAGGGGACAGCAGTGGTTCCAGCGTTACTGGGAGAAGCAGCTGTGGTGGCTGCTGATGGTGGCCCCGCTCTGGGGACACTCTGAGAGGGGGTCACCAGCTTAATGGTGCCTGGTAGGCTTCATCTGCCAAGGCAACACTGCAGATGCTGTGGGACATGGCCACCCCATGCCACTGTCTCTAGCTGTGGCACAGTAAGCATGGGGTTATCCCCGTGGTGCCATGGGGACAGGCA
The DNA here is from genome assembly GCF_030490865.1 of Poecile atricapillus. NCBI lineage: Eukaryota > Metazoa > Chordata > Aves > Passeriformes > Paridae > Poecile > Poecile atricapillus. The sequence continues at coordinate 7,402,204 of NC_081271.1, forward strand.
TGATCCCTTCCTGTTGCTGTGTCCCCCATGCCTGTGGTACTTGCTGGCATCCCTGTGCTACCACAGATGGACAAGTGTCATTAGTGTCCCCCAACCCACTGGGTGACCCTGTGCCACCACAGCTGGGACCTCTGTGTTGCCTTGGCAATTCTGGCTGCCATGTCCTTTTGAGACTGTGGCCCTCATATGGTTGTGTTCCTCATCTCCCTGTGTCACCATATCAACTGTGTCCTCCATGTCCCTGTGTTCCTATCTATTTCCATTCCTGTGTCTCTCTGTGTCCCCCATTCACCCATATCCCCTGTATTTCCCTTGTTCTGTGTCCCCCCCTCCTCCTGTATCCCTGTATCAGCTCTGTACCCAGTGTCCCTGATGTTCCTGTGTTCCCCCGTGTTCCTATATCCCCTGTACCCCCTATGTCCCTTGTGTCCCCCATGTCCTGTCCCCAGTGCAGTGGGGCTTGCCCAGCTCCGTCAGGATATGGCCTGGGGGGCACACGGGTGGGACACAGTCCCCGGTGGGGTGGAGGTGGCTCCGGGCTGCAGGACTCCCCCTCGCCGTGTCCCGATCCTACCCCAGCCCCGGGGGTCGAGAGGAGGGGCTGTTCCCAGGGCGGGGAGGCTGGGACGTGATGCCCCAAGACGGTCCGTGTGCTGTTCCTGGAACAACATTCCCAATTCCGTTCCCAGGGATAAGTTCCCGATGCCGTTCCCGGGAACACGTTCCGGGAATTACATTCCCAGTCCCGTTTCCGGGGATACACTCTCAAGGATGATGCGGTTCCCGGTGCCGTTCTCATGGGTAACACTCACGGTGCCGCTGCCCGGCACCAATCCCAGGATACCATTCCCGAAGTCCTGTTCCCGGCTCCATTCCTGGGTATAACCTTGGGCGTGTCGTTCCTGGAACGTGTCTCTATTCCCGACACGGATGCGCGGTGCCATTCCCACGAACAGCATTCTCGATACCGATTCCTGGTGCCGTTCTCACGGCAAGCGTCCCCGGAGGCGATGCCGGCTGCCATTCCAGGAGATTCTATTCATGATCGACTGATGCCTGTTCCCGTTCCCGGAGGCGATGCCGGCTGCCGTTCCCCGGGGCTTCTGCTCCCGATGCCGTTCCCGGGGGTTCTGTTCCCGGTGCCGTTCCCGGGGGTTCTGTTCCCGGTGCCCGTTCCCGGGGGTTCTGTTCCCGGTGCCGTTCCCGGGGGTTCCGTTCCCGGTGCCGTTCCCGGAGGTGATGCCCGGTGCCGTTCCCGGAGGTGATGCCCGGTGCCGTTCCCGGGGGTTCCGTTCCCGGTGCCCGTTCCCGGGGGTTCCGTTCCCGGTGCCGTTCCCGGGGGCGGGGGCAGGTGGCGGCAGGTGCGCGGAGGCCGGGCCGTTGGCGGGGGCGGGGCCGCGGCGCCGGGGCTCGCACCGGCCGAGCTGCCGCCGTTGCTGCCGCCGTTGCCGCCGCCATGGCCGGTACCGGAGCCCGGTGGATGCCACTGGCGCTTTGTCTGGCTGTCACCGTGTCACCGGGACGCGCCGGGGAACAGCTACATGTCTGCAAGGAGGTACCGGCACCGGGAATGGCTGGGGGAGGGGAAACCGGTAACACACCAGCACCACTACCACCTCAAATTCCCCACACACACCCCGGAGATGAAACGGAGTCCCGGAGCACGGGGAGGCCGCTCCCTATAGGATGGGGGGGACAAGGAGGGGACAGGTCGGGGGTCCCGGTGGCACCAGGGGTGGGGTGTCTCCTATTGCAAGGAGGGACTGGCAGGTCTCCTGTGGGCTCGGGGAGGGGGCTTTGCTCCCAGGGGCTCAGCCAGTCCCCGATGGTCTCCTTGGGGACCCCAGCTGGCGTCATCCCATCATCGTCCCCAAATCCCTAGCTCTCAGACACATTGGTGTCTCTCCAAACCCTCCCTGAGTACTGGTGGGGCGATGAGAAGGAGCGGGGGGACAATCCCAATGGCCATCTCCCGTTCCCAGCCCAGCACATGGTGGCCAAAGTATCTTGTGAGAAAAACTGTCATTCACCAAGACCTGCCCACCTTGGGGACAGTGGTGAACCCCACAAATGCCCTCCCTGGGTTGTCCATCTTGTCCTCCCCCCTTCCATTTTCCTCCCCCTTCCTCAGACCTGCAGCTGCTTTTAATCTGGGCCAGGATTTTTTTTTTTTTTTTTTTTCCTTCTGTGATCCAATTATTTGTGTCCGTGTTCCACGATCCAGAGCTGGAACAATAGACTGGGGCTGGCACCTGCCCCAAGGGTGATCAATCCCTCAGAGGGGGTGTCCCCTGTCCTTCATTAGGGACAGCCCTTCTCCCTCCCCTGGCCAGAGCAGAGTGACAGTGGCACTTTGGGGTGCCCTCCACCCCCAGAGCCACCCTGAGGCTGAATTAGGTCAATTTATGTAGATTTAATAAAAATCTAAAAAGTTTAGGAAGAGAGAAAAAATACCCTCTCCCCAAGGGAATCCCTTGGGACTGAGAGCAATGTGATGGTTTGGAGCTGCTGAAAGTTGGGGTGACCCTCTGGGTACCCCCAGGGTGGTGGGGACCTTCCTCTGTGTCTCCATCTGAGGGCCCAGGGGGCTCCATGCTGCCTGCACATGGGCAGGGGGGTGTTGCAGGCCTCTCTCTGTCCCCACTTTTCCTTCTCCACCCCCCTTTTACCTCTCCAATCCCTCTTTCCCCTTCACACCCCCCAACCCCCTCTTCCCTCACCATTGCTGCGTTTCCAGCTGACGGGAACATCAAAGCAGCTGTTTTCTTATCAACCTGCCACGCTCCAGCAGCTGCTGGGAGCATGGAGCCACAGCACAGGCTCTGACACCCCAGAGCTGCTGAGGGGAGGGTGGGGAGCTCACCCTGTACCCCCAACACCACCACCAGATGTGGCCTTCACCCTTCCCATGCCATCTGTCCCTGGTCTCACCTTGCCAGCCTTAAGCCAGTCCCAGCTTGGAACAGCTGGCAGGATGGGGGGGGTTATGTTCCCCCTGCTGTCCTCAGCACTTGCTGGTTCCCCCTAGTCCCCCCTGCTTTCCCTGCCTATATCCAGGGTGCTCCCAGCCTGTATCCAGGTTGTGCCACAGCTGTTTGATGAGCAAAGTGTGTCATGGCCACACATGGCACACGGAGGGGCGTGACAGTGCCATGTGCTCCCAGGAACATGGGGGGTATGCAGGAGTCCACCCCCACACCAGGGAGGGGGTGCAGGGCTGTTGCTGCTCCTGGGTAACCCCAGCCAGATCATCCCCCCACCCACAGCACCCCCATTTCCTGGCAACCTCCCATACTGACCTCTGCCCCACCACAATACTCTGAACATCCTCCTGGCCCCCATCTCCCCTCAATCCAGAGCATCTCCCACCCAGACCACCCCCATTTCCCAGCATCCTTCCCACACTGAACTCCCCCCCACTCCAGTATTCCCCCACCCTGAGCACCCTCCCAAGCCCCTCTGACCAGGCCTTGTGCACCGCAGGACATTGTCACACCTTAACCCAAATCCATCCCTTCAAGACACAGCCAGACCCAGTGGCCAGGGGGTAGCCCCTCTCAGGGAACACAGGGTGTGAGGGCAGCCCAGGAGGTCTCAGTGCTGCAGCTTCCCTCCATGTTCCCTCTCTGTCTCCTGCAGTCCGAGTACCACTACGAGTACACAGCATGTGACAGCTCAGGCTCACGCTGGAGGGTGGCTGTACCACACACGCCTGGACTCTGCACTGGCCTGCCCGACCCTGTCAGGGGCACTGAGTGCTGTGAGATTCTGACCAAGATAAGGATGGGGTCAGGTTTGGGGGGTGGGAAGTGAGGGCGAGGGGTGGGACACAGCGGGGAGACAAGCACTGCCATTGTCAGCTCCAGGGCAGGCAGCAACAGGAGGATGGGGAAAGGGATCAGTGGGATTGGAATCCCCCTGTGATGGAATGGGATGGCAGAAGAACTACAAACACTGGGATGGGATGGAATAGCAATCACACATGCAGACTCCCTGGGATGGGATGAAAGGGATGGAAATCACACACCACACCAGAATAGCATGGGATGGGAATCACGTACACAAGCACTGGGATGGGATGAGATGGATGGGAATCACATGTACAGTCATGGAATAGGATGAGAGGAATGGGAATCACACACACACCGGGATGGAAATCCCCTCATCCCACACATGCACCAGGACAGGATGAGCAAGATGAGAATCCCCCTCTCACACTCACTCACTCACCAGGATGGGAGGAGAGAGATGGAAATCCCATACACATACTGGGATAGGATGGGATGGGACTCCCCCACACACAGGCACTAGGATGGGATAAGAGGGGTGGAAATCACACACACATACGCACAAGGATGGGATAGGAATCACACACAGAGTCACCAAATTGAATGAGAGCCATGGGAGTCCCCTCACACACACTTGGATGGAAATCTCCCCATTGCACACATGCAGCAGGATAGGATGAGCAAGATAAGAATTCCCCTCACACAAACTCACTCACCAGGATGGGATGAGCAGGATGGGAATCCCAAACACACACCCCCAAACCTTGGGGGTGCCCCGGCTCCATGGCAGAGGGTTACATGCTGTCTGAATTGGGCAGAGCTGGGCGTCAGGTACCAAAACTCATGGGTGGAGGGGTTGCCTATGTGGAATGATCAAAATGGGGGATCTCAGCACCTCTACCAGCTGGGCGCACTTGGAAATGCAGGGCTGAGGCTGTAGCAGTACCGGGGGATCGGGGATGACCCTCCACGCCCTGTGCCCCTCTGTCAGGAGGCAGCAACAGCTGCTGCTGTCTCCATTGGCAGCATTCTCCTGCAAGGCGGGTGAGTTCCTGGAGATGCAGACACAGACATGCCGGCCCTGCGCTGCGGGCACCTACTCACTGGGCACTGGCGTCCGCTTCGATGAGTGGGATGAGGTGCCCCATGGCTTTGCCAACGTGGCCACCAACCTGGAGGTGGATGATGGCTTTGGTGATGCGGCAGAGAACTGCACAGCGTGAGTCACTGTGTCACTGGCTGTGATACCTGGCATGGCAGGACTGGGTGCGGGGCAAGCAAGCAGGATGGTGTGACACCCCTGTGATCCATAATGCCCAGTTTCCCCGACGCCCTTCTGTCATCCTGCCCTGGGAGGTGACACCAGCAGGGCATTACAGGGACTCCCTGGTCACAGCAAGGGAACACCCAGCAGCATTACCCCTGCCAGAAGTTCCAACCCCATGAGACCCCCACATCAACATTCCTCAGAAATGCAGCACCCATGGAGATCCCCACAGCACCTATGGGGGTGTCTCCACACCCCTGTGCCACCAGCCAGTGCCTTTATTTACCACCACAGCCCTTTGATCCTCACTGGCAACCTCTGAGCTCTTTTGGTTGTGCTGGCAGCCAGCAGACCCTCCCAGTTGTTGCACAGCCATTAAACCTCCCACCAACTGGTTGTACCAGCAGCCACCAAACCCTCCTGCTTGAACCACAGCCATCAAGGCCTCTCAGTTGTATCAGCAGCTGCCAAGCCCTCCCAATTGTTCTACAGCCACTGAACTTCACACCAGCTGGTTGTACTAGCAGCTTCTAAACCTTCCTGAATGTACCAACAACTACTGAACCCTCATGGCTGTACCAGCAGCCACCAAAGCCCCCTGGTTACACCAACAACCGCCAAACTATCCCAGATGTACTGGCAGCCTCTGAACCTTCCCAATTGTCCCAACAACCATGAAACCCTCCTAGCTGTACCAACAACCACCAAACCCTCACTTTTACTGGCACTGCCACACTGCACCATTGATGCCCTCTCAGCCATTCCCTGCTCCCAGCAGCATGTTCCTCATCCAGCCACATTCCCAGAACAGGGGGACCCCACTCTCTTCTCCTTGCAGTCCACATGGCTCTCAGCAGGCCAGGGGATTCTCTCCAGGGATATGTGTCTAGGCACCACACCTTGCTATGTCCCCAAGCTGTCCCAAATCCCCTGTGCCACCCATTTGTTTCCTGGGGACCCTCCCAGCTGTCCCTACAATCCCTGTCCTGCCTGCTGTGGGGTTGAGAGTGGTGACAGGATCCCCGGGGCCATGTCACTTGCCCCAGGTCAACGTGGGTGCCACTGGGGGACTACGTAGCCTCCAACACGGATGAGTGCACAGCCACCCTCATGTATGCTGTGAGCCTCAAGCAGTCGGGGACTGTCACCTTCGAGTACATCTACCCTGACAGCAGCATCGTCTTTGAATTCTTCGTGGGTGATGGGGGCAAGGGTGAAGGATGTGGGTCCCTTGGGACATGGGAGGGTCCTTGGGAATATGGGAGGGGTCTATTGGGAGATGGAGGGGTCCATTGGGATATGGAAGGGGGTCCTGGATGGAATGAAGGGGTTCCTAGGTACATGGGAGAGGTCCCTTTTGACCTGAGTGGGTCCCTGGGGACTCCTCAGGGGTCCCTGGGGGCATGGGAGGAGTCCCTGAGGAGATCTCTGGTGATGTGATAGGGTCCTCTGGGGACATGGGGAAGGGGACCCTGGGTATATGGGAGGGGTCCCTGGGGACATCATGGGGGTCCTTGCAGACAAGAAGGGGTCCCTGGGGATATAAGAGTGGACCCTGGCGACATAAGGGGAGCTACATGGGGACATGGCAGTGGTCCATGGAGACATGAGGAGGGGTCCCTAGGAATATGGGAAGGTCCCTGGGAGCATGGGGGGTGTCCCTGGGGACATGTGGGGTCCTTGTGAACATGGGGTCCCTGACACTCTCCCTGCAGGTGCAGAACGACCAGTGCCAGCCCACGACGGAGGAGTCCCGCTGGATGCGAACGACAGAGAAGGGCTGGGAATTCCACAGCGTGAGTGTCCGGTGGGAGGTGACACGGCGGGGAGGTCCCTCTGTGCTGCCCCGGCGTCTCTTTATCCCCCCGTGGGAAGAAGATTCTCCACGAGGCTGAGCAGGGGGCGTGGGTGGTGACAGGCGGGGCTGCCCCACACCCCCTCCACTGGAATCAGCTCCCTCCTCGGCAGCGGGATCCCCCACCCATGCTGCCAAACCCTCCCCTGGCAGTGGGATTACCCAGTCCCATGGGATCCCTCTCTCAGGTGGAACTGAGCCGCGGGAACAACGTGCTGTACTGGCGGACCACCGCCTTCTCCGTCTGGTCCAAGGTGCCTAAACCGGTGCTGGTGAGGAACATCGGCATTACAGGTGGGTGGGGGCAGGAAGGGGGATGTCGGGTGGCGCGCACTCCTCTCCCTGCTACCTGAGCCCCTTCCCACTCCCAGGGGTGGCCTTCACTTCGGAGTGCTTCCCCTGCAAGCCCGGCACCTTCGCCCGCGCCGCCGGCTCCACCGCCTGCCAGCCCTGTCCCGCCGACACCTTCTCGGGCAAAGGGGCCACCGCCTGCCAGCCCTGCGACCCCGACACCTACAGCGGTGAGAGGGAACAGCCGGGGCTCCCCGCTCCCAGAGCATCCCTTTAGTATGTGACCTTGGGAAAGGGAGGAGCAGGGGTGACCTGACATCCCCTGGTGGGAACAGTGTTGGGTCCCCTCACAAACCTGACACCTGGCTGGCGAGGGGGAACACCCTTAGGAGTCCCTTTGTCCCCGCTGCAGGAGTGGCCCTGGGGGTGGGAGAGATGATGTGGGGAGTAGGGAGCACCCACTACCCCTCGGCTGGGAGGGAAGATAAGGACACCCCGCCTTGTGGGAACAGCGCTGGGGTCCCCGGGCTGTGCTGGCTCCACCGCCGTGTCCCCTCTCGGCAGAGCCCGGCGCGGGGTCCTGCAAGCCACGCCCGCCCTGCACGGACAAGGATTTCTTCTACACCCACACGGCCTGCGACGCCGGCGGGGAGGTAACACGGGGGTATCCCGGGGAGGTCCCCCTGTCCCCCGGTTTCCGCCCAGGCTCACCCGCTCCCCCGGCAGACTCAGCTGATGTACAAGTGGGCAGAGCCCAAGATCTGCAGCGAGGAGCTGCCGCAGGCAGCCCGGCTGCCACCCTCGGGGATCAAGACCCGGTGCCCTCCCTGCAACCCTGGCTTCGCCAAAGGCAATGGCAGCACCTGCCAGCCCTGTCCCTATGGCTCCTACTCCAACGGCTCCGGTAAGGCGGCCCCGTCATTGTCCCCAAAGCGTGACTGGGGCAGCCCTGGCTCCCGGGGAAAGGTGGGTGCCACTCCAGTCCAGGGTTGTCTCCTCCTGTCCCCGTGGCTCCAATAAGGACACCCCCAGCACTGTCCCCAAGGAGTAACTGGGATCCTGGGGCTGCCAGGGGAGGTGAGTGCCACCTCAGTGCAGGGTTGTCCCATCCTATCCCCATCATTGTTCCTGATGACCACAGCACCCCAAGCTGACACAGAGAAAGGTGGTACCACCCTGGGGCAGGGCTGTCCCTATATATCCAGTAAGAACATCCCAGTTACTGTCCAAGATTAACATCCAAGAAGTAACTGGGATCCCTGGAGCTGGCAAGGGGAGTGCCACCTCAATACAGAGCTGTCCTCTCCTGTCTCCATCATTGTCCCCAAGAGGTGTTTACCATGGCATCCTAAGCTGCAGGGAGGGGAATGTGGTACCATTGGGCACATGCAGCTAGTGCAGGGTTGTCCCCTCTTGTCCCCATCACTGGCCTCAAAGGGTAAGCAGGGCACCTCAAGCTGACAGAGGGGGAGGTGGGTGCCACCCCTGTGCAGAGCTGTTGCCTCCTATCCCCAGCCTGCCTGAGCTGCCCAGAGGGCACTGAGCCAGTGCTGGGCTTGGAGTACAAGTGGTGGAATGTGCTGCCCCCCAACATGGAGACCACTGTGCTCAGCGGCATCAACTTCGAGTACAAGGGCATTGCAGGTAGTGGAAGAGGGCTGTCCCTTCCCTGTCTCCTGCCGGAGGACTGCCAGGGACCCCTCTGAGCATCACTGCATCCCTGTAGGCTGGGAGGTAGCTGGGGACTACATTTACACAGCAGCTGGAGCCTCTGACAGTGACTTTATGATCCTCACGCTGGTAGTCCCTGGCTTCAGGTGAGGTGGGAACCACCACCAGGGTGTCCCCAGGGAGCAGGGGGGACACAGCCATGGGACAGAGCTAGCAGTGTCCCCACGCTGTCCCCAGCCCTCCAAGCCCAGTGCTAGAGGACACAGAGAGCAGGGAAGTGGCCAGGATCACCTTCGTTTTCGAGACGCTGTGCAGTGTTGGCTGTGAACTCTACTTTATGGTGGTGAGTGGGGAGACACGGCAGTTTGGGGGGGACACAGTGAATTTGGGTGGTGCCACCATCCCCTTGTCCCCACAGGGTGTCAACTCGCGCACCAACACTCCAGTAGAGACATGGACAGGCTCCACAGGGAAACAATCCTACACCTACCTGGTGGAGAAGAATGCGACCATGAGCTTCACCTGGGCCTTCCAGCGCACCCCCTACCATGAGGCAGTGAGGGACAGGGAGCCCTGCTTTGGGAGGGCTGGGGGGGCCCCACTTTGGGGGTCTGGTGGGTGCTGGGGGGCAGATGGTGATGGTGCTCTCGGTGCCAGGGCCGGCGGTTCACCAGTGATGTGGCTAAGCTGTACAGCATCAATGTCACCAACGTGCAGGGGGGGGTGGCCTCCTTCTGCCGCCGCTGTGCCCCACAGCCCACTGGATCCTGTGCCCCATGTTCCCCTGGCAGTGCTGTGGACCTCAGCTCGGGCAGCTGCCAGCCCTGCCCACCTGGCACCTACCTGCGGAGTCAGCCCTCCGATGGGACACCCACCTGCCACCCCTGTGGCCCTGGCACACGCAGCAACCAGGTGACTGGGGGTGGCAGGGGGCCCAAGTGTCCCTAAGTGTCCCCATGGGTGATGCAAATGGGCCTTAGAGGAGTGACACCAGCCTCCCCAGGATGTCCCAGATGGTAGCACTGGCCAGCACCAGGAGGGTGACACAATCACGGGTGGGTGACACCAGCCCCCCCAGTCATCCTGAGTGCATGACACTGTGTTCCCACAGAGGTGACATCAGCCTCTTACAGCTACTCTGGGTGGGTGACAGGATGGGTGGCAGTGTGGGTGACAGTGCCTGACCCTGGGTGGGTGATGCCTGCCCTCCTTGGCCATCTCCAGGGAGGTGACACCAGCACCTGTGGTCATCCTGGGTGGGTGACAAGGTGGGTGACAGTGTCTTATCCTGGGTGGCTAATGCCAGTCCCCCAGCTGTCCCCAGTGAGATGCAGCCCCTCCCAACCACCTCAGATAGGTGACTGTATCTGACACTGGTGGGTGGCAGTGGGTGACCTTGGGGGGTGCCACCATGGCCTTGCTGTCTCTGAAGGGTGGTGTCAGCTCTCCACAGTCCCCACAAGGGTGTCCCCTGTGGGTGGCATGGCCATCCCTGAACTTCCTGTCCCTGTTCCCAGCTGCGATCGCTATGCTACAACAACTGCAGCCTGGCACTGGCACTGCCAGGCCGGATGCTGCGCTTTGAGTTCCCGTCGCTGGGCATGGGTGCCGGGGTGGGCACTGGGCCCAGCTTCACCCCCAAGGGGCTGCGCTACAGCCACCACTTCCGCCTGAGCCTCTGCGGGCACCAGGTGAGACCTGTGTGGGCAAACACGCGCACACACGGGAACACACACAGTGGTGGGCACAGACACACAAGTGCAAGCACGGGCACGTGGGCGGGCACTCAGGAGAGTGGGCACACAGGGGCAGGATGCACGCACGTATGGGAACACGCCTGGACTCATGGGTGGGTGGTCGCGGGTGCACAACTGGAAACATGAGCACGTATGGGGGTGTGTGTGCGCTCACAGGCCCACGGGTGGGAATGCAAGTGGGTGGGCATGAGCACATGAGTACAAACATGGGCACATGGGTGGGCACTCAGGAGGGTGAGCACAGGAACACAGCTGGGCACACGGGCACATACAGGCACACAGGAGGTCTCAGGAACACGCATGCACACATGGGCATGAGATGGCATGATACGGGCACACACCTGGGCACATGGGTGGGACAGGGGCATGCAGATGGACAGACATGGGCACACGTGCATATGTGCTTGTAGTCACGCAAACACAAGGACATGTATGCAAACACACATTCACACATGCAGGTGTGCAAATACAGGTGTACATGCAGTCCCACCTGCACACACACACACACACACACACACACATATATGCACATGCCCTTGTGCAGTCACAGGTGCACAGTCACACACACACATCTGCCCAGTTGTGCAGACATGTGTGAACACATGCAGACACATGTGGACACTTGTGCAGCCACACCTGCACACCTACGGCCCTGCACACACAAATGCCAGTCCCTTTTACACACATTTCCACCCCACACATGTATCATGTATGTCCTCACAGGGCAGGAAGATGGCTTCATGTGCTGACAATGTGACAGCAGGTCGGGGGGGCCCTGCCCGTGTAGTCATCTCTTATGTGTGCCAGGCCATTCTGGTGCCCCCTGACATCACGGGTGCCCGTGCAGCTGTGTCTTCTCAGCCCATCAGCCTGGGTGACCACCTGCTGGGTGAGCAAGGGCGGGGGCGGGGGTGGGGGTGGGAGGGAGGGACATCCTGGGGTCACTGAGACACATGGGCGAGACAGATACTGGAACACCTTGGTGGCACAGGGACACCCCAACGGGACTGAAATACACCCTTACGGGACTGGGACACTACAGGGGCACCTTGTTTGGGATTGGGACATTGTCACTGGTATGCCTCAGTGGGATTGGGATGCACTGCAGAGGGACACATTGGTGGTACTGGGACACCCCAGTGGGACTGGGACACCATGGTGTGACTTGAGACACCCTGGTGGGACTGGGACACTCTGGTGGCACGAGGACACTGGGACTGGAGACACCCCTCTCTCCCCACAGGTGTCACCACCAGCTCCGTGCTGGACAACATCGTGTCTCCCCCAGAGCTCTTTCCCCCTGGCCACCCTGACCTGCCTGACATCATCTTCTTCTTCAGGTGCAGGCAGGTGACAGGGGGGTGGCACCCACACAGTGCCCCCACTGTCCTCCTGAACCCTCCTGTCCCCTGGCAGGTCCAACGACATGACACAGCCCTGCAGTGGTGGCCGGGCCACCACCATCCGCCTGCGCTGTGACCCCCTGCTTCTTGGCACTGGCACCCTGGCTGTCCCCAGGTGGGGAGGGGACACTGGGGACCCCAAGGGGGGTTTCGGGTGACCCAAGCATCTCCTGCTGTCAGGGTAGGGCACTTCCCAGGGGTGCTTCGCTTTGGAGACACCACTGTCACAGCGTCAATGTCCCTCACTCTGAAGTGTCACCTTGGCTGTTCCCCAGGTGGGGGGGATGGGACACTGGGGACACCGAGGGGGGCTTAGGGGACTCCCAAAGTGACCCAAACATCTCCTGCTGTCATGGGTGGGCGTGTCCCTGTGGTGCTTTGAGGACGACACTGACATGGTGTCAGAGTCCCTCACCCTGAGCTGTCATTCTGGCTGTGTCACTGGCGCCCTGCGAGTACTCAGGTTGGCAGTGAAACAAAGGAGACCCCGTGGGAAGTTTGGGGATCCCCTGTCATGGGTAGATACTTCTTTGGGATGCTTCACTTCGGGGATACCGCTGTCATGGTGTCCCGACCCTGGGGTGTCACCTTGGCTGTACTCCCCACTTTGGGGTGTCACCGCCACCTGAGCCCTGCCTTTTTTGTCCCTCCCCAGCAAATGCCCCGAGGGCACCTGCGACGGCTGCACCTTCCATTTCCTGTGGGTGACCGCCGAGGGGTGTCCCCGCTGCTCCAGCTCCCACCAGCGCCCCATCGTCGGCGCCTGTATCGGCGGCGTTCAGGTACCGGCGGCGTTCAGGTACCGCCCGGTGCCCCGGGCTGTGCTGCGGCTCCCGCCGCCCCTGAGCGCTCTTTTCCTCCCACCAGAAAACCACCTACGTGTGGCGAGAGCCCCGGCTGTGCCACGGCGGGGACGCCCTGCCGCCGCAGGTGGTCCAAGCGTGCCGGAGCGTGGATTTTTGGCTAAAAGTGGGAATTTCCACTGGGACGTGCGTGGCCGTCTTGCTGGCCGCGCTCGCCGCTTATTTCTGGAAAAAGACTCAAAAGTGAGCAATTGGCAGCGAGATTTGGGGACACGAGGCCAGCACTGCCACGGGTGGGGTGACGGCACCGCCTGCATTCCCAGGTTGGAATACAAATATTCCAAGCTGGTGATGGACGCGGCGGCCCGGGAGAGCGAGGCGACGTCGCCCGACAGCTGCGCCATCATGGAGGGGGAGGACGCGGAGGACGAGCTGCTCTTTGCCACCGAAATGTCACTTTTTGGAAAACTTAAAGCCCTGACGGCCAAGGTGAGGGGTGGGGTGGGGGAATGGAAACAACCCTGGAGTAGCCACCGGATATGCCATGGTGGGGGTGGGATGTGAAGATGGTCCGTGCCTCAATTCCCCAACCCGGGGGGCTCCGGGCCTCAGTTGCCCCACTCCAAGAAGGGCTTCGTGCCTCAGTTTTCCACCCCGGGGGGCTCCGGGCCTCAGTTTCCCCACCACAGGAGGGTTCCAGGCCTCAGTTTCCCCACCCCACAGCGGATGCCGGATGGATTCGACTCGGTCCCGCTCAAGACCTCATCCAGCAGCGCCGATCGGGAGCTGTAAGAGGACGGGGGGCACCCTGGCATCCCCCAGCCTTCCCGGGAGTTGCGACGGGGCAGAGGGGCACCACGGCCGCCCCACCCCCGGGAAGCTGTGAAGGGAAGGGGGGTACCCACGGCCCAGCCCCCCGCGCCTCCAGCGTGGCCTTAGGCACCCGCTTCGGACCGGAGCTTCGTTACGGCTTTTGTACGTGTGTCCCCACCCGCGGCACCCCCCGTGTCCTCCCCATCCCGAGCACCCAAAAAAGCCAAATACAGGAGTGGGGTTTGTATACGGGCTCCGTGTGTTTGCGCACACGGGGGCGGGGGGACACACATAGGGTGTGGGGACCTGAGCGTGGGCACCCAAAATGGGTGGGGGGAGGGTGTGGGGGTGTGCGCAGGGTGTCATACACGTGGGAGTGGGTGCCTAGGGCTGGGGTAGGGTTGGGGTAGGGGAGCAGCGTAACTTTGACTTCCATCTGCACTCCCCCTCTTGGAGGAAGGTATATAGGGTCCCCCACATGGGTGGAGGCACTAGGACCCTGCCGGGATCCCGAAGGAGAGTTTGTCACACCACTGACCCACATGGGGTCAATCTGCCACATGGGGTGACATGTGGTGCCATGGACAGCCACAGTCGTGCCATGCGTTGCTGTAGAGGGGCGTGGGGCAGCCCTTGGGACTTCCATAAACAACTGGGGTGCGAGGTGCCCTCGAGTAGGAGATCCCCAGAGCCTACCAATATCCCTGGGCTGTGGCTGAGGAACCCTAGGGATGCTCGAGGTGCGAGGGCAGAACCGAGGAGACCCCTCTGGCGAGGGGGCTTAAGGATGCTCGGACCGCTCGGGCCCGTCCATATCCTCCCCAAACCCTCTCATACATTCCCGATACCCCAGTCCTCCCGCCCTGCCTAGGTCTCCAGACCAGCTGGAACCCCCCTTGGAGGGGGTCAGGGGTGCTCGGGCCGCTCGGCCCCCCCAGACCCGCGCTGTCGCTCCCGCGCTTCCCTCGCCCCTCCACATCCAGCGCGCTCGTCCTGCTGCGCCACCTCCAACCCAGCAGGGGGCGCTGCTGCGCCCCGCCCGCATCCCGCGGCCGCGCCTCTTCCCGCGCACGCGCGCGGAGCAGCTGTCCCCGCCGGTGTTCCCGGTGCCGCCGCCATCACCGGTCATGGTGCTGGACTTGGACCTGTTCCGCGCCGACAAGGGCGGAGACCCCGCCATGGTGCGGGACATGCAGCGCAAGCGCTTCAAGGACCCCGCGCTGGTGGATGCGCTGGTGCGAGCGGACGGCGCCTGGCGGAGGTGTACGTGGGGGCGGGTGGGTGGGGGGGAGGGAATCTCCTGGCTGCGGGACCCCCGAGGGCTTGTCAGCCCCTTGCCACACGTGGGCATGGCTCCCCCCTCGGTGCCTTTCTCCCCCACCCCGTCAGCCTGGTGATCGGTCCGCAGGTGATGAGACTCCACCACCATCGCTCCTCCTTAGGGATGGGGGATCCCCTCGGGGTCCCTCTCCCTTCTCTCCCTTCCTCCCGAAGACCTGGAGCCGCTCCCACACTGATCCCCGAGCCTCCTTGCCGAGATGGGGTGACCTTTAGCGGGGTCTTTCCCATCCTCCCCAGCTGGCCCCCCTGGGGCAATGATCTTGTGGTAGGTCGCAGCAGAGACCAAGGGTTTGTCCCTGGGTGTATCCCCCTCGCCCCTAATCCCAGGAATTGAGGTGGGAGAAGTTCTCCCACTAGACCCGCCTTCCCTTCATCCAGGCTGGGGGGCAGATCGCAGGTTCCCCCTAGCCCGCACGTGGATCCCGTCCCATTGCGATCCCCGGGGATCCGCTCCCTGGACTGCCGCAGGATCCAGCTGGGCGGGGGTGATCCTGGACAGTGCCACCCCCAGATTTGAGGTACACCCACATCTGGACGGCTCGGGGGGGCAGGAGCCACCTCCCCGTGGCTCCCGGCGGGATATGGGGAAGTGGGATCCGCATTCAGCTCCGTCAGCGGGTGCCGGATGTGGAGAGGAGCTGGAGGGTGGCGGAGGAGTGGGTACCCCCAAACCCCGCCGTTCCCAGGGCACTCCAGCATTCCATTGCTGCGGGATGAAAGCGGCGCTTGGCGCTCCCCTTTAATGTGTTCGCCTTGATGTCCTTGTGGGATCTTGCCCGGGCGTCCCTGGCTCGGGCCGTGCCCTCGTCTTATCCCAGAGCGTTTCACCCCACGGGATCACTTGCTTCCCAGCCCCCTTCCCGCGGGCTCTGAGTTCCCGGGACGGCAGTGCTGGAGAATGGCGGGTGGCGACAGGAGGTGACAGGGTGACGCGGGCTGGCGGGACGCGCTGATGGCTGATGCAATCCCACGGCGCCGGTGCCTTGGAGCCCGTGCTGTGCCGTGCTGTGTCCTCTTGGGTGTTCCCTGGCTCTGGATTCCCTGGGGATTGATCCCTCCCGCTGATGGGGTGGCACCTTCTCAGCGCAGGGTGTCCCCAGTTTGAGCTGTCCCGGGTCCTGGGCTCTGCCCTTCCCAGCCCTGGGGTCACAAAGGGGGAAAATCCACTCTCCCCTCATTCAACACCCCCTGAATCTCATCACTGTGGCCTGGGATCCCAGGATCTGCTCAATCCTTAGCAATCCCATCCCGCTGAGGGAGGGGGTCTCATCACAATGCGGGGTCCCAGCCCAGTGTGGGGGTCCCATCCTAACAGGGGGGTTCCAGCATGAGGGGGCTCCGAGCCAGTGGAGGGGGTGGTCTCATTTTGGCATGGAGTGCCCAGCGCAGCGTGGGGGGGTTCTCATCCTGGTGTGAGGGTCCTAGCCCAGCATTGGGTTGGGGGGGAGAGGGGTCCCGGTGCAGTATGGATATCTGATGGGGAGTCCCATCCTGGTGAAGGGATTCCCATCTTGGCAGGGGGGGGTTCCCAGTCCAGCATGGAGGTTGCAGCCTCAATGTGGGTGATCCTGGCATGGGGTGGGAATCGTATTCCAGCGCCTGGTTCCCAGCCTAGCATAGGACTTTCAGCCCAGTGTGGGGATCCCATCCCCTCATGGGGGTCCCAATGTGGAGGTCCTGTTCCAATGTGGGGGTTCCAGCCCAGCATGGGGAATCCCAGTGTAGGGTTATCATCTTAGAGTTGGAGTGTCCCGTCCCAGCATGGTCCCAGCATGTCATGGGGGTTTCCAGGCTGGTATGGGGATCCCAGTGCAATGTCACTCCAGGTGTTTTCTAATGACATCCCTACTCCCTGCAGCTCTGCTCCACATGTTCAACCTCTGTTTTCCCAAAAACCCCAGGCCTGGTGCCTGTGGGTATTCCTAGAGCTGCCACTCCTCCTGCTGCTCTCGTGGGGGTTCCATATCACCTTTCTGCACCAGATGGGGGCCCCAGCCCTTCTCCCACTCCAGGTGACAACCCCTGCCTTCCTTTCCAGGCAGGTTTCGTGCCGACAACTTGAACAAGCTGAAGAACCTATGTAGCAAAACCATTGGGGACAAGATGAAGGTGGGGCATAAGTGTCCTGGGTCACCTCATGGTGTGACATCACCAACTGGTGACATCTCTCCTTCTCCCAGCCCTCCAGCTCTCCCTTGTGTCACTGAGGGAAGTTTTCCCCCTGGAATTTTACTCTTTAACTCTCCTGGGTTCCTTTCTCCTCCCACTGCAGAAAAAGGAGCCAGTAGGAACAGATGAATCAGTACCAGAGAGTGCACAGAACCTAGATGAACTCACGGCTGATGTCCTGGGGGTGAGTGAGACCCCAGTTCCCTCCACTGTGCCTACAGTTTGTCCAGAGCTTTGCCTGGAATTGCCCAAACTGGTGGCCTGAAATGCCCACCAAATGAGGGGGGACTGTCTGATACCCCAGCTTTATCCCCCAGTCCTACACCAACAATAACTGACTCTTCCTTGATGTCCTTGATCTCCCAAACATCTCCCTGTGTCGGTGAAGGACTCATCCCTGGGAATTTGAGCAGGCTTAGTCTTTCTGTGTCCTCAGTGTATCCCTCCTTGCCTGCTTCCATCCCAGTTTGGTAATGACCCTGGTTAATGAGTGCAGTGCTGGCTGCCCTGGGAGCAGTCAGGCCTTCGAGAGCCCAGCTTGTCACCCCTTTGTCCCTTCAGGCCATTCTTGAGTGTGTCCAGCACAGGGACTCACTCCAGATTCCGTGGAAGGTCTGGAATTCACCGTGCTGGGCCCAGGACTCCCTGTGCTGGGTGAGCAGGCCCCCCCTTCCAGTGGTCTTCTCCTTCCCCCACCTCATCCAGAGGTCTCTCTGCAGAGTCTCCAGGTATCCCAGATAAAGAAAGTTCGGCTGCTCATTGATGAAGCCATCCTGGAGTGTGACTCTGAGCGCCTGCGGCTGGAGGCTGAACGCTTTGAGAGCCTCCGGGAGATTGGGAACCTCCTCCACCCCTCTGTGCCCATTAGCAACGATGAGGTGGGACACGAGAAGGGAGGTGGGGCTGGGTCAGCAGAGCCAGGAAGTTCACAGTGGGAAGCAGGGGCCTCCCAGCAGGAGATCCCCCAAGCCTGGCTGAGTGGTTGGCTTGGTGGGTGCGTGAGGGAAATCTGCATGACAAGCCGGCATTTCCCACCGGGATCAGACAAAGAGCAGCTCAGACAACACTGGGCACACCATTGTTGGGGGAATTCATGGGAAAGGCGCTTCCTGTGGTGGGGACGGGGTCTCCCTCCACTGCCTCCATTCATCCTGTGGGAATATTTTCCTGGGGGGGAGCACAATTGGGCCAGGCTCGCTGCCAAGGGGCTGCACAATAAGCTACAGGCTGAAGTATGAGCTCCCAAAGTGGGCCCAGTGTGGTTCAGGGACTGGTGTCACAGCATTCCAGGGCACTGAGGAGGTGATAGGCTCTTGCTTCTCTTTTCTCCGGGTTCTTGAAGGATGTGGACAACAAGGTGGAGCGGGTTTGGGGTGACTGCAGCTGCAGGAAGAAGTATTCCCATGTGGATCTGGTGGTGATGGTGGATGGCTATGAGGGGGAAAAGGGTGCCGTGGTGGCTGGCAGCCGTGGCTACTTTCTTAAGGTGAGAACTATGACCCCAGAACGATTTGGTTTAGAGGGGAATGAGGAGGGACAGGAGGGGCCTTGGGTTCTCCTCCCCTGGGACCCTCCATGGTGGGATGGACTCTGATCACAGTGGTGCATGGGGATCTGTTCCTGCTGTGGTCTGGGGTGCTGCTGAGCCTGGCAGCCATTGCAGCTCTGTGGGCTCCATATCTCCTGGGTCCTCTGAGCAACGAGGAGCAGCCCAGCAGGGTGTGTGTGTAACAGGCAGTGTGACCCTTGTTCCCAGGGCCCACTGGTGTTCCTGGAGCAGGCACTGATCCAGTACGCACTGCAGAGCCTCCGTGCCCGGGGGTACACCCCTGTGTACACCCCTTTCTTCATGCGCAAGGAGGTGATGCAGGAGGTGGCCCAGCTCAGCCAGTTTGACGAGGAGCTTTACAAGGTAAGGGATTGCTCCAGCTTTGGGACTGGACTTAGGAGCAAGCCACTTCCATGGGGCTGTGGGGAGGGAGGCAGTGGGGTCCCTGCTGCCCTGGCAAGGCTGTGGTGGTGGCAGTGGTGGTAGCAGCAATGGTAGCAGTGATTCCTTCCCCTCTCCTTGGGATCCATTTCCATGTTGTGATGGTGACGATAGGACAGGGAGGTGGTTTGTCTTTGGGATCAGTCTCCATGGGAAACACTTCGTGGTGACACTGCAGTGACAAGGAGATTGCTCATCTCAGGTCCATCTCCATGGGTGACACATTGTGATGGCCACGAGGTGACCAGGAGATGTCTGGTCTCCAGAGTCCATCTCCATTGGTGACATGTGGTTACAAGGATGTGGCTTATCTCTGGGGTCTATGTTTATGGGTGCCACATGATGGTGATGAGGTGAAAAGGAGGTGGCTCATCTTTGGGGTCCATTTGCACAGGTGACATGTGATGGCAGTGCAGTGACAAGGAGGTGACATGCTCTGGGGTCCATCTCCATGGGTGACATAGGTGACAAGGAGGTGGCTTGTGATGGTGATGACTTGACAAGGAGGTGGCTCATCTCTGGGGTCCATCTCCACGGGCGATACAGGTGACTCGTCCCTGCCATCAGCCCCTTTGAAGGACCAGCAAAGTCCTCCTGTGATGAATTCCTAAACCATCTGGCCCTGGAAAACCTCCCTGCTGGGTCCCTGGAGGTGCAGGAGCAGCTAGAAGAGTGGCTCATGTCCCCTGCAGGTGATCGGGAAGGGCAGTGAGCGGGCAGAGGACAGTTCCATTGATGAGAAGTACCTGATCGCCACGTCGGAGCAGCCTATCGCTGCCCTGCACCGAGATGAGTGGCTGCGGCCCGAGGATCTGCCCCTCAAGTATGCGGGACTCAGCACCTGCTTCCGCCAGGAGGTGGGATCCCATGGCAGGGACACCCGTGGCATCTTCCGTGTCCACCAGTTCGAGAAGGTGAAGGAGCAGTCCTGACAAGAATTTGGGGTGTACTGAGGGTTGCTGTGGGGTTCCAGTGGGAATTCAGCATGTTCTGGTGGGAATTCATGGTGTATCCGGTGCCACTGCAGCGTACCCAGCAGGAATTCAGGGTATACCCATTGTGGTGTTCCAGCAGGAAGCTGAGGTGTATTCCCCATGCCACTGTGGGGTTCCAGTGGGAATTCACATTGTACCCAGTGTCACTATGGGGTACCAGCAGGAATTCATGGTGTACAGGGGGTCACCATGGGGTGAACCTGGTGGGAATTTGGGGTGAACCTGATGGGAATTTGGAGTGTACCTGGTGTCAACTGCAGTGTTCCAGTGGCAATTCAGGATGTACCAGGTGTCATGGTGGTATTCTGATGGGAATTTGGGGTGTACCTGGTGTCACCATGATGTTTCAGCAGCAATTCAGAGTGTTCCAGGTGTCACTGTGGGGGTTCTAATGGGAATGTGGGCTATACCCAGTGTCACCGCAGGTTTTCAGTGGGAATTTAGGGTGTACTGGGTGTCACTGTGGGATTTCAGTTGGAACTCGGGCTGTACGTGGTGTCACCATGGGGTTCCAGTGGGAATTGGAGCTATACCTGGTGTCACTGTGGAATTCATTCTCCTGCAGATTGAGCAGTTTGTCTACTCCTCTCCCCATGACAACAAATCCTGGGAGATATTTGAGGAGATGATGGCCACAGCTGAGGAGTTCTACCAGTCCCTCGGGATTCCCTACCACATTGTCAACATTGTCTCAGGTAGAAGCTTCTGTGCCACATGGGGTCGAGGGGGGCCCTGGCCTGCTTCCCAGCATGGCAATTTCTTGTCCCTGGCTCATTGGTGTTCCCAGCCTGAGGAGAAGGAAGAGAAGGGGACATCTTGTTTTCTGTGGAACCCTCAGCCTTGCTTTGGGTCTGTGGGTGTGAGCACTGCTGTGATGGATTGTCCCTGCTGTCCTTTCCAGAGGGACAGTTGGAGTGTTCCAGCTCCTCCTGAAAATGCTCACAGGGAAGAGATCTGGTTTAAAAGCCCCCTGTGGATGAATGGGTCCCCTTTATCCACTTGGCAGAGCAAGAACCCCACGTTCCCACAACCAAGTGGGAACCCCACATCCCTGCGGTTGAGCAGGAATCTCAGATCTCCATGGCATAATCCCATTTCCCCATAGTCAATGTCCAAGCCCATGTCCATGTGGCTGAGAAAGAGCCACATGTTCCCATAGCTGAATGGGTATCTCACATACACATGGCTGAGTGGGACCTTCACATTCCTGTGACCAAGCGGGACCCCATATCCCCATGGCACGGGAGGAATCCAATGTCCTGTGGCTGAGCAGGATGTCCCCATCCCCATGTCTGAGCAGGATTCCCACATCCCCATGACCAAACAATTTGTGGCTTGTTGATCCTGTCGCCAAGTGGGGACACCACATATCCATGTCTGAGAAATAAACCCACATCACAATGGCAGAACAGGAATCCACGTTGGATTGACACCAAGCTGCGGGAGTGTCTTTGGAAGCTTCACCCTCTATACTCTGCCCCAGGATAGGCAAATTCAGGATGGCAGTGGGACCCCTGCACTCAGCGCTGTCTCCCATCCAGGCTCCCTGAACCACGCAGCCAGCAAAAAACTGGATCTGGAGGCCTGGTTCCCTGGCTCTGGCGCCTTCCGTGAGCTCGTCTCCTGTTCCAACTGCACCGACTACCAGGCCCGGCGCCTGCGCATCCGCTATGGCCAGACCAAGAAGATGATGGACAAGGTGAGGCTAGTGGGCATGGGGGGTTCTTCCTGTGTTCCTTTGCTTTTCCTATGTCATGCATATCCCCTGTGTCCCCTTGCCACAGGTAGAGTTTGTGCACATGCTGAATGCCACCATGTGTGCTACCACCCGCACCATCTGCGCCATCCTGGAGAACCACCAGACCCCCGAGGGCATCCGCATCCCTGAGAAACTCCAGAACTTCATGCCCCCAGGTAACATCCCCCTGTGCCCTCCCCATTTCCCACTCCTTGGTGGGGAGGGGGGGTGACAGGGGTCCCTTGTCCCCCCAGACCTGCGGGAGCTGATTCCATTCATCAAGCCAGCACCCATTGACCAGGAGCTCTCCAAGAAGCAGAAGAAGCAGCAAGAAGGGGGGGGAAAGAAGAAGGCAGGGGGGGGACGCGACCAGGTGTTGGAGGAGCAGATGAAGAACATGGAGGTCTGAGGGTGTCCCCCTGCACCCAAAGGACATTGGGGGCCTCCTGAGTCATCTCACCTTCATTGCCAGGCTGTGCTCTTCACCATCGTCTTTGCCTCGGAGGGGAGTCACTGCCTGTCCCCCCCTCCGTGCCCCAAAGAATTGACACTGTCATGGCGCTGCCCCTCTCCCTATGTGTCCCCCCTACCCTGCCGCGAGGGGCCAGGATCCCCCATGTGTCCCCCTCATGCTGAGTGGTGCTGGGGACCCCCTGCTCACTTTACATTTCCCTCCTCCATCCGAAATAAAGCCAAGAGCTGCTGAGCTGTGTGTTCTTGGGGGGGTTCCACGGAGGGAACGGGGGCGGGGGGGAGGTGTCCAGCCCGGGGATGTATCTCCGTCGCACACCACCCTTTTCCCCCCGCCTTACTCCTCTCCCCCCCTTCCCTCTCCCTCCTGCCAGCCCCACACAAAGTCCCAGACAAAGCCCCTTTGTGATGCAAAGTGGGGATGAGGGCCTCCAGCCTCAGCCCCAGCTGCTACCCGCCCCCCGCTCCGGGGTGGGGTGACACACGGGAGACTTGCCCCCTTCCATCCCCCTGCGGGGAGGCCTGGCTGCCCCCAGCTGCGTGTGCGTGGGAAACCCTCGGCTAAGCCGTGGGTATCGGGAGGAACCGGCGGGGAGCGGCCCAGTGAGTCACCACAGCCCCCGGCGGAGGCGGCGGGGTTCCGGCGCTGCGGGGCCAGTCCCCGGTACCCGTCGGACCCGTTCCGCCGGGGGGGGAGGGCCGACTCCGCGCCGCCTGCCTGCACCCACGCCCCGGGACCGGCGCCGGCTTGGGAGGGGGCAGCACCCACGGACCGCGGGGATCCGCCCCGTCTAGCTTCTTTGGTCCCTCCCAGTCTGTCCCAGCGCCCTCCGACATTCCCTGTACCTCCCAGTTTGTCCCAGTGCCCCCCAGCATCCCCAGTCCCTCGCAGCCTGGTCCAGTCGCTCAGTCTGTCCTATTGCCCCCGGTCCTGGTGCGAGCCCGGGGATCGGGGTGGATGCTACGGTGCTACGGAGGGGACTGACCGTGTGAGGAGTCACGGCCGGCGGTGGGGGCACGGGGGGCTTGGGGGGCGTGAGTGTATCACACGTGCTATATGTGCCACACATGTGCTGTGTTTCACATGTTTCACATGTGCCGCGTCACATACATGCTTCCCATGTCCTATGTGCCCGTCGGTGCCGGTGTACCCTGCGTGTGCCGCGTGCCTGTTCCCTGCGCGTGCAGCACGCCTGCCTGTAATGCACAGGTGCGTGCAAGGCCCTTCCCCTGTGTGTCTGTACCCACACGTGCACCTCACACGTGCCTGCGCAACCTGCGCGGGGTGCGCGCTCGCCGCCCCCGCGCTGCCGCTGCCGGTGCGGTTGCGGGCGCCGCCGGCGGCTCCCGGGGGCGGCGGCGACGGCTCCTTTAAGCGCGGCCGGGCCGGTGAATTGGCGGCTCCGCCCCGGCGGGCGCGCGCGGGCGAGGGCGGGGCACAGGCGGCGGCGCGGGTCGGTGCGGGTGCCAGCGCCGGCACTGGGGGCACCGGGGGCACCGGGGGGCAGCGGCCATGGGCCTTCCGGCCACCCGGCGGGCCTCGCTCCCGCTGCTGCCGCTGTTGCTGCTGCTGCCGCTGCCCGCACCGGGACCCGCCACCGCCATCGCCACCGGCATCAGCAGCGGCATCGGCACCGGCACCGGCACCCGTCCGTCCAGCACGCTCCCGGCGCCACTCCGGGTCCGCGGCGGCACCGGGGACAGCGGCGGCTCCGGCGGCACCGGGGACAGTGGCGGCGCGCGGCCCACGCCGAGCACCGGGGACAGCGGCGACAACGCTGGGCCCGCACCGGCCGCAGGCAGCAGCGTTGGGACTTCACCAGGCATCGGCTCTTCCAGTGGTGACAGCGGCGACGGCGGTGGGGGGTCCCCAGGTATCGGCGGCCCCACTGGAAGCACCGTGAATGCTGGAGACACCTGGAAACCTGCAGGCACTAGGGACGCTGGAGGCACTGCAGGCATTAGAAACAGCAGGAACGCTGGAGGCACCCAGGATAGTGGAGGCACCGGGGTTACTGGAGGAACTGGAGACACTGGGAGCACCCATGTCCTCAGGAGCACCAGGAGCACCAGGAATACTGGACACACCGGGGATACCGACGTCCCCATAGACACCAGGAGCACTGGGAATGAGCTGAGAACTGGGGTTGTTTGGGGCACTGAGAGCACTCCAGTCCCCAGGGGCAGTAGGAATTCTGAATTCCCTGGGGAGACTGTGAGAGTCTCCAGAGATCCTGGAAGCACTAGGAAAGTCCTCAGCGGTACTGGGAGCACCAGAGATACTGAACATAATGGGGAGACTGGGAAAACCCCCAGCAACAACAGGAACACTATGGACACTGGACATGCTGGGAACACCAACATCCCCAGAGAGACCAGCAGCACTGGGAATGTGATGGACACTGGGGATGCTGGGGAGTCCCAGATCACAGTGGTCCCCAGGCCCCCCATACCTCACCACCGCCTCCACCGCAGCCCCAACACAGCACCACAGTTCCAGCCCTCCAGCTACCAGGCCACAGTGGAAGAGAATCGGTCAGCAGGCACACTGGTGACACAGGTGACAGCACAAGACCCTGATGAGGGGGAGGCAGGCCGGCTGCACTACACCATGGCTGCACTCTTCGACAGCCGCTCTGATGCCCTCTTCACTGTGGACCCTGTCACTGGTGCTATCAGCACTGCCGCACCGCTGGACCGCGAGAGCAAGAGCACTCACGTGTTCCGCGTGACAGCTGTCGACCATGGGACACCCCGGCGCAGTGCCATGGCCACACTGACAGTGACAGTGAGTGACACCAATGACCATGACCCAGCCTTTGAGCAGCCAGAATACCAGGAGAGTGTGCGAGAGAATCTGGAGGTGGGCTATGAGGTACTGACAGTGCGAGCCACTGATGGCGACACTGGTCCCAATGCCAACATCCTCTATCGCCTCCTCAATGCCGGTGATGTCAACGAGGTCTTTGAGATCGATTCCCGCTCAGGTGTCATCCGCACCCGTGGCTCTGTGGACCGGGAAGTAGTGGATGCTTTTGAGCTGCTGGTGGAGGCCACAGACCAGGGCCAGGATCCAGGTCCCCGGAGTGCCACGGCCACTGTCCGCATCACTGTGGAGGACGACAATGACAATGCACCACAGTTCAGTGAGCGGCGTTACATTGCACAGGTCCCCGAGGACGTGGGGCCCAATGCGGCAGTTCTGCAGGTGATGGCCACTGACCGTGACAAAGGCAGCAATGCGCTGGTACACTACAGCATTGTCAGCGGCAACACCCGTGGGCACTTCTACATCGATGCGCAGACAGGCATGCTGGATGTCGTTACCCCCCTGGACTACGAGGTCACCAAGGAGTTCACGCTGCGAATCCGGGCGCAGGACGGTGGCCGCCCACCTCTCTCCAACATCAGTGGTTTGGTTACCATCCAGGTGTTGGATGTCAATGACAATGCACCCATCTTTGTCAGCACGCCCTTCCAGGCCACTGTGCTAGAGAATGTCCCTGTGGGCTACTCTGTCATCCATGTACAAGCCATTGATGCTGATTCAGGTGACAACGGCCGGTTAGTTTACACCTTGCTGGAGACTGGCACTGGCTTCCCCTTCACCATCAACAACAGCACTGGGTGGATTGCGGTGGCCTCTGAGCTGGACCGGGAGGTGGTTGACTTCTACAGTTTCAGGGTGGAGGCGCAGGACCAGGGCACCCCCACAATGGCCTCCACGGCCAGTGTCAGTGTCACCATCCTGGATGTCAATGACAACAGCCCTGAGTTCACCCAGCGGGAGTACAGCGCCCGCCTGAATGAGGATGCAGCAGTGGGCACTAGTGTTCTGACTGTCTCTGCTGTTGACCGTGATGCTAACAGCATCATCACATACCAGATCTCCAGCGGCAACACCCGCAACCGGTTCTCCATCACCAGCCAGAGCGGTGGTGGGCTCATCTCCCTCGCCCTGCCCCTGGACTACAAGCTGGAGCGGCAGTACCTGCTCACCATTGCTGCCTCTGATGGCACTCGCCAGGACACTGCCCAGGTGGTTGTCAATGTCACCGATGCCAACACCCACCGCCCTGTCTTCCAGAGCTCCCACTACACCATCAGCATCAATGAGGACCGACCAGTGGGCACAACAGTGGTGGTCATCAGCGCCACAGACGAGGACACGGGGGAGAATGCCCGCATCACCTACCTGATGGAGGACAGCATCCCCCAGTTCAGCATTGCTGCTGAGACTGGTGCTGTCACCACCCAGATGGAGCTGGACTATGAGGACCAGGTGTCCTACACCTTGGCCATCACGGCACGGGACAATGGTATTCCACAGAAATCTGACACAACTTACCTGGAGATCCTGGTGAGTGATGTCAATGACAATGCACCCCAGTTCCTCCGTCATTCCTACCAGGGATCCATCTATGAAGATGTCCCCACCTTCACCAGCGTCCTCCAGGTCTCTGCAACTGACCGTGACTCCGGGCTCAATGGCAGGGTCTTCTACACCTTCCAAGGGGGTGATGATGGCGATGGCGACTTCATCATTGAATCCACCTCGGGCATTGTCCGCACCTTGCGCCGTTTGGACCGGGAGAATGTGCCTCTGTATTCCCTGCGGGCATTCGCTGTGGATAAGGGGATCCCAGCCAGGCGGACACCAGTGGAGATCCAGGTGACAGTGTTGGATGTTAATGACAACCCACCTGTGTTCGAACGAGATGAGTTTGACATCTTTGTGGAGGAGAACAGCCCCATTGGGCTGGTGGTGGCCCGGATCACTGCCACTGACCCTGATGAGGGCACCAATGCCCAGATCATGTACCAGATCGTGGAGGGCAACATCCCAGAGGTCTTTCAGCTAGATATCTTCTCTGGAGAGCTCACCGCCCTGGCTGACCTGGACTATGAGACCAAGGCCGAATACATCATGGTGGTCCAGGCAACCTCAGCACCACTGGTTAGTCGGGCCACCATCCACGTGCTCCTGCGTGACACCAATGACAACAGCCCCCAGCTCAAGAACTTTGAGATCCTCTTCAACAACTACATCACCAGCCGCTCCAGCAGCTTCCCTGGGGGCGTCATTGGCCGTATCCCTGCCCATGACCCTGATGTTTCTGACCACCTCACTTATGCGTTTGAGCAGGGCAATGAGCTCAACCTCGTGCTGCTGGACCCGCACAGTGGGGATCTGCGCCTCAGCCCAGCCCTGGACAGCAACCGCCCACTTGAAGCCGTCATGAGGGTGTCTGTCTCTGGTAAGACCCTCACCCATGGAAGGGCTCCCCCCTGCAGGGGGAGGTGAGTGAGGTTTGTGGGTACATTGACCTCTATTTCTGCATGGAAGTGAGGTGTTATGGGGTCTCACTACCCTATTTTGGCTACCCCCACCCTCCAGATCAGAAGGAATGATGTGTTGTGAGGTCCCACCACCCCACTGAGGTGTTTTGGAGTTCCACCACCCCATCCTGGTTGCCTCCACCCTCCAGATCCAGGGGAGGGGAGATAATGGGATGCTGTGCCCCCCTCACACCCCTGACATCTAAGCTGGAGGCCATTGGGGTCCCTAGCAACCCCTTTGCTTTCCCCACCCTCCTGGGCTGTCTAGAGGTGGTCCTGGCGCTTCTTTGTGTGTCACTGGGAAGAGTGGGGCAGACCCCACTGCAGGTGTTGGGGGAGCAGAGGCTGGTGTGGGCCAGTGGGGTGCTGGTACCCTTGGGGGCTTTTTATGGGGGTTTGATGGGAAAATCTGGGAAGGCTCAGGGTGCAGTGTAGTACTGGGGGAGTCCTAGCACCGCAGTGTTTGTGTTTCCAGGAGACTCATCTTGAATTAATTTGGGGCAGGAGACACAGGGCCTGGTGTGTGTATTTGAGGGGGCACCCTGACCTCTACTGAGAGGTCCCAAAACCCAGTTTGTGGGGAGGTCGCAAGATAAGGGGAATTGTGCCATCAGTTGTCAGCACCATTTGGGTGGTGGGGTGTCCAGGAGGTGCTTCTGGAGGATAGGGGTCACCCATCAAGGTGGGGGAACATCTCCTTGGTCACTCCCAGGTCAGGGGAAACTGGGTCACAGGCCATGCCCAATGTCCATTGTCCCCAGCCTCATGGCCTCCATTGCCCTCCAGCTTCCCCTTGCCAGAGTCCCTGCTCTGGCCACACAATGTAGGGGGCTCAGGGCACAAAGGGTGGGGGCAGGGAGTTCCCCGTGCCCCTCCTTCCCCCACAAGTGCAGGGACAGGCGGGAGGGAAACAAAAGGTCCAGCCATAGCTGGGCCCTTGTGGCTGCAGCCATGGCAACCTTCTCCCCCCTGCTGGCTACTGGCCACCAGTCACTGACCATGGGCCACTGGACAGCCCTGACCTCTGCTGCCCCCCCTCAGCACCCCCTTCTGCCTGCTTGGCCCCCCACCTGTCCCTGTGCTCCCTTCATCCGTCTGCCTGCTTCTCATCTTTCCTGCATCCTGCTGTCCTCGGCCAGGGAGAGGACAAAGAGGAGGAGGAGAAGGGTGGGTGCCCCAGTGCTTAGCAGAAATTTTGCTCCCCCAGCCCCACAACCAACACCAACTCCATAACCAGCACCAGCCTCATAACCAGACCCAAACCCTTAACCAACACCATCCCCATACCAGCCCCAGCCCCAGAAACCAGCCAGTAACCAACCCCATAACCAGTGCTGGCTCCATAACCAGCCTCAGCCTCATAGACAGAACCAGCCCTGTAACCAGCCCCAACCCCATAACTAACCACCAACCCCATTCAGATGCCGTAGTGTCCAAGAAGGATGGGCACCCATGACACACACAGTCCCCATTCCCTGGTCGCCAGGCAGCATGGGCATCCACAACCAGCACCAGCCCAATAACCAGTGCTGTCCCCATTCAGTAGTTGCCAGGTGGGACAGGAGCCTTGTAACCAGTTCCAGCCCCATTGCTAACAGCATCCCCATTCCACTGTCCCTACCCTGTGATGGCCAGGTGGGATGGGCAACCCCATAACCAGCAGCAACCCTATAACCATCACTGTCTCCATTCCCTGGTGGCTGAGCAGGAAAGGTCCCCCATAACCTGCACTGTCCCCACCTGACTGTCCCCATTCCATTCTGGTCAAGCGGGATGGGCACCTCATAGCCAGTATTGTCCCCATTCCACAGTGGCTACATGGCCAGTGCTGTCCCCATTCTATGGTGGCCACACAGGTCAAGCCCCCATAGCACCGTCCCCATCCAACAGCAGCTGATTCGGTTGGTTGCCCCGTATCCAGCACTATTCCCATCCCACCATCCTTTTCCAAAGTTGTCCACTTGTGTCACTGAGCCCCTCCTTTGTCCTCCCTTTGTCCCCAGATGGCGTTCACAGCGCAACAGCGCAGTGCATACTGCGCGTGACGGTGATCACAGATGAGATGCTCAGCAACAGCATCACCCTGCGTTTGGCCGACATGTCCCAGGAGCGCTTCTTGTCCCCCCTGCTCAGTCGCTTCCTGGAGGGGGTGGCCTCTGTCCTGGCCACTCCCCGCCACCGCGTCGTCCTCTTCAACATCCAGACGGACACAGACGTGGGGCCGGCGCGGATCCTCAATGTCAGCCTCTCGGCACTGCTGCCAGCGGCGGTGCCGGGCGCGTCGCGATTCTTCTCGTCGGAGGAGCTGCAGGAGCGGCTGTACCTTAACCGGTCGCTCCTGGCGGCCACCACGGCCCAGCGCGTCCTGCCCTTTGATGACAACGTGTGTCTGCGTGAGCCCTGCGAGAACTACATGCGCTGCGTCTCCGTTCTGCAGTTCGACAGCTCTGCGCCCTTCCTCGCCTCCGACACCATCCTTTTCCGCCCCATCCACCCCGTGACGGGCCTGCGCTGCCGCTGCCCGCCTGGCTTCACCGGTGACTACTGCGAGACCGAGATTGACCTCTGCTACTCCAGCCCCTGCGGCAGCAACGGGCGGTGCCGGAGCCGTGAGGGTGGATACACCTGCGAGTGCCATGAAGACTTCACTGGTTAGAGCCATTGGCCAGCCCCTCCTCATAGTGTCCATTCTCATCTTTCCTCATCCAGCTCCAGCCCTCCCTCCCTCCCTCCCTCTGCAGGTAGACTGGTGGCACTGGGGCAATGGGGCCCTACGCCCACCCTGGGACTCCAGCCCCCACGGGACCCCCTAGTGGGGGGTGCCAGCCAGGGAGGGGAAGGGATGTGAGAGGAGGGGGTGTCTCTGGGTTTCCATGGCAATGGGAGGTGGTTGCCATGGTGATAGAGCTGGGGATAAAGATGCTGGTGGGGGGGAAGGGGAGGGGATCCCCACCCCCCATTTTGGGGATGCTGGTCCCATTGGGGTATCATACAGGGGAGCCTTGCAAGCTGAGCACATGGGGGGGACCACTCTGGGTTTGATGGGGAGGTGTGGGAGGAAATGGGACTCCTCATCCCAGTTTTGGGGTTCTGGATGTCACACAGGGGAGCACTGTGAGCTGAGTGCCCGGGTGGGCCGCTGCACCCCGGGAGTCTGCCGGAATGGAGGCACCTGCCTGAACCTGCTGGTGGGGGGATTCCGGTGCCAGTGCCCCCCTGGGCACTATGAGAAACCCTTCTGCACCATGAGCACCCGCAGCTTTCCCCCACGCTCCTTCCTCACCTTTCGTGGGCTCCGCCAGCGCTTCCACTTTACCCTTGGCCTCACGTGAGCCTGGGGGAATCTGGGGAGGTGGCAGGTGGTGTGTGCTCCTGTGGGTGTCACATGGGGTGTGGGGTAGGTGATGATGGTTGCTGTGTTGGCATGAGATGAGGTGATGGAGTGTGAGGTAATGGGTGTCTTGTGGGCACTGGGAGGGTGGGTGGGTGCCCCCAGTGGCATCATTTGGGGTGTGGAGTGGTGGGTGTCTCAAGGGCATCAGATGGGGTGGGAATGTCCCATTGGCATCATCTGGGATGGGTAGTTATTGGTGCCCCATTGGCATCATATGGGCTGTGGGGTGATTGGGTGTGGGGTGATAGGTACCCTGTGGGCACAGGGTGGGAGCAAAGGGTGTGGATGACCCCTTGGCCTGGGGGAAACGGGGTGGGGGGCACCTTGTTGGGGCAGGGGCTGACGGGTATCAGCTTCTCACAGTGGGTACAAGGTCAGGGGGCAAGTAGTGAGGGGTGTGCCTCAGGGGCACGTCAGGGTCAGTGGGTCACGAGCACCCGCAGCTTTCCCCCGCACTCCTTCCTCACCTTTCGTGGTCTCTGCCAGTGCTGGAGAGTGCCAGGGAGGCACGGTGGGACTGGGGGGGTATTTGGGCACCCCTGGCACTTGTGTCCCCCAGGTTTGCCACACAGGAGCGGGACGGGCTCCTGCTGTATAACGGGCGCTTCAACGAGCGGCATGACTTTGTAGCACTGGAGATTGTGGATGAGCAGCTGCAGCTCACCTTCTCGGCAGGTATGCACTGCCCCTGCCATGCCCTGGCACCACACCCTTGCACCCTTGTGGGCACTGTATCCTTCACTGCATCCCTCATTTGATCACAGAGATCCCATCCTGGCACTACTTGACACTGCATCCTGGGCATCGTATTCCCAGCATTGCATCTCCTGTTGCATTCCTCTTTGCATTCCTCACTGCATCCCTGGCCTGCCATTCTTGGCGCTGCCTGACACTGCATCCTTGGTATCCCATCCCTGACACTGTATCCCTGTCACTGCATCCTGGACATCCCATTGCTAGCACTGCATCCCTTGCATCCCCCAACACTGCATTCCTGGCACTGCATCCTGGGCATCCCACCCCTGGCACTTCCCCTGCTCCTTGCCTCCAGCTGTGTTGCCCTGATGCTGTGCCTACAGGTGAGACCACCACCACAGTGTCACCCTTCGTGCCAGGAGGTGTCAGCGATGGGCAGTGGCACCGGGTGCAGCTGCACTACTACAACAAGGTGGGGGAATGAGGGGCATGGGGGGGCACAGTGGGTGGGGAGTGTTTGGGGCAGACGGAGGAAGGGAAGATGGATGTGAAGGGTGGGGAAATAGAGAGATGGAGGGGATCAGGTAGGGGGTTTGGGGCACCTAAAGGACCTCTAAGGGATGTGCCCACCCATGGGGGTCCCAAGGGATGGGAGATGGGAGATGGAGGAGGAGGAGGAAGTAGTGGAGGGGAAGTGGGTGTTGAATGGATGGGGAGAGAGGAGATTTGAGGGACTCTGCGGGATCCTCAAGAGCTGTCCCTGTCCATGAGGACCCCAAGGGGCCCTCACCCACTTCCTCACCCATTGGCCCCCCAAGGAGCCCCACCTCCCTTCCTCACCTGTGGGGACCCCCAAGGAATTGGGATGGGGGGATGGAGGAAAAGGAGGTCAAAGGGATGGGGGCTTAGGGGGGATGAAGTGGACCACTGAGGGGTTTAAGGGGGGCTGAAGGAATGGAGGGGAATGTTGGAGGGTGTAAAGGGTGGGGGGCTAGTGGGCTGGAGGGACACGGGAGCCTGGTGAGAGTTGAGGGGCCAGAGGGCAGGGGGAGGATGAGGAGTGGGACAAAGGCTGCCGAATGGGGGTCCTGGGCCCCCCTGCCTGATGTGGGGCCCCCCAGCCGGTTGTGGGGCGCTCGGGGGTCCCGCAGGGCCCCTCAGAGCAGAAGGTGGCTGTGGTGACTGTGGACGACTGTGACACAGCCATGGCCCTGCGCTTCGGGCTCCACCTTGGCAACTACTCCTGCGCTGCCCAGGGCACCCAGACTGGCAGCAAGAAGTGAGGAGGGCCTGGGGATCCCATGGGTGGGCGTCCCTTGGGGTACCCATAGAGGGGTCCCTTGGAGGTGAATGGTCCCTATGGGTGAGATACCTTTGGAATCCTCACTGGTGAGAAGTCCCTTGGGGGTCATGGATCCCTGTGTTTGGGGGTTCACTGGAGGTCCCCATGGGTTGGGGGTGTTCTCTTGGGGTCCCCATGCGCTGGGGGGGTGGGGAGTCCTTTGGGAGTCTGTTGAGTTCCCCATGGGGGAACACCCCTTGGGTAGTCCCTCAGGTGCCCAGAGGTTTTGTGGTGAGTGGATGTTGTTTGGGGTTCCCTTGTGACTCTTATAGGATGGGAGGTGGCTGGGTGTCCCTTGGGGCTCCCTCGGGGTCCCCATGGGTTGTGGGATCCCTCGAGGGTCTCTTGAGTCCCCAAGGTGATGGTGGGCTCTGCAGGTCACTGGACCTGACGGGGCCACTGCTGCTCGGGGGGGTCCCAACGCTGCCCGAGAGTTTCCCGATCCGCAGCCGGCACTTTGTGGGGTGCATGCGACACCTCCACATTGACCAGCGCCCTGTGGACATGGCAGCCTTCATTGCTAACAACGGCACCCTGCCCGGTGGGCTCCAGGGCCGGGAGACTGGGCGGGGGCTGGGGGGCTGTGCTCCTTTGAGCAGAAGGAGATGGGGTGTGGGGTTAAGGGGTACCTGAGCAGTGGGGCTATGTCCCCTGAATAATGGGAGGGGGTTCCAGGGCTGGAGGGATGGATGTGAGTCCAGGGGGCATGGGGGATGCTGTGCCACCTGAGTGTGGGATGGGAAGTTAGGGAGTGCAGGTGTGGGTTCAGGGGTACCAGAGCCATGGGGCTGTGCCCCCTGGGTGTGGGGAGAGGGTGCCAGGGTAATGGGGCTGGATGGGGGTCCAGGGTACACAGGGCAGAGCTGTGCCCCCTGAGTGTGGGGAGGGGGTGCAAGGGCCATTGGGCTGGAGAGAGGTCCAGGGAATGGGCTGGGGGTGGGGGTTCTGTGCCCCAAGGTGTGGGATGGGAAGTCAGGGGGTGCGGGTTTGAGTTCAGGGTTGCCAGGGCCATGGGGCTGTGCCCCTAGGGTGTGAGGTATAGAGTAGGGGTTGCTGGGGATTGGAGGCTGGCTGGAGGCTCCGGTCTGGGCAGTGCTTGGGGGTCTTTATGTCCCATGGGTGTGGAGAGGGAGGGGGTGCCAGGCTCATGGGGCTGGATGTGGGTCCAGGGACACGGTGGTAGGGCATTCTGTGTCCCCTGGTTGTGGGGTGGGGGCTTAGGGGCTGCCAGGGCCATCAAGCTGGAGCAGGTGGCATAGACAAGGCTGTGTTCTCTGGGAGTGGGGAGATGCTAAGACTTGGGGGCTGGATGGGGCTGTATCCCCTTTGGGGTGGGGTTGGGATGTGGGGTAGGGGGGTCAGGAGGTACTTGGACTGTGGGGTTGAATAAGGGTTCAAGGATGTGGGGGTGTCTGTGCCCCATGGGGCCAGGGGTCCAGGTCATGTGTGGCATGTGACCCCTGTGCCCCCTCCCAGGTTGTCCCCCCAAGAAGACCCTCTGTGATACCAACACATGCCACAACGGTGGCACCTGCGTGCACGAGTGGGGGGGGTTCAGCTGCCGCTGCCCGCTGGGCTTTGGGGGAAAAACCTGCCAAGAGGGTACTGGGGGTCCTGGGGGGACAGTGTGGTGGGGCTGTTTGGAGTCCATAGGCTTGTTGTGGGTGTGTGGGGGACATGGGGAGGGTCTCTGGGTGGGTATGAGGGGTGTGGGAAGGGGGTGAAGGGTATCCCCACATATGTTTGAGGGTCCGTGGAGTTGTGGGTTCCTGAGGGGGTATGGGGGATCCGTGACTGGGTGCGGGAGATCTGTGGGAGGGTGTGTTGGCATCTGTGGGATGTGCAAGGGGTCACCAGGTGGGTGCTGGGGATCCAAGAGTACGTATATGAGAGGCTGTGTGGGGTTGTGGGGGGTCCTGGGTGGGGTGCTGGGGGTCATGGGCAGGTGTGGGTGGTCTGTACAGGGGGGCATGCGTCCGCTTCACGATGTGGGGGGCCCTGGGGTGGGCTTGGGGGAGGTCTGTGGGCATTGCCCCCTGTCCCACGTGCATGCCCCGCAGAGATGATGGGCCTGCAGCGGTTCGTGGGCAGCAGCTGCGTGGCCTGGAGCGGGCTGGCGCTGCCCCTCTCCCTGCCCTGGCCACTCCGCATCATGTTCCGCACCCGCCACCCGCGTGGGGTTCTGCTGCGGGCGGGGGCTGGAGGTCGCCTAACCCTCATCCTGCAGGTGAGCACGGGGAAATCGAATAGGGGAGTTTTCCTGAGGAAAGTGCTGGGGAGGAGGGGTGGTTGCCCCAGGTGAGTTATTGATGTGGGTAGGGGTCGTTGCCACAGGAGGTATTGTTTTTGGTGTCATTGGCATAGGGGACATTGCCCTGGGAGAGTATTGACTTGAGCAGGGGTATAGGGGGCTTGGCACTGGGGCAGTGCCAGGGGTTATTGCTCTGAGGGTGGGGGGATTTTGGCATTACTGGCATTGGGGAGTTGTTGGCACAGGGTTTATTACCCTGAGGGAGCCATTGCTGTGGGTGGGGGTCATTGGAATAGGAGGTATTGCCTGGTATATATGGCCACGGGGAGGTAGTGGCGTGGGGGTTTGGAATAGGGGAGTTACTCTGAGAGAAGTGCCAGGGGAGTACTGCCCTGGAGTGGGTCTGTTGGCATCAGAGGTATTGCCATGGGGGGGTGTATTGCTGGGGTGGGGGCAACACTGCAAGGGGGTGCCACCCCTTGAGGGGGCATTACCCAGGGGGTTGTGTTACTGTCCCAGGGTGGAACAATTCTGTATTTCCCGGTGGGCAGTGCCTGGTGCCCGCCAGATTTTTGGGATCCTTGACATGTCTACCCCTCACAGCTGAGCAAGGGGCAGGTGGAGGCTGGTGCCTGGCAAGGGGAGACACGTTTGGCTACCCTGCGTCTGCCCCAGGCCAAAGTCAATGATGGTGCCTGGCACCACGTGGAGCTGGAACTGCGGGGGGGCTCTGGCCGCAGCCCCCCCACCACCCTCCTCCTCCTCACCCTCGACTATGGCCGCCACCAGGTATGGGGAGAGTGAGGCACAGGGGAGCATCCACTCTGATGATCCCCAGGTGCCACCATGGCACTCCCTGTGGCACCCCAAGGCACCCACAGGAGTCTGTGTCCCCCCCAGGCAGTGGGCAATGTCCCTGGAGAGCTGCAGGGACTGCGGCTGCGCACGCTGAGCCTCGGGGGGCTGCTGGGGGACAGTGGCACTGTGGCAGAGGGGTTCCAGGGGTGCCTGCAGGTATGGAAATGTGGGCACAGAGGGTGTGGGGAGCATAGGGTGGCAGGTGTAGGGGTGGGGGGTTGGCTTGGGGATGTGGAAGAGGGGGTAAAGGCATGGTCACAAATGTGAGGGTGGCACAGGGACATGGGACACAGGGACCTGGCATGGGGCTTGGGGAAATGGGCACAGATAGTTTGGGATGTGGCAGAGGGTGAGGACAGGGCACAATGAAGCAGGGCCTTGCCTTGGCAATGGGGATGTGGGCATGATGAAGAGAGGCACAGGGACATAGGTACAGTGCCTGGGGACCTGGCCCAGGGCTTGGGGACATGGGCCCAGGGCTTGGGGATGTGGCATCAGTTGGGGACAGGGAACAATGAAGCCAGGCACAGGGCTTGTGGACATGCGTATGATGAAGGCACGCGTAGGGACACTGGGACATGTGCACAGGGGTTGGGGACATGGGCACAATGGGAGGGAGCACAGGCACACAGGCACAGTGCTTGGGGACGTGGCATAGGGAGTGGAGATTTGGGCATGATGAAGGGCAGCACAAGGACATTGGGACATGGGCACAGGGATGGGGGCATGGGGTTTGGGAATGTGACGCAGAGAATTGGGAACACGGGCAGGATGGAGAAGGGCACAGGGATGTGGTTACAGGGAGTTGGCACAGGACAAGGAGACATGGGCTGTGTGGGCAGGGGGACAATGAGGATGCACTGGGTACTCATGGGCATAATGACATGGGGCACAGGGACATGACCCTAGGGCCTGGGCAGGATGGGGACATAGCCATAGGGATATGGGTGTGACTGAGGAGGTCATGGGCAGTACAAAGAGTGCTGAAGCACAATAAGGTGATGCGACTGGGGATGGGGGCTGACGTGACATAGCGGGTCCTAGTGTGGGGTTCGAGGAGTCACTTGTTGTGGGGACAGATTGAACAGGATGACACAAAAGGTCCTGGGTGGTAGTGAGGGGCATTGAGGCTGGGCATGGCACTGGGGAAGGAGGGGTCATGGTGGCTGGGGCATCACTGAGGTCACTGACAGGTGACCCTGCGCAGGGAAGTTGGGGTGGGGTGGGAGGGTGTGCCAGGTTAATGAGGGATCACTGCCTCAGAGTGTCACCAAGTGGTGCTGAGTTTGGTGCTGAGCTATGATGACAGGTGACAGGGGGAAACTGAGGAGGGGGTGACACTGTAGGGTGGTCCAGGTTGTCCTGGGGTGTCCTGTGTTGTGGCAGGGACACTGAAGTAGGGATGACAGTTGGGCAGGGGGTTTTAGGGTGGCATGGTGACAGGTGTGGAGGTGAGGTCACACTGATGGTGACACCATGCAGGGAGTTCTCATGGAGTCTTCAGGGAATGATGAGGGAAGCTGAGGCATGGAGTGGAGTGTGTCGGGGGGTCCAAGGTGGCTTGGGAGGGAATTTAATGAGGGCATTGATGGGTGACCCTGCAGGGCCTGCGTGTTGGGGACCATGTGGTGACTGCGGGCACCTTGAGCCTGGCACAGGCAGTGCTGGTGAACGTGGAGGGGGGCTGTGCCCTGCCTGATCCCTGTGACTCAGGGCCCTGCCCCCCCAACAGCTACTGCAGTGATGATTGGGACAGTTTCTCATGTCGCTGCCACCCTGGTGAGCACAGACCCCCCAGACCCCTGACACCCACACAACACACCCCAGACATCCCCCAACACTGGGCACTGAAAACGCCTGTAACATGCCCCTCTGCCACTCCACTGAATGGGGACACTGTGAGACCCCTGATATCCCCCAATAGCTCCCCAACACTCCCTGACACCTTCCCGACACTGCCCAACACCCCCAGGATGCTGGCACCCCTGTGACACACCTGTGACACCCCTCATTTCTGTGCCTTTGAGTGGAGACCCCCTGACAACCCCTGACATCCCCTGACACTCTGTGGGACACTGACACCACTGAGACACCCCTGTGACACCCCCTACTGCTACCCTGGTAAGCAGAGACCCCCCTGGAACTCCTGACAAGTCCCAACACTCCCTGAGACACTGCCATTCCTGTTGTCACAGGGGTGACACTGCCATCCCATGGCAGTGTCACCCCCATGAGTGGAGACCCCCTGGCACCTCCTGACAACCCTGAGATACTGCCATCCCCAGCACTGCCACCTGTGACACATTGCCCCAACAACACTACCTTTTCTGGGTACCACCAATCCATCCCTGTCACCAGGGCAGTGCCACTCCCCTGTCACTGTCACCTGGACACTGCCACCCCTGTCAGTGTCCTTAAGGCACTGCCACCCTCCCTGGGCACTGCCACTCCTTATCACTGTCACCCCTGGGGACTACCCCTCACCCCCATCCCTGTCCCACATCACTCTACCCTCTTGTTGTCCCCAACCCTTTCCTGTGCCCAGGGTACTTCGGTGACAGCTGTGTCAGTGCCTGTGCCCTGGATCCCTGTGAGCCTCCGGCCACCTGTACCCGCCGCCCAGGCACGGGCCCTGGCTATGCCTGTCACTGTCCCCCGGGCACCTTCGGGACCCTCTGCCAGCACCGGTTTGTCACACTGGGGGGCACATGCATGTGCCAGGGGGACACAGAGCACCCAGGGGGAGGGGGGACACCGTGAGGGACACTGGGGGCAGGGGCTGGGGTGAGAGGAGGGTGGGCATGTGGGGCAGGGTGGGTGTGTAAGGGTCATAGTGCACATGCAAGAGCTGTGGTGAGTATGCGAGGGATGAAAAGTGGTACTGTGGGTGTAGAAGTGGTACAGCGGGGGTGCAAGGGGCACTGGGGATACAGGTGGCACTGTGAGGGTAACAAGCGGCCATGTGGGTATGCAAAGGACAGTGTGGATGTACAAGGGACCATGTGAGTGTATGAGCATCATTGTGGGGGTATTCTGGCATGGTGCCCGAGTGCCAGCTCCAGTGTCCCCAGGGAGGCACAGCCATGTCCGCGGGGGTGGTGGGGGCACCCCACGTGCGGCCCCTGCAGCTGCGATGTCACCCACGGCTTCAACCCAGACTGTAACAAAACCACGGGCGAGTGTCGCTGCAAGGTGGGACCTGCCAGCCTTTGTCACCTCCCCTGCCAACCCCTGCCATCCTCCTGTCACCTCTCTGTTGCCTCCTGCCACCCTGTTGTCATCCTGTCACCTCCCTGTCCCCCTCGATCATGCCCCCAGTCAACCCCCGAGTCACCTCCCTGCCACCTCCCAGTAACCCCATGTCAGCCCCATGTCACCCCATCCCCGTGCCTGCAGTGACCCTGTGTCCCCCCAGGACAACCACTACCGCCCGCCAGGAGAGGACACATGCCACCCCTGTGAGTGTTACCCCACTGGGTCACTGTCGCGCCGCTGCGATGCCAACACTGGACAGTGTCCCTGCAAAGCTGGTGTCATTGGCCGCCACTGTGACCGCTGTGACAACCCCTTTGCTGAGGTGACAGCCAGTGGCTGCGAAGGTGGGGGACTGTCAACTTGTGTCACCTTGTGCCACCCTGAGTGCCTACTGTCACCCTCCTGTCACCCTCCATTACTCCCTGTCACCTTGTGTCATCCTGTGTCACCCTGAGTGCCAGTGACCAGCTACTACTGTCACTCAGCTGTCACCCTGCTGACCCCATTGTCACATTATGTCCCACTGGTGTAATCCTACTGTCATCCTGTGTCACCCTACACTACCCTGTGCCATCCTGATACCCCCTGTTCTGCCACAGTTGTCACCCTGGCTGCCAGGGAATGCCACTGTCACCCTGTATCACCCTGTGTCACACTGCTTTGCCCTGTTGCAACCCTGTGTCATTATGAGTGACAGTGACTGGGTGGTACTGTTACCCTGCTGTCACCCTGTGCTACTCTGCATCACTGCATTGTCATTTTCTGTCAACTGGTGTCACCTTGCTGTCACCCTGGCTGCTGGAAACAGAATTCTGCCAGCACCTTGGTTGTTGGTGTAATCCCACTGACACCTTGTGTCACACTCCTATCACACTGCTGTCACCCTGTGCCACTATGTCAGCCTACTTTCACCCTCTGTTATCCTTTTGTCACTCTGCTCCACCACTGCTGTCACCCTACTGTTAGCCTGTGTCACCCTGTGTCACCCTGGGTTCCAGTAACCAGGTGCCACTGCCACCCTACTGTCACACTGTGCCACCCTGTGTCCCCCATTTTGATGCCCTGTTGTGTCCCGCAGTGAACTATGACAGCTGTCCCCGGGCCATTGAGGCCAGCATCTGGTGGCCCCGCACTCGGTTTGGGCTGCCAGCTGCAGCCCCCTGCCCCAAGGGCTCTGTTGGTACGTGAGGACATGGGGACCAGGCGGGGGTGGCACTGGGCACACTGCCAGAATGGGGCTGGGGGTGACATAGTGGTGACATCACTGGGATGGGGCTGAGAGGGGTTGTCATCACGGCGGCATCGCTTGGGTGGTACAGGGAGCTGACACTGTGATTGCACTGCTGAGACACCGTGGGGAGAGAGGACACCATGGTGTCACTTCAGGGTGGTGATACGGTGGTGGCACTGCTGCAATGGGATGTTGACACCAGCAAGACAGAGCTGGGGTGTGTCATGGTGGTGGCATGGTTGGATGGAGGTGGGGTGGAGTAGCACCATGGGGCATCACTGGGACAAGGCAAGGGCATGATGCTGTAGTGGCACTATTGGGTTGGTACAGGGAGGTGACACTATGGTGGCACTGCTAGGATGGGTTAGGGGTAGTGACACCTTGGTGGCACTGCCAAGATGGGAGTGGGGGTGATGTGAGTGTGGACCTGTTGAGATGAGGCTGGGGCTGCCACTGTGCTGTCACTGCAGAGAGTGTGACACTGGTGGCATCACTGGGACAGGACTGGTGGCTGTCCCAGTGGTGGCACTGGGGGTAGCACAGAAGTGTGACACTGTGGTGGCACAGCTGGGACAAGGCTGGGGCACCACTGCAGGGTGGAGCAGAAGTGTGGCACTGGTGGCATGCAGTGAGGTGAGGCTGCCCCATTGTCCCAAGGTGCACTCACTGTCCCCATCCCACAGGCACAGCACTGCGCCACTGTGATGAGCACAAGGGCTGGCTGCCCCCCAATCTCTTCAACTGCAGCGCACTGGCCTTTGCTGCCCTTCGCCCCTGGGTGAGCTGGGGGAACACCAGCAACAGCCATGTGACAATGCCACTGGGGCTCCCTTGACTCTGTGTGTCGTCCCCCCCAGGTGGAGCAGCTGGTGGGCAACGAGTCACGGTGGGATGCAGGGCAGTCCCGGCGTGTGGCGCTGGCGCTGCGTGAAGCAATGCGTGAGGCCCACGGGTACTTTGGGAGTGATGTGCACCTGGCATACCAGCTGGCAGGGGCCCTGCTGCGCCATGAAAGCCACCAGCGCGGCTTCCACCTTGCTGCCACCCAGGATGTGCACTTCACTGAGGTGGGCATGAGGTCACAGGGATGGGGACATGCCCAAAGGGGGGACGAGCCAAACGGAAAAGAGGTTGGAGTTATGGGGATCCTTGTGGGGAGGGTCATATTGGGGCAGAAGATCAAACACTGGGGTGACGGGCACCTACATGGGGAGGGGGGAGGTGGTGCAGGAACCTGGCTGCCATGCTGGGAAGGGTATTGGTGAGGGAGCCTATGCACCAGGGTGATGCACCACCCACCTAGAGAGGAATGGTGGTGTAGGAGGTCTGATGCCAGGGTGGTGAGCACCCCTGAGCAGCGGGTGTTGGTGTGGCTCAGGGTGCACCCTCAACTTTGTGGGGGTACGGCACCCCTCTTCCCCACTGTCGGTGCCAGGGTGCCCCAGCCATAGAGTCCTGCAGGGGAGGTCAGGGGCCTCCTTCCCAGACCCTAGAGTGCCAGCTCCTAGTGCCACTACCACTGCCTTGCCCCCAGAACCTGCTGCGAGTAGGCAGTGCGCTGCTGGACATGGGGAACAAGCGACACTGGGAGCTGATCCAGCAGACGGAGGGTGGCACAGCCCAGTTGCTGCAGCACTTCGAGGAGTACGCACGAGCCCTGGCACGGAATATGCCCCAGACTTACCTCAGCCCATTCACCATTGTCACCCCTAACATCGGTCAGTGGGGACATGCGTGGCTGGAGGGCTGTCAGAGGGGTATCTGCCTGGGAACATAGGCATGCTGGGAACATGCATGTGCCTGGGGACACACATATGCCTTTGGTGTGGTGCTGGGGACATGGGCATGGATGTGCCCGGGGGATGTATGTGCTGGGGATATGGACGTGTGTGTGCCTGGGGACATGTGTGCATAAGGATACATGCTGGGAGCATGCATGCGTGTGACTTGTACCTGGGAACACATGTTGGTGACACGGACATTTGTGCAGCTGGGAAACATGTCACAGGGAACATGGGTGTGCCTAGAGGCATGTGTGTGTCCCTGGGAATATGGGCTGTGGTCTGTGTGCCCTGGGGTCAGGGAGTGCTGGGTACTCAGGCTGTTGTGTTCTGTGTGTCTCGGCGTTGGTGGGTGGTTGGTTGGTTGGTTGGTGGGCTCGGTCCATGGCCCTGGGCTCAGTGGATGCTGTGCTTAGTGGGTGCTGGGGTCCATGTGCCTGCAGTTTGGTGGCTGCTGTATGGATTCATTGCTCTGGGGTTGTTCGATGTCAGGGTCAGTGCGTGCTGGGCTCAGTGGGTGGTGGAGTCTGTGTGCCACAGGATTGGTGGATGCCAGGATCCATGGTCCCAGGGTCTGCATGCCCCAGGATCCATGCCTCCGGGATTCATGGGTGCAGGGGTTGGTTTGTTCCGGGTTTGGTGTGCCCTGGGGTCAGTGGGTGCCAAGGTCTGTGTTCCCCAGGGTCAGTGGGTGCCAGGATTGATGGGTGCTAGTGTCGGTATGTCCTAGGCTTGGTGCACCCCTGGATCAGTGAATGCTGGGGTTGGTGTGCCCTGGGGTCGGTAGGTGCTGGGGTCTGTGTGCCTCAGGGTTGGTGGGTGCCATAACCATGCCGTGAGTGACGTCGTGTCACAGTGGTGTCGGTGGTGCGGCTGGACAAGAGCAGCTTTGTGGGTGCCCGCCTGCCACGCTATGAGGCGCTGCGGGGAGAGAAACTCCCGGACCTGGAGACGACCGTCATCCTGCCTGACAGCATCTTCCGGCCCCCCGAGGACAGGCGTGAGTCCAGGGCGTAGGGGTGACAGGGGGCAGGGTTGGAGGCCCATTTGCGTCCATGGGGCTGGCAGGGCTTGGGGGGCCCCTTATTTGGCCATGGGGACATGGCACAGCTGGGCACCTTGGCTGGGGGCTGGCAGGGATGGGGGAACCCCAGAATGCCCATGGGCTGACAGGTGCCACCATGGGGACCCCAGTGTGGTCATGGGGCTGGCAAGTTTGGGACCCCAGGATGATACTGGCATGGCTGGGGACCCTGGTAAGGATGCAAGGACCAGGAATCCCAGGATGGCATCAGAGATCCTGGTGCGGCCATGGTAGTGGGCAGGGTTGGGGACCCCTGGAGCTGGAAGTGTTGGGGGAACTTTGTTGTGGTCATTGGACTGGCAGAGTTGGGGACTCCAGGGTGGCCATGGGAACCCCAATGAAGTCTCAGAGCACCATGCCACCCCCTGCCTATGGCCCCCAGGCCCCTCAACCGGGCATGGGCAGGCACCACAGGGCACAGGTGGGCAGGAGGAGGAGGAGGATGAAGCAGGCGAAGAGGAGAAGGAGGAGGAGGCAGGGATGACTGTGGTGACCCGGCACAAGCGCCACCCATCCCTGGGTGAGGGCCAGGCCATCGCCAGCGTCATCATCTACCGTACCCTGGCTGGTCTCCTGCCCCAGCACTTCGACACCGACAAGCGCAGCCTCCGGTGCCACTGGGGATGGGGGCTTGGGGGGGCTGCGGGGGGCACATGGGGTGCCAGGGCAAAGCCAAGCATCTGGGGGGTATAGGGAAATGGGGACAGGGATGTCCAGAGGGATGCCAAGGGAGGGATGGGAAAGGTGACACATGGGGTGCCCAAGGTTGGGGGGCACAGAGAGTGCCTGAAGATGGGGGGCAGAGCATTGGGGAGGTGGCTCAGGGGATGCCCAAGGATGGTGCCCATGGGGTGCCCAAAAAAGGTGGCGCAGGTGAGAAAGGGGTGCCCTCACAGTGTGTGTGTGGTGCCAGGGCACTCTGTGGCACCCAGGTGGGTTTTGGGGCACCTTGAATGGGCTCCCTGACACCAGTGCCTCCCAGGGTGCCCAAGCGCCCCGTCA
Organism: Poecile atricapillus; assembly: GCF_030490865.1. Taxonomy (NCBI): domain Eukaryota; kingdom Metazoa; phylum Chordata; class Aves; order Passeriformes; family Paridae; genus Poecile; species Poecile atricapillus. The sequence goes on from NC_081271.1 coordinate 7,446,790, forward strand.
TCAACACACCAGTGGTGAGCATCAGTGTGCACACGGGGGACACGGATGGTGTGGGGGGTATGGGGACCCCCCGGGCACTGGCCAAGCCTGTCACCCTCCAGTTCCGGCTGTTGGAGACCCAGGAACGCTCCAAGCCCATCTGTGTCTTCTGGAACCACTCTCTGCGGTGAGGGCGGGGCAGGGGACACCCCAGGGGTGACAGGGACACCGTGGGGGCACAGGGACATCCCGGAGGATAGGGACATGGGATTGGGGATGGGAACACCTTGGGGAAGTTGGGAACACTCCAGAGGGACAAGGGATCTCCCCAAGGAGACAGGGGAGCTGGGGATAAGGACACCCAGGGGAACAGGGGATATCCCAGGGAATGCCCTGGGGGGATGGGGACATCTTGGGAAGTCAGGGACAATATGGAGGGACACAGACATGCTGAGGTAAGAGGGGACATGGCACACACCAGGGGAACAGGAAACACCCTGGGGGGAGAGGGGCCATGGAAATGGGCACATCCCAGGGAAATGGGGACACCTCAGAGAGGACATGGAATGAGGACCAAGGAGATTGGGACACTCTGAAGGGACAGGGAGCATGAGGATGGAGACATCCCGTGGAGACAGGGGATGTAGTAACAGGAATAAGGACACCTTGAGGCAACAGGGGACATGGGAAAAGGGACACCATGGAGGGGACAGAGGACATCCTGAGGGAACAGGAACATGGGGACAGGGCAGGATGCATGCCTCAGTGTCCCTGTGGGTCATGGGTGAGTAACATGGGAACTGGACATGAAGGGGCAGTTCTGACTCTGGTGGGTGTCAGGGATAGGATGGGGGGTGTTCCCAAATGGAGGTGCGTTCCTGGGTGAGTGTCCCTGATGGGTGAGTGTCCCCAAGTGGCAGCGGTTGTCTCTGCTAGGTGGATGGGATGGATGTTCCAGTGGGTGGGTGGGTGTTGTCTGTGAATGTGTCTGGTGGGTGTGTGTCCCTCTGAATGGGTGTCCCCAGTGCATGTGGGTGTTCTGGGTTGGGTGCATGTCCCTGGGTGGGGGTGGATGTTCTCAGTGGGTGTCCCTGGTGGGTGTCCTCAGTGTGTGTGTGTGTGTGTCCCTGGTGGGTGTCCTGGGGGGTTTCCCAGCTTGTGTCACCTTATGGTGCTGCGCAGGGCCGGCAGTGTAGGCGGCTGGTCGGCACGAGGCTGCGAAGTCGCCTTCCGCAACCAGAGCCACGTCAGCTGCCGGTGCCACCATCTGACCAGCTTTGCCGTCCTCATGGACATCTCCCGTCGAGAGGTGGGGACATAGAGGGACACGGAGGGGTGCATGAGGACATGGGGGCAGATGTGACACAGGGGACATGGAGGGACACAGTGACCCTGGGGCATGGAGTTACCCTGGTAGGATAATGGAGGTGGATGGAGACACATACAGAAATAGGGCATAGGGTGTCAGGTGGTGCCAGGCACAGGGGTGAGGCTTTAGGAACAGGGGCGGGGCTTTTGATAAAAGAGGAGGGATGAATGGCAGAATGGGTGGGGCAGGGTCGGGGTGGAGGTTCGCATGCTCTTGGAGGAGGGACTGAGAAGAGTGGGTGGGGCTTAAGTGGGGTGGTGCTAAATCCAAGTGGGTGGAGCTCCCTTGGGGCAGAGCTAAGTGGGATGGGCGGGGTTGTGTCAGATCTGATAGCACGCTCCCTCAGGGGCGGGTCCAGTTGTCCTGAGTGAGATTCCAGTGGATGCAGCTGAGCAGGCTGGGCCAGTCGGTCTCCAAGGGGTAGAGCTGATGTGGGTGGGGTTAAAAGAGGTGTGGCTGAGTGATGTTTTCAGGGCCTGTGGTGGCATAATGTGGGCAGGGTTTCCTGGGGCAGGGTTGAAAAGAGGGGCTGTAAAGAGATGTGGTCACTGCTGTGGGTGTGGTTTTAGGGGGCAGGGTCCAGTACCACAGGTGGGGTTGAAAGGGGCAAGGCTGAGGGATGGGAGTGGAATTTTGAGGGCTGGGTCTTAGTGGTATGGGAGAGATTTAAAAGGGTGGAGCTAACACAGTGTGGGTGGAGTTTTGAGTGCCATGGTTGAAGTGCTGTGACTGGGGGTTAAAAAGGGTTGGGTTACCAGGGGCAGGGCTGAATAATGTGAGCAGGCTTCCTATTGGGCTATGCATAGTGGGCAGGACTTCCCAGGCCCAAGGACCGATTGCTTTGTAAGGGGGGACGTCGTCTCTGTTGATGGGGATGTCTGGAGGGGCACGCACACTGAGCACATGCCTGACGTATGCTGATCCTGGTGCTGCAGAATGGGGAGGTGCTGCCGCTGGCAGGACTCACCTACGGCTCACTGGGCGTGGGGCTGGCGGGGCTGGCGCTGGTGGTCCTGGCCCTGGGGACCTTGAGTCGGCTGCGTTCCAACCGCCACAGCATCCGCCGGCATGGCACAGCTTCACTGCTCCTTGCACAGCTTGTCTTCCTGCTTGGCATCAACCAGACTGATGTCCCGGTGTGTGGGTAAAGGGGGCTAGGAAAGGAGGGAAGAAGTGGGGATCACTGGGAAGGACTGGTTGGGTCGGGGGATCAGATGCCTTTGAAGTGTTTGAGTTGGTGGGGCTGAAATGGGTGGGGCTAAGCAGTGGGCACCGCCATGGTGGGCTGGGCCTAAGGGGTGGCATCTAAAAGACATGAGGACTATAATGGGTTAAATCTGTTAAAGGGGTGGTGGTGTCA